>NC_140595.1:832567812-832967812 GCF_964204655.1 Triturus cristatus
CTATGCCTGGATATTAGCTGTAGACACATTGGGAATTTGGACAAGTGTGCCTGTGCACTGTCAGTGTCCTGGCCGCAGGGGGCATGGATCATCAATACAGAGCTGTTCCGAACACGGGCCCCCAACATCCTTAAGATATCCCTGGACGCACCGCAACACCAACTGAAGGCAGCATAACAAGGTCTGACCTAGAGCTGCTCGCGGTGACGCCTACATAGATGCCCAATATTGCGCAAAACTAGAATCAGCATAAGCTTGCGCTACCTTACCGCAAGGCAGTGCAACAGACAACCTGACACTAGGGCCACTATATGCCTTGACTCACGTCAGACGGCCACTTCCTTTGCACCATACCTTGCTCCTGCCGTGCTGCCCCCCCATTATCACCACAACTACTAACCCTGACACCCGTGCAAGCGTGACAAGTTCGCCTATTCCAAGGCCCTCGAAGCTTTAAGAATGGCTTGGGCAGCAGGCCATAGTGATTTTAATGTAAATAGAATTGAACAATGCCTTTTGCGGTCATCTCTAAAATAGACAGACAGCGCCAACTCGTGGCAGGCTGTCACAAGCGCCGGTGTGACAGTGAAGTGCACAGGTGCAAATACATTTTATTCTTCTCAGTGTGAGAGCCAAACTATCCAACGGTCGCACTACCGTCATCTGGTTGCTCCGTCACCCAAAGGCCCCATATCAGAGCATCATTTGTAAAGGAATAAGTGCCTGAGCCCTTGTGATAAAGCCACCGCAATCTGCCAGAGCTGCCAATGACAGAGCGTACCCAACTACTAACCATCACACTGCTACCAGTGTGTCAATTCAGACTGGTCAAACCCCCCAAGCTTTAAGAACTGTCTGGGTGGCAGGAATTAGTGGTTTCGCACAGTGTAGAACTATTGAACAACTAATTTCTGCTCATTTTTAAATGCGCAGCTATCCTAAGTGCCGGCGCCCGCTTGTAGGTGCCGGTCCCAGAGCAAAAGGAAAGCACCTGCTCAACTTAATAACTGCCCCATGTATGCTTAAAATTACAATGAACTCTGTGCCTAACTGGAGCGCGCAATGCGCCATCGCCAAGCAAGTTAATTCTACCCCCGCCACCGGGCAGACGTCAGATGGCAGTGTATTAACACTGTTCAGAAGTTGGTAAAACCAGCGGCGAAGCCAATTCTTTGCACACATGCCATCAGCCCCGTCAGGTCGCCGCAAGAAGTGGGTGACTGAGGCCGCATGAACTCCACCAAGCGCGTGGGGGGGAAATAAAAAGCTACACGAAGCACGGCTATCCGTTCAACTCTGCAACGGCACCATGACCCAAGCACAAGGTGTTTTGCTCGAGGCTTGCCGCAGGAATGAATACACATGCCCCTGCTATACCCGTCGGAATGCCAGTATAGACTGTGATGAAGGAGACTACACAGAAAAATAGTTAATAATTATTGATGCTTTTGCTGCAGTTGACAAACATTGTTAACGCTAACCAGTTTGCTTGTTAGGCGGGAATGTTTATTGTGCTGAATGTCTGCCTATCTTAAAAGAATACTCACAGGCACACACATTCTAGTTGTTGATTTGCTTGACTCCCAAGGGAGGGTCTACCGAGGTGTTACACATTAAGCATTTCAGCACGGATCGTACTCCAAATTGTTGGAGGAGCGACCTCCGCTAAATCCGACCCCGCATACCGCCACGAGACCCCTTGCATCCTGTGCAGCAACGCACCGCCGGGGCATCGAGCGTTGGGAGAACCTCTGTGCAAATGCTTCGCCGTTCATGGGGCTTAACAGTAGCAAAGGGCAGCCTCAGTGCTCCCGCAGCGGCGAAGAGGGCGCGAAACGGCAGCATTCGTTCTGGTCCCTCACCGCGACCCGAGCCCCACAATGCAGCGCACGTGTAAGCGGGGCCAGAAACAGGGAGTCCGGCGCCTTCCACAACACCTACAGCGCCCCGGATGAGCCCTCAGCACGACGAGGTCACCGCTATCACGACGCAGCGCAACACAGGTGAAGACCGCTCCCGTATTCACCCCACCTAGTGGCCTATATTAGCTGTGATGCACCTCCCGAACCGGACCAAGTTCAAAGCTGTGACCATCTATCCCCCCTGAATCGACTATACCACTAGGTCATAGACTGGCTCACCTCAGACTACCAGCTCTCCCGTTCTGCGTGCTGCCTACAGCGCTGGGCAACTGCTGCTGAGCAGTATCGCAGATGCTGCCTGAAACGGAAGAACTACGTGGGGACACCACAGCCACTGGGTACCTCGGGGTTCTATTTATTTATTTATTTATTGGGCTTATTGAGCGCGACAGCTACCCAAAAAGGGTTTCCCGGCGCTATAAGATACCAGAACCATAAAGGCAAGAGAAAGTCTAGGAAAGAGACCGGAGCAGGTTACTGGTTGAAAAGCCAGGTCTTAATGGCTTTGCGGAAATGAGTGTAGCGAGATTCCAAACGGAGAGGTTGCGGGAGGGAGTTCCAGAGCTTGGGGCCTAGAAGGGAGAAGGATCTTCCTCCCATCCTCGCTCGGCGTGTTTTGGGGACACAGAAAAGGCCTTGAGTGGAGGACCTCAGGCATCGAGCAGGCGTGTAAGTGTGCACGAGGGTTTTGAGGTATCCGGGGGCATTGCCCCATTTTATTCTATGCATGAGGCTAAGAGTTTTGAATTTGACCCTATTTTTGATTCTTAACCAGTGGAGCGCTTTAAGGTGACCGGACATGCGTTCCCTCCTATTGCATTTGCATAGCAGTCTGGCTGCAGCGTTTTGTACCAGTTGGAGGCGTCGCATGACTGCCTGTGATGCCCCTAAATAGAGGACATTACCGTAAGCTGAACGGGAGGTGATTAGTGCATTGACCACAGTCTTTTGTGTATCTTCCGGAAGCATCCAAATGGTTTTTCTAAGCCATCTCAGAATTGTAAAACAGGTAGCTGTGAGGTTGTTGACCTGGGGCTCCATAGTTAGGCCATTATCAATGGTAATGCCAAGATTACGGACTTGTTGCGACGGGGTTGGTAAGGGGTTGATTAAGAACTTGGAAGGCTGAGGGACAAAAGTCCTCCAATACTGGCCGACTTCTACAATAAGCGCTCACTCCTAGCCTAAGCGCTATGCCTGGGATTGGCTGTATGCGAAAGGTAGGAAAACAAAGCATAAGCGCAAGCTACACATCGTGGCACATCGTTCCCCTGGTCTATGCCGCCCCTAGATGCTGCCGGGTGACCACTATGCCAAGCTCCTGCAATGTTACCCCATACTTATGGAACCCCACCAAGCGTAAGCCACAGCAGTCCGCCCCCTCGCCCAGAGACCCCCTTGCTAATGGCCGCCCATACAACCATGGCTGCTTTACACCTGCCTGCGCTGCACGTGAGAGGCTGTGTGCCAAAGGCCCCCTGCCACTGCCTAGCAACTTGCGCTGTTGCCGCAGCCCGCGCTCTTACTTTCCCAGCCCCCCCCGCGGAGCAGGGGGGGGCGAGAGGCCACCTGGATGACTTGATCGCAGCCAGCACCTCCGAGTAACTGCTCCGCAGGAACGCGGGGGTGGCCTCCTGTGTGCTGCTATGCGGGAGGACACCAGCCACGGACTGGTGCTACGACCTTCGGACTAATGGCAAGAAAAGACGTCAGCCCAACAGCGCACTTGCCATAACGAAGGAATGGTCGGAGAAGGCACTATCACATGCGCTGGAGGCCACAGCCCGGCGCAAGAACCAGTGGCCAGTTACCAACAAGGTAACTCCAACAAGGGTATGCTAGGGCGAGAGAAGGAACGTCACAGAAAGAACGCACTCGCCCCACACCGTGGGTGCTGTTGGAAACGGAGGTCTGAATACTATGAAGCTGGTCTGTATCTGTATGCAGCCCCGCTGTCGGACTTCAATAACTCAAACAATAATAAAGCTCTACCTTTACATATATAGGTGGATCAAATAAATCTCACTAATACATCACCCATAGTTGGTTGTCAACAGCCACACCATTGGGAAGAGAACACACAAACAAATTGAATTTGTGGTTAAAGATAATGTTTTTTCTCTTTATTATTTTTGTACAATAATTCTATTAATAAATCTACAAAAAACTCATGTGCTTGGGATAAGCAAAAAGATAGATTTTTTGGAAGGATATATACAAAAAATCAAAATGGGCCCCCATAGGGGGATTGGAAGAGTGTATATACAATTAAATAGCAGTCATTCTCATCAAACAACCCATACATTCATACACAATCAGCCAAAGACATAAAACATACATTTGCTCTACATTAAAATGTTTGTAGATATACAGAGGAACAATCTCCTCACAGTATTAAAGTGTCTGAAGTGTTAGACACCACTAAATCATATAGAGGGATACGCCAGATCGAACAAAAGGACACGCCGACGCGCGTTTCGGTGCAATCACCCAATCATCAGGGTGCCACCTTCTTCAGGGCGTTTTCTCTAATCACAGGGGGCCTGCAAATAGGTAAGATTAGAAAAAAATAAAAATAAAAATAGAAATAATAATAAAAGATCATATTTGGAGGTAACACGATTAATAATCAATAATATACATTACATACAGCAATACTGGAATGAAACACATCAATAAATGATAAAGATTAGTTCACTAGTCACCTATAGACCGCAATGGTGTGGCATGCAGACGCTCAAATTGGGTTTCAAACAATATGACTCGATACTAAACATCTAAACAAATTATTGGTAAACATCGTGATGTGTGAACCTAAAACAACTGCACATTGTGGGTTATCTCTCATAGGATGGGTAGCCCATGAAGAAACCAAAGACAGAAATCTGAGAAACTGAACGCAAATAGTGCAGAAGAACATAAAAAGAACAACAGCCCATAATAGAGAGAAACATGATGGTTTGATGTATTGAATGAGTTGAAGGTCTCACCCAATTTAAAATTCAGCAGAACCTAATATAGGGTAAAGCATCTATCACAAGGGAGGTGGTAGGTAGATCCACTGAGAATAAGTGTCCTAAATCAGAAAAAACATAAAGAAACAGAAAAAGCACCCGATTAGAAGTTATTTAACCCAAGTTGTGCTAGATATGTAACAAAATAACAAGAACAGGATAGATCCCGCTTGCCTTTCAAAATGTGCGGCGGAAGCTATAGTCAGGGAAGCTTCAGGACTGATGAAATGCCCCAAATACTGTAGGTGGAGACGGTTAACTCCGTTGATTGCTGGAAAGCTGGATGCAAAACAGAATGACACAGGTAAGAATGAGGGCTAGGAATAAGAAACTAGAAATATCCATTCCGCAGCCGAATATGGTGCGAGTGAAGCTAAATGTTAGCATTTCAGAACTGAGAGAACTCGCTAATTGCTAGCGGTTTCAATTGAATTGTCGGAAAATTCAGTCGTACCTTGTAATCAGAAGCACGGTACTCGAGAGACAACTGAACACGTTGTCGTATCACTGAGAGTTGAATAGGCAATAAATCCCGGGAGCAGCCGCTCGAATGGAGGTGTGGGTAATTGTCGGGGCGTTGAGGTTAAACTAAAGAATGGGAAAAGGATAATAATCAGTAAATCTGGTTGCTGTATAGATAAATCGTGAGGTCGCACTGGGTTTTTACGTTAAAATCATGTAATTGATTAAGCTACAATACACAGTGACAAGGACAAAGGGGAAAATGGAAAAAAATCTATGCGTCTGGTTCTTTACCTTTGGGCTGGATTCCTGATGTCTCAAGCCGACGTGGGGCAGAGAAAGCGAGGTTCCGAGTGAGTGGTTATCGTGACAGATAACCGCGCGAACAGCGAGTGAAACGCCAGATCTTTAAATACGCCCGTAAACCAATGGGGAGACAACACGACTGTGACGTAAATGAGCATGTGATAAAGATGTAAAGATAACAACGTCGATTGGAGCTCTAACTCGGTCGAAAAGGTGTAAGAAGGTGACCTGTACGTTCCCTGATTGGCTAGATACCAACATCAGTCACGAGGGGAGAAAAACAACGTTTCGGGAATGTTGCCGGTAGATCTGTTTCTAAGCAAAAGTTCCACAGAGTTCAGAGAATGGAATTAAATATGCTGTCGGACTTCATCAGCACTCTGGTGTACCCATGCTCCGCCTCCCGGTCAGGCACAACATGAACCTATCCCTGTCTCCTCAGTAGCACTAACTACATGAATCGCCCCCGGACTCCCCGCCTACCACCAGCGCTGCCTGCCCAGCAAAGCGCTCAAATAGGCAGGAGAAGCGTGACACCCTGGGTGTAGCTGGCTGATTAGATATAGCTGCAGCAGTGCTTATCCCTAGTGCCCCCTGCCCGCTGCCAGTCACAACAGTACCGTGACCCATGGCGGTACCTGACAGTGATACTTTGTACCCGGGCTGCACCCCCCCCCCTCCATCCCCCAGCAGACTGCATCCCCGGCAATAGCCGGGCGATCGTTGCCAGACACGCTGGGGGATAGCTGGGGGAGGCTGGCTTTAATATAAAGAATCCCAAAGATAGCCGTGGGCGAGAGGGGGGGCCACTCGGCACTTGCTGCCGTCACCCCGCCCCCACGCGACAGGCCCACTCGGACCTTGGCCACCATATCCCGCGTGGACAGAGGCCCCCGAGCCGGGGCCCTACCTAGCCCCCCCATGCGCTGTGAGGGGAGCTCCTCTAATGCCACCACCTGGACACGGGCAAAGGGAAAGCGGGGGTGCTCGCTCCAACAGCTGCCCCCCCTCCAGGCTAACACCAGCGGAGCAAGCCCATGTTCTCGGAGAGCTGCCCTACACCCCTCTCCCCCAAGGCGGACTCCACCATGACCGGGCCGCTCTGCCCTGGATGCTACCCCTGGGGTGGGGAGACCGGGCGGGGGGAGGTGGCTATTGCACTCACCGCGTAACTGGGCAGCTCCAGAGCACGTCTAAACAGCGAGACGGGCAGCGGTCAAGAGACGGCGTGTCCAGGGCGCAAAAGAGGAAGGCCAGTGGGTGGGGGAGGCCTATATACCCCCCCCCCGTTCCTCGCGCCCCAGAAATGACACGCCCTGCGCGCCGCAGCCCCTGGCTGCCAGAGTAGAGGGACTCCTCCCCGAGGGGTCCCCCCACTTAGAAGAAGGGGGGTGGGCTGGTGCCTTGCTGGCACTAGAGGCCCGCCCTCTAGGGCACCCTGCGGACGCCAGGGCAGCTGCAGTTACTGTGTATCTGTATAGAGCAGCATTCAGCAATTACTTTCCTCTTGGCACTTAATTACTTGCATGTGTGTGTAGCATGAGCTGAACTTATTCAGGGATATTTGCTCCTCTCTGGACAGCGTTAGACTTTGCTACCCTATTTCAGCCATTAAGCGCACATTCTTTAGTTGGCCTCTTGGTGCTTAATCACCGGCAGTAGTGTGAAGCAACAGCAGGGCTTATTCAGAATTATTAGCCCCCTAAGCAAAGTTGGATTTTGTTTCCCCTTACAGCCACTGGGCCCACATTCTCTAGTTGTAGTGGCAATCTTGTGCCCTCCTGCTGGCAGTACCCTAACCACCCACCTTGCCCTACAGCGTGCCCTGTCTTCTGCATCTCATGTTGTTTTGCTGGATCCATATTAATGCCCTGGCTTTGTGCACAAGGCCGAATCACATCCCCGTTATCCTGATGTAGAAGCACTGTTTCTAGGAGGGTCAATTTTAGGCAACTTCTACCTAGATCACCAACATGGGGCACCAAACAGGTTTTACAGACTGCACAAGTGGCCCATCTCAAGGGTAGAAGAACAGCAAATGTCTCCTACCCAAGGGGGGCAACGAGCTCTAATCAGCCCTTCCTTGATCCACCTATAATGTCAGACACTGGTCGTCAAAGGCACGCGGGTTTGGTTCATATAAACCTAGAGGACTCGTAGACCATCGTAGGGCTTTTCAATGGTTAAAAATTCAACAACTTTGCAAAAAGTGCAGGCATTCCTAGGTACAGGTCTTCATCTAGTGATGTCACCCACACCAGTGGAGTCGATGCTTTTTTTGCACCCAGTCCAGATATGTGTTTGTTGCATACTGAGATTTGTAGTTCTGTTTAATACATCAAAATATCTGCAATACAAAATTCCAGATTTCGAATGAAATATCGGACTGGATGAGCCATTCACAAAGGCAACAGCTTAACTTCAAAGCTCTGGCCAGACATGCAGACCATTCCAAAAAAAGCTTCAGAAGATTTCACTAAGTTTGAGCAACTGTTTTTTACTATTATTTGCTTGCACACAGTAGAAGTTCAAATCAAAACCCTTTTTGGCAGAAATCAATCCCAATGTGACAATACATTTGAACCAGCTGTAACCACAGTGGCAGACAAGCATTTGCAATGCAATAGGTATCGCATTTGTGAGAGTTTGAGCTATTGGCATTGTAAAAGACAATGCCTTTGATTTGTGTGTTTTCAAAACCTGCAAGCGGTGCATATGAATGAATGAATGAATGAATGAGGAATTTATAAAGCGCTGGACTCACCTCAGCAGGGGTATTTCCACGCTAGCAGTGAAAAGAAGCGAGGAAGTAGTTAGGCAATCATACTTTAAAAGAGTTCTGTTTTTAGTAGTTTTCTGAATTTAAGCAGGTAAGGGCACATACGTAATGCACTGGGGAGTGAGTTCCAGAGACGTGGGGCTACGTAGGCAAAATATTTGCCCCCGCTCGAAGTTTGTTGACCCGAGGCACTACTAGCAGAGCCTTCCCCCGTGAGCGCAGAGATCTACTGGGACAATAGAGGGCAAGACTTTCAGTCATATACTTGGGCCGACTATCGTTGGTGTTTTTGTGAATCAAACAGCAAATTTTAAACTTGATTCGGTCACAAATGGGAAGCCAGTGCAGGCCTTTCAGTAACAGCCGGGAGGGAGCCCTAGATGGTTGATTTAAAGCCAACCGAGCTGAAGTGTTCTGCACCACTTGCAACCTGTTTACCACCCTCTCATTTGCCGCTCCCAGAAGTGCATTACAATAGTCCAATCGATTAACTACCAGGGCTTGGAGCAGGGTCTTGCGCACCGATAGGGGGAGAAGATAAAACACTCTCCGGAGAAGCAAGGCTGGCAGTTACTGCACCTCTTTTACTGCCAGCCTTGCTTCTTGTAAGCAAAGACTATAAGTGCAAAGTGCATGTTTACGCACTGCTTGCAGGTTTTCAAAACATATAAATAAAAAGCATTGTCATTTACAATGCCAATAGCTCAAACTTTCGCGAATGCGAGACCTACTGCATTGCAAATACTTGTTTTCTTATATTCAAGAGGTCCAAAAGAAAATCCAAATCAACATGTTGGTAGGGAACATAAATTCTCTGTATTCATGTGTCTCCTACGTTCTCCTCACCTAATCGAAATTAGATTAATTCTTTAAATAATAATTTTAGAAACTCCTACTTCTTTGTTTCCACGCCCGGGTTCTTCTGCATTTCTCAATAGTAATGCCCTCAACGGTTAATACGCAATTTAGAACATTTGAAAAGGGGGCAGGGGTTCTTTTATAATAGATCTGTGCTCCTGTCCACCACCGTGCTCTCCCTACTTTCCAACCCTAGATACTGCCCACCCATCCCATACTGACTTACCTGATCTGCTGCAACCCTCCAGAGTTGCGGCCACACTTTACGGTCCCCTGGTGGGCTCCACCATTCCTCGCTGCATCTCTCTGGAGCTCCCTTGGTCTCTGCGTCATCCTGGGCCTTCTCCGCTGGCTCGGAATCGGTCTGTTCAGTTTGCGGGGTTTCGGCGACATCCTCCTGCTGCTCCAGGCAGGTGGTGAGTCTTTCTTCTCACCCGTTCTTGTCCTTCCTTTCTTTCTCTGCCCTTTTACTTCCTGCTTCCTATTTGTCTCCCGTTCGGAGTGGTTATGAGTGTCCTGTCTCTTTTTCTACAGATGGAATCCGGGTTGCGGTCACCAGAAGGCAGACTCGACTTTGTAATTTCAAGGAAAGTGGAAAGGGTTGGGCTCATCTTCCTAAAATGATTTTATTAAAGGACATCCTGTTGCCTTTTGGTTACTTTAGAGTGATTGGCAGTAGGAAAAGAAAACATGAGGATAAGTAAGCAATGTTTGAGTCCAAAGGGATAGGCGGAAAGACCTTGCATGATATTCGACTGCCAAGTGAGTTATTATCTTTGATAATGAGGCTCCATGAATCTAACTATGCTAGAATCCAGTGGGGGGGACTAGGCTCGGTAACTGCGGACTTCCCTGTCGAGAGGGGAGTTCGGCAGGGATGTTCGATGGCTCCCGTGCTTTTTACATTGTACATCAATGACGTTGTTGCCCGTATGCTTTCTGCACAAGTGGATGCCCCTTTTTTAGCTGGGACCAAAATCCCTATTTTAATGTTTGCAGATGACACGCTCATCCTATCTAAAACCCCTAGCGGTTTACAGCGTGCCTTGTCTATTTTTGATCAATTTTGTGGGGAGTATGGCTTAGAGGTTAACACAGCCAAAACAAAACTAATGATTTTTAACCCCCATCGTAGTTTTAAATCTAAAATTACCTTGAATGACCACCCGCTAGAGGTAGTGAATACTTTTATATATTTAGGTATACATATATCTAGCGAGAAGAGTTGGCGGCATCATATTGAGATTCGAGAAGGTGGTTGCACTTCAATCCTCGGAGAATAAATTTCTTAGGGCAATAACTGGTGTCCCTAAAAGCACCCCATTGTTGCCCCTTAAATACGATTTGGGTAGAAGAGCAGTCTCAGATATGGTAAAGCTTCGCCCGATCTTGTATTGGCGCAGGCTATGGACGACTCCTGTGCTCTCTCATTACGCCGAGGGCTTTTTAGATATTATACGATCTGATGTATACCACAAAATTGGATGGTTAAAATCACTTAAGATATCCCTGAATGAGCTGGGTATGTGCTCACTTTGGGAAGATCCGGCGAGAGCAACTTTTCCATCTAAAAGCACTTTAAAGAGTATTTATTGGGAGATGGTTGCCTCCCGGCACTGGAGTAGCTCCAGTGCTGGTTCTTTGACCGGAGAATTTTTAGAGGCCAAGATGTACCCCTGTCTAGAACCCTGTTGGGATATTATAACTAGGCCTGGAGATAGGAAGCTCCTCTTCCAACTCAGAGCAGGTGCACTCTCCCTCAAATCTTTGACAGCTAAGTGGATAGGTGGATCTTGTGATAGCTGCCCTGTTTGTGGTATTACTAAAGAAACTATCGGTCACTTTTTATTTTCTTGTAAACCTTACGCGGTTCCAAGACGTATCTGGTTGTCCCCGATGTGTAAAAACCTAGGGACAAGCAGTAGTATTGTAGCTCTGCGTATTACATGCACTAGCACTTTGACTTGGATTTCAGTAGCCACCGCAAAGTATTTAGGATGGGCATGGTTGATTAGACAGAGATTGCTAGTCACTTGACTATTCTCTTGATTAGACAGAGACTGCTAGTCATTTGACTATTCTCTGCTATGCTAATTTTCTCTGCATTTTTATCCTGTATGTCATTTTTAAAATTACTTTTACTTAAATTATTTCATTACTCTTTATAACCTACCATTACTAATGGAACAGTGCATTCTATTTATATAGGTTTAGTAACCAAGTCAGAAAACTTTAAGAAGTATGTTTTGAATTTTGATGCTATTGACTGGAATTTAATTCTATTTTAAAATGTTGTATGTATTGTTTTTTATTGTAAATTTGTATTCTGCTTTTATGAATGAAATTCGAATAAAGCATACTTTGACTGACTGACTGATATTCGACTGCCACCATTTTTCTGTGGCAAGTTCAGTTAAGCTCAAGTCTATATATTTGTTTTCAAAAGTGCCCAGAACCTCTTATGACTGGGTCAGATCTCAAGTTCAAGCTTCCAGAAGCCTGCAGCCTTTGTCCTTGCATTTCCAATTTGATCCTGACATCTACTGAGAGCCAGTGGAGTGCTTTAAGGTCAGGCTGGATTGGGTGCTGCATGCGGATGTTGAGGCCAGGTTCTGGTGTCTTTGGAGCCTGGCAACAAGGTTGTTGTGGATACTATAGTAGATGAATGAAAGAATGGATGAACCAACTTCTAAAGCGCAGCAGCTGCTCCAAACAGGAGCGTCCCGGCGCTATGCTGATACTGAGAGCTGCCATCTGTTCAAATCTGGGGTCAGATTGGAGAAGTGAAATGATGTATTGAAAGAGAGAGAGGAGCGTGTTTACATCCTTTGTCAATGCTTTATCTTGGAAAGCAAATAAGAGATGCACACTGAGAAGCAACATGACGTTCCTTACTATATGTTCTGCACCAACCACATAAGCAGTCTGAGGACACCTTGCACTCATGTTTTTCTGGTTGAAGGCAGGACAAAGTCAGCAAGCTGCGTCTGCAGTGGTCTTCCTGCTGTGGTTCTAGTCACTCCAGGTGGCCCCACACTTGCCTTTGCAGGATTACCTGTTGACAGTATTTATTTCAAGCTGGGGAGCGCCACGGTCCTTCTGCATATCCTCCTCTCAAATGTAACTCTTTACTGCACTTCCTGCCTTGCAATTTCTTCCTATTCCAAGGACTCCTTGTAAGGGACTTCCTGTATTTTTCTTCCCAAGGCAAGACGGCAGCGTTTTCAGTGGTTTCCCAGTGATTCTTCTCAATCCAAGATGAAGAGGCCTATGCATGCTGAGACAGTTTCCAGTTGGAGACTATAATAGGAGGACTCGACCAGTTCTTCATTTCTATGCAATGCTCTCTGAAGTATTTTTCATTGCTTTCATCGCATCCTTGTTTCATTTCTTTGTGTCTAGGCTTTCCCCCCGTCATTCCTGTAGTAATAAACACATGAATTGGGTTTTATTATTAATAATTATATCCAAAAATAACAATTAAAAAATATTAGCAAGATATACGTAATATTCTATTTTTGAGTTTTTATTTTTTAAACGGCCAGTAAAACAAATCATTTACTTTCACAAACATTAAACTTAAAAAATAGAAACTTCCATGCTGCACAGAGAAAAGATCCTGTTCTTCGTGAGGCCTAGAGTAGAGCCACAGATCAAGAAGATCCCCTACACGTAGGTCCCCAGTTTTTCCCTTAAAGATGGTCTACTTTATATGAAGGGGGGGTTCATCTCAAAACCCCCAATTGTTGGTACCTGGTCCTTTCCAGGAGAAAGTCCTATACCTCACACACAGTCACCTTTTGGGAGGTCTTTCTAGCAATCAGAAAACAGAGAAAGCCATATTAGAGAACTTTTACTGGCCTGATATATACCAACAGGTTAAGAAATACTGTTGTGAATATTTCATTTGTCAAAAGAATAGCCGTAGTAGACCTGCCAGAGTGCCCCTGAAACCCCTCCGTCATTCATTAACCTTTTTGTCGAGTCAGCATGGATATCATAGGCCCTCTCGTACCATCGAAAGCTGGTGTCGTTATTTTTTGGTTCTAGTCCATTACGCCACCTGTTTTCCTGAGGCCGTGGCTTTAAGACATTCAAATACCTCTTACATAGCTAAAGCCATGATGAAAACCTTTTCCCGGGTAGGGCTCCCTAGAGAAATATTAAGCGACCAGGGTACTACCCCTTTTGTATCCAAACTAATGAGCAAGTGTGCGTGCAACTGGGAATAAAACAAATCCGTATGGCAGCCTACCGTCCATAGACAGATGGTCTTGTGGCGCATTACAACGCCAATTTGAAGTGCACGTGGGAAAACTCAAAATTAGGAACCAGAAAATGGGAGCTTGCTTTGTTCGTCATTCGGTGCAAAGTTAAAAAAACACCGGGTATTCCCCATTTGAGCTTTTCTATGGCAGACAATCAAGTTCATTTTTAGATATGGCCTGAGAGGAGTGGGAGAATGAGAAGGCTGGAGCAAAACCTTTGTGGAATATGTATCTAACCTCAAAACCCACTTGGGTCAGATTCGGACTACAGTCCAAACCAATCTGGAAGAGGCACAGTTAGCTCAGAAAAGCCAGTATGATTTGAAAATGAAGGACCGATCATTTAATGTAGGTGCTTCTGTCCTACTGATGATGACTTCCTCTGATCACAATCTGCTGGGCCAGTGGCAGGGCCCTTACATAGTTCTTGCGAAAGTAAGTCCTGTCATGTATTGAATTAAGCTTGATACCAATCGTGGAACGTCTCAGATATATCACATAAAGTTGCTTAAAAAGTGGGAGGGAGCTCTTCCAGTACTGGTGATGGTACCCCGAGAAGTCATTCTCCTCTTTGACCAGAGCATAGACCCTGATCTCCCAAAACCCTTAAAACGATAATTGTCACAAAAACTCCAACCCCAAAAAGAGGTGTTTCCTCTCCTTCCAGGAGAAAAAGGATGTTTACGGCCATATGGTATACCCGAAGCCAGAATAAATACCAGCAGATGTTGGGGGGCGTGGCTAGCCAGCCACAATGGCGGACGCAAACCGGTAGAGCTCCGCTGAACATCCCCGCATTATCCTGGCTACAGCGATCCTGAGGTGCCACCTTCCACGCTGACGGCTGGTGGGACGGTGGTGCGACTGAGCGGAGGTGCTGGCGGGGTTTGGGGCTGCGACAGCTCTGTGCCCGGGCTGTGGAGCACAGACGGAGTGCGGCCTAGGGTGCCGGAAAGAAGCAGGGGAGCCGAGTAGAGCGCGGCGGGAACTAAGGCGCCCAGCGGCGCCTGCCGCGGCGGACACTGACCCGGGGCACCCGCGCCGACGCGGGCAAGCCACGAGAGACTGTGCCAGACGCGTCGCGGGAGCAGTGGGCGGACCTCTGAAGCCGGAGGTCGGAGAGCAATAAGCACTACGGTGTCCACAGGGGGACACAAGACAGACATAACAATCGGGCGTAGCCCAGAGGAAACTGCGGGCGGACTTAGGCCGGGGCACCAGGAGGAACACGCGGGGCCCGCGGAGTACTGCTGGTGCGGGGTGCCCCGTGGCCCGCTGAGAGGAGCGCGGCCCTGGTGGGGGGCACGTCTGGACGACACAGATCGCCGAAGTCACTGGAGGAGATGGACGGCGGGGGACTGTGACGTCCTGGGAGCCTTGTGACTGCTGGGCGCCGGAGATCACGAGTCGGGCCTAGAGACTGCTGCACGGAGCGGGAGCCTGGCGGTGACGGCCATTTGTAGCCGGCTCCCTGAGGTGGGTCTGAGCAGAACAGCGCAGGTAACGTGGAAGTGGAGGAGCCGGGCGGCGAGATACCCGCGGAGGAGGTGCGGCTGGGCGGGACGCGGACGCTACCCCTCTGGAGCAGGAGAGGGAAGAGAGGGACCCCCCAGGGGCGACCGCCCTAGCCTTCCGGTGAACATTGAGGAAGCGGAGCCGAGTGGGGTAAGAAGCGCACTTTGAGACTGTGTGGCGCCCCTGGCTGTGGACCTGCTGGCGCTGCGCCTGGGATCAGTAGAGCGTGGCTGCGGGGTGCGCTGAGCTGGGACTGCTGCTGGCCCCCCACGGCGGTGTGGGCGGTTGGCCAGCGGCGGGAGACGCACCTGGCGATTCCACGGGCGCCCTGGACTTTCTCTGCGCCCCGCGGGTGGCATCTGCTGGCTGCTGCTCGGGTGGAGGAGGAGGCCGAGAGAGGGGAGGCTGCGGCCGACGATCTGCCCCACGGGGTGCGCCACTGCCCCTGGACGAGGAGCTTACGCCCGCTGCTGGGTCTCGCCCTGGTGCGTGCTCGCCTTCGCCGGCCCTGGCGCGCTGCCCCATTCGGTTCCTGACTGGTGTCGGCCCGTGGGCGAGTGGCGGGGGGTCGGATCATTGCCCCTGCGGGAGGAGGAGCCCACACCTGCCGCACCCTCCTGCCGCTGCGGTGGCGAGACAGAAGATCTCTGGGAGTGCGGGCTGACTGCCGAAGACTACTGCGGACCCCCACCCGTGGAGCCTGCACGGAATTGTGCGTGTGTGGATTTCTGCGCCGGGGAGGCGCCTGCGGACCTCTCTCGGCGTGCATCGACTGGGCGGACCTCGCCTACCGGCCGCTCGCCCTTTCTCCAGCGCGGCTGACGCGGCCGTGCCACAGGTGCGTCCAATCCGCTAGGGGTTGGCGGCAGATGCCCACGGCGCAGTAACTGGTGATGGGCCGCATGCGTGCCAGGATGCAGCAGGGATCGCTGCGAGCGACTACTCCCAACCGAGCGCACCAGCGAGGCGAGACCGAGGAGGGGCTGACGTCCGCGGCGCTCGCGGCAAAGATGGACTCTGTGCTCGCCGCGGTGGAGAAAATAGGGACGGCCTTGGACCACACCAGGACGTCACTGGAAAACCGAATAGATAAAGTTACCTCGGATTTCACGCTCCTACATGCGGACCACCGCAAACTGGCGGACACGGTTGCCACCCAGGGGCAAACACTCAAGGAGCTGCAACCGGTCACCCGCAGTCACACCGCTGCCCTGCAGGACATGTTGGACCGCATTCACGCCTTAGAAGACAGGGCGGAAAATGCGGAAGGGCGCTCCCGCCGCAATAATATCCGCGCTGTGGGTCTGCCGGAAGGGAAAGAGGGGCGAGACCCGGAACAGTATGTGGAGACCTGGCTTCGCGCACTAATGCCACCGGGGAAATTGTCGGCCCAATTCGCGGTGGAAAGGGCCCATCGAGTACCCACCCAGAGGCCTCAGCCGGGAGCCCGACCGCGCCCATTCCTGTTCAAACTTCTCAACTATAGGGATAGAGACGCGGTGCTAAGAGAGGTCCGAGATATGAATGGTCTTTCGGTGGGTGACAGTCAAGTCATGTTTTTTCCGGAGTACACTGCGTTGGGGCAACGTCGCAGAAACAACTACATGGCAGTAAAGCGCCAGCTCAGGGAATTGGCACTGCCGTACTCTCTCCTGTTCCCCGCCAGACTGCGAGTGGTGGAGAAAGGCAAAACCTGCTACTTTGATTCACCAGCCGAGGTCTGGACCTGGCTTGAAGAGTCCGGGCTGTGGACGGGACTGAGGCCGGCCGATTCTGGAGATGGCGCCCGGCCGGGCAAGAGGGACGGGCGACGCAGACGGCGCAGGACTATGCGCGAGACGCAGTCGAGGACAGTAGCCCCAACACCAGAGAAAATGAGACTGGAACGCCAAAACGTATTACAAGCAGTCACGACACTCGCAAGCCCAAGCCCTGCGGACCAGCTGGACGTTGACGAGCGGCACGAGGTGCTGGTGAGCGGATCAACGTCACCGTCGACAACACACTCCGAAGACTTTTGTGGGCCAGAGGTTACCCCACAAACTGCAGACGGTATTCTGGACTGAGAGACTGCCTAGGATGTACCACTCGTGCAAGTATCTTGCTGTTTGTTGCTGTAGTCGGCGGGGGGCGGGGGGAGAGGGGGCGGTGGGGTCAGATAGGTGGGCCTGCCGAGCTGGGTGGGGGAGCCACCGGGTTCACTGTAGCCCATCCCCTGGGATATCCCGTGTGGCATTGGATGGCGCGTGCAGTCCCCATGCTCCTCGCCTGTATCTCGTTAGCTGCATAGGCCAAAGCTGGCGACACTTATCAACGGCGCACCACACACATGGGACACAGGGGGATTGCGACAGCAAGCTGTTACCTATACGTACACTCCCTCGGGTCACACCCTGACCTAGTTTTCACCTGCGCAAGGTAGCGTAAGTTTGGACGGACACACTCGCAAAGTTCGCCCCAGCCGTTATGTTTTTCACCGTTAACATGTTGTTATTGTTACCTCAGACCGAAGTTCCCACAATTCACCGTAGTGCAAGTTGGCTGATGCATGTCCCGTCCCTGGTTCCCCCAGTGCCTATACACTTTAATCATGACGCGCATTAGTATACTCACGTGGAACATACGAGGCCTGCACGCACCCACATGGAGATATTCAATTTTTGCTTACCTCCAGCGGCACTTAGTTGGTATCGCTCTACTGCAAGAGACACACATGACACAGCTGGAGTTAGATAAGCTGCGGCGGCGCTGGAGAGGCCAGGTGTATGGCACAGTGTACTCGGCTCATGCCAGGGGACTCTCGTGTGAATTAGGGCGGGAGTCCCGTTCGTCAGTACAGCCGTGTCAATAGACCCGGACGGAAGGTACACTTTTGTACGGGGCACACTAAATGGCCAACCAGTATTGCTGGCCTCGATTTATGCTCCGAATGTCGACCAAATACCCTTACTCACACAACTGTCGCAGGAGCTGACTCCCTATGCTGGGCTCCCCTGGCTGATAGGCGGGGACTTTAATGTGGTACTCGACGTGCACCTAGACAGGTCCTTTCCTCCTCTTCGCACGACGTCGGCTGCCTCCACGACACGAGCACTGACTGATTGGCTCTCGCAATGGGCGGTACTCGATATCTGGCGGGCCCTATACCCCGCAGACCGTATTTACTCTTACTATTCCAAGACGCATGACCTACATGTGCGACTGGACAGAATAGTGGGATCCCCGGCGTTGCTGCCACTGGTGGCGAAGGCAGAATACTTGGGGCGGACGCATTCCGATCACAATCCCCTGTGGCTCCAGCTCAGCTGGGATGCGGATCGACCTTCCATACCAACATGGCGGCTCCAACCTACCGCGCTGGAAGACCCTGAATTCCGCTCCTCAGTGGAGAATGCTCTCCTTTCCTATTTTGAGCTCAATGAAGGCACAGCGAGCAACACGATGGTGGAATGGGACGCACTTAAAGTAACGCTACGAGGTCACTGCTTGGGGGCCACGTGGAACATGCGAAGGCAGCTGACGTGGTCACTCACCCAGCTCGAGTCCCAACTGCTGCAGCACAAGGGGAAGGGCAGCAGTAGACACGCAAACCAACTGGTCGATCTCTGGACGATGCATACAGCACTCTTAGAGCGCTTGAGGTGTCTGAACTATGCGGCACACACAGCCCGCACACATGCCACGGCGGACAGAGCAGGACATCTACTTGCCTGGCTCTTAAAACAAGACGCAACCCATGCCCCGATCGCAGCGGTGCGTACGCCGGAGGGAGATCTTGTATGTACCCAAAGGGAGATTCACAAGGTTATGGTGGATCACTACACACAATTGTACCGTGCAAAAGTTAGTTGTTCGGGAGATGACCTAGAGCGGTTCCTCAGACAAGCACAACTGCCAACGGCTTCCGACGCGCACCAAGAGGTCCTCAATTGCCCCCTCGCTCTGGAGGAGATAGGGGAAGCTATATCCTCCATGGCCTCTGGGGAGACCCCGGGCCCGGACGGTCTGCCCACGGAGTTCTACAAAGCCTTCCGGGAACACCTGGTGCCGCGCCTCCACAAACTGTATACAGCAGCGTTTGAGGCGGGCAAGCTACCCCCCTCGATGCGCGAAGCCTACCTTGTGTCTCTGCCCAAACCAGATCGGGACCCCACGGACCTGGGATCCTATCGGCCACTGGCGCTCCTCAATGTCGACTGTAAGGGCCTCGCTAAAGTGTTGGCGGAGCGATTGGCGCCGTTGGTTTCTCACCTGGTTCACAAGGACCAGAATGGCTTTGTGCCAAACCGCAGCACGTCGTTGAACCTGAGGAGATTTTTCAGGGTAGCGGCGGATAGTATACAAGAGTGGCCCAAAGCAGGCTGTCTTATACTGGACCTGGAAAAGGCATTTGATTGCCCGGAGTGGCGATATCTTTCGGCGCTGCTGCTGCGATATGACCTTGGTTTGGGCTTCCTACAACTGGTGGGACTCCTATACAAGAACCCCACGGTGAGGGTGCGACTGGGCCCGTACATTTCTGACGCCATACCCATCTGCAGGGGTACCCTCTATCGCCGCTCCTATTCGCTTTGGCGATGGAGCCACTGGCGGCGACCTTGCGGGAGACGATGGGGGCTGGCATACCACTGGGGGATGCAGTGCACCAGGTGTCGCTCTATGCCGATGACCTGATGGTGTACGTGAGGGACATAGATGATATCCCTCCTCAGTTAGCCCGTACCTTGCACGACTTTGCCGCTATTTCGGGTCTTCGGGTGAACGCCAGTAAATCTTGCCTCTGCGCGTTTGGCGAAGGGCGGCAGGACCCCGGATATATCCTAAATGGCACCAGGGTACAGTGGAGAGGAGGCACCTTTCGATATTTGGGACTCCGGATCTACCGTCAGCCGGCAGACCTATTTGACGGCGACCTGGGCAGGGCCTTCACGGCCATCAAGTCACAGGTGCGCTTCTGGAATGCATTGCCGCTAACGGTCACGGGTAGAGTGGCGCTGTCCAAGATGGTGATCCTTCCACGGCTACTGTACTATTTCGCCAAACTACCCTTATATATCACAGCCGCCTTTTTTGCTAAACTGTCGCAACTCCTTAGAGATTTCATCTGGGGGAACAGCAGGCACAGGATGTCGCTAAAGAAACTTTACCTCCCTACGGATCAGGGAGGCCTGGCCGCGCCCTGCTTCGAGCATTACTACTTAGCGGCTCAATTGCAGTGGGTAGCCCGCTGGTTGGCGGATAGGGGTCGGGAGGACACTGCGACCGCGCTGCCACCACGTTCTTTGGAGCAGTTGCTGGCGCTGTTCCACCCAGCCACCCGCGCTGTGACGCCGACTCCACTTCTCCTTCCGGTGGCATATCGATGTTACCGTAGGAGCTTATTCCTCACCAGAAATGTGATCCCATATGCGCCGGCAATACCGCTGGAGGGCTCCCCTAGAGGGACGGGATCGCTCACTTCCCTCGCGCTTGTACATTGGCGGGAGGCAGATATACAGACTTTGGGTGACCTGTACCGGGATGGAGCGCTCCTCCCGTACAATTCGCTAGTTGAGGATGGGGGATTACCACCGGGACAATTCTTAACCCATCATTCATTAATTAGGACCCTGACAGTCAAGTGGGGAGACATGACCGCAGAACCCAGCCAGCACCTCACTATACAGTATCTACACGTCATGGGGAGAGGCCGACGCCTGATTCGATGGTTCGCGGCGTCACTACGGACACACACGGCGATCACCCTAGAGCCGCTCAGACGCAAGTGGGAACTAGATCTGGGGAGACAGCTGGCGGACAAAGAATGGGAACGAATATTGAAAGGCCCGGTGCGCATACCCAGAAAAATGTGCCTCAGGCAGATACAGCTGTTTGTCGTGCACAGGGCGTATCGCACCCCCGCGGCCCTCAACAGATACTTTCATCGCACTGACGCAATATGCCCTAGATGCGCTGAGCCGGGAGCTGATCTAGTGCACATGCTGTGGAGTTGTTGCAAATTACACCCATACTGGTACGCAAACAGTGAGTCACTGCGCATTATCACAGGCCGCGACATACCCTTTGACTGGGCAGTTCACCTGCTGCACCATTTCCGTAGGACCCCGACCACCAAAGTGACATCTAGGTTTCTAGATTTGGGGCTTGCGGTCGCAAAGCGCCTTCTGACCTGGAGGTGGAAGGCACAGGATCCACCCCACCCGCAGGCATGGAGGCACTCACTCACCGCGTGGGCCGGAGCGGAGGGGGTCGCCATTCGTCGGGAGGAGACATTAGGGTTAAGGAAGACGCCCATAGCTGCACAGTGGGAGGAGTTGCTCCAGGCGCTCAGGCGAGCCGAGGGGGCGGATTCGGGGGGGGCGACCCGAGGGGGGGGGAGACACCTCCAGGGCAGGAAATGGGAGCTCTGCCGGAGCAGGATCGTAGTGTTCCACGCACGACCAATACCTAAAACAGAAATCACGAGAAAGTGCACCTAGGCATATGGCTGGGAGCAATAGCTCAGCCACTACACTGTGGTATGGGGGAGGGAGAACAGAAGGGCAGCGGAGACAGGAATATACATAGTGGAGCTGGTCTAAGTTGAGGTTGTTGAGTTTTTACCCATTTCGTTTCATTGCTATCTGTTAGAAGCCTATATGGATCCGGCTGAGGGACCTAAAGTGATATTTTGATGTAACCATGTTTCATTACAATGTGCTGTAACTTGCTATGTCCAAGGACCGAGCCGTATATGGGACTTACGTACAATCTGACACGGCAAGCGCTTCAGGAACTATTGCAAAGCTACGTCCTTTTGCATTTGACATGTAATTCCGTCAGTAATGAGTGTTATAATGCATGAGTCAATACAGAAGTAAGCCGAACTCCTGTAAAGGTGATTGGAAAAACTAATAAAAACAGATTTAAAAAAAAATATATATATATATTAGCAGATGTTACAAATGGGAATCATTGAACCATCAATAAGCCAATGGAACTCCCTCATAGTATTAGCACCTAAACCAGATGGGTCAGTTAGGTTTTGTACAGACTTCAGGGAAGTCAAAAAAATCTAGAAATTTGACACCTACCATTTACCCTGTGTAGACGAAAAGATTGAAAGAATGGGCAAGGCGAAATTAATTAGTACACTACACCTTTGCAACGGTTACTGGCAAGTCCCCCTCAGAAGTTAAGAGAAGGAGAAAACAGCTTTCGCCACCAATCCCAACAGATTATACCAGTTCACAGTATTGCCTTTTGGCCTTCATGGAGCCCTGGTTACCTTTCAACGGATGATGAAAGGGATACTCAGACCCCATAAAAGGTACTTGGCACCTATATCGATGAGATAACCATCTATAGTGACTCGTGAAACCAGCATATGCACCATCTTCATGCAGTTATACAAGTCTTAGACTCCCATGGCCTCAAAATCAACCTTGCTAAAAGCCATCTAGCTGCCCAGAAAGTCAAATACCTTGGATTTCTTTTTGGGGAGGAGTTATTAAACCCCAAACAGACAAGGTATCCACCATTTCTCACGTTCCTTTCCCCAAGACCGAATGAGATCTCAGAGCCTTCCTGGGTATCCAGGGTTATTTTCATAGGTTCATTCCAAACTTCTCTCAGACCGCAGCCCCTTAAACCGATTTCCTTTGCAAATCCATAAAAACCAAACTGTATTACGGCAACCCTCTCCTGAGATCCTACAGACATTTGACTCCTTAGAGAACTACCTTACCTCAGAACCTGTACTAACCAGTCCAGATTATACTCAACTCCTTGTGTTACAGACTGACGCCTCGGACAGGGGTCTTTGGGGCTGTCTTGTCACAGAAAGATCCCAAAGGGGAAGAAAAATCAATCATGTATATATGCCGTAAACTCTTCCCCCTGGAGAAGAACTATGTGGTCATGGAAAAGGAAGCCTTGGCCAACAAGTGGGCCATAGAGACCTTAAGGTATTATTTAGAGGGGCAAGAGTTCGATCTTTTCACCGATCATGCCCCTCTTGAATGGCTAGCCCGCAATAAAGGTAGTAATGAAAGGGTATTGCGATGGATAAGTGTGGTGGATGTGACCTGACGCCTTGGGGCACATTTAAAGGAAAGCCACTGTGTAAAGTAGTGAAATAAAACTGGACACTACTTAAATATTTAATTGGTAAAGCTTACTATGTAAAGAATGATGCACCACTGAACAAAAAATAAACATGGGTCATACAATGTTTCCCTTTCTTACCTGCCATTTAAATTCATTATGGGTGAACCATAGCTCATATACTTGCTGCTGTCCATAGAACACGCAGCGCATTGGCACTCTAATGCCCTTCTTCAATTTCAACCCTTCTAAGCAGACGGCCATATTGACATGGTCTTGAGTTTGTTCCCCTTCAATTGAGACTTTGTGGTTTTAGAAGTTAAAAAAGATAAATGCAGAAACTTGAGCAAAACGTGAACATTTTCAACTAATTCTAAAAATATGTAATCCTGCACAGTTCCTGGGCAGGATTTCCAACATGGCACTGGGGTAGTGGTGTGAGGAGAGTGAAAACAGCGCTTTAACTGCCCCAGGAGACATGCCGCGGACGCGTCGAGAAGGCGCAAGCAGCGACGTGAGGGGAAGAACGCCAGATGCAGGAAGGACAAAGCCTGGAGAACTGCAAGAAGGAGCAACGAGCCATGAGGAGCCGGCAGCGACCGTCGGGTCAATAGGAGAGATGCAGACGCTGCAGGGAGGAGAAGGAGGCCCCGGGGAGCAGGCAGGAAGCGCTGAGGAAGAGAGAACCAAGGAGCCAAGAGAACTGACACCAAAAGGCACTGCCAGCCAGACAAGCTGCCACGGAGGAGAGAAGGGCGGTGCGACTCCCTCTGCCACGACCCTGGAGGGCAGTGCTTTGAAGCAAGTACCCTTTCTAAATTTCCTTACATTTGGTAGGTGGAGGTTGGGGCACAAGTAGGTTTTGTCCCACAAAGTGGTGTACTGAGCATGTCGCATTGATAAAAGCACAACAACACCCCTGAGTGACAGTGAAGGGTTAATGTGTGTGCAGGAGTAAGACATACACACCTGACCTTTTATTATTTGCTTATTTTGAGGAATGTATGTCCATCCCTTTCTTCTGACGGAACAAGAGGAAGCAGGAGATGACTGCCCAGTACCAGGAGAGAAGGAACCACCGAGGTGTACAGTGAGGGAACTGGCTCAGCTAAGACTGTTCATTCCCCATTTGTGTTTAGAGATATATCTCCCAGGACTGTGCCCCATTACATTGTCTATTTGAACTATTAAACATACGGTAACACCACTCTCCGCATGAGCGTCCTATATGACCGAGTGATCACAAAATAATGAACTACAGAAATTAACCCATAAAGCACAAACCGGGATATGCCATTTTTTACATAAGATTCAGATGTTTATTCAGTTGAATTTCATTATTATTTTTTTATTGCACACTTTCTTTAAAACAGTTTTGCATGCTGGGCCATCCACCTCTCTTTCTTGAGGTAGTCTGTACAAAAGCCATGAGCACTCTTTCCCAACTTGCCACAGGGTGGGTGTGGTCATTCAGGCATTGCTAATGTCATCCTAAAGGGTCGAACACGTCCTTGCTGACTGATATGCAGCAACGAGTAGCAAGGGCTTTTGGCTCAAGCACCCAAGGCTGCCTTTGTACAGCAAGGCTGCACTACGTAACAAGAGTGATGGGCCAACAGTGCAGATGTGTCAGATATCTGGGCTGGAAGGAGGTTATCCCAGATAAACCTGCAATGGGTGACTGGCACATTTGCACTAGTGCATGTGCCTATGATATGTGCCTGACTGCCTGGCCCGCCCTTAGATCGTGGATAAGAGAGTATAGGAAAGTAGCAGCCATGCTGCTGAACTCCCTGAAATATTTGTAATATGCCATAGAAATTTTGATTAGAACAAGAGGCAGGAAATGGGAGAGGGTCGTGGCCCGATGCTCATTGTAAGGAGACGCCCCTGGTGCGATCCATGATTACCATGTCATTGGCATATTGTATTATTTGGAGCTTGGTTGGACCTAGATTCGGTGGGGCCAGGCCGCCGAGCTCCAGACTCTTCCCTACGTCAACTGTGTACAAATGAAAGAGTAAGGGAGTCAGGACACACCCCTGAGTCCCGCTTGTTTTGATTTTTTCGGTGTCCGAGCCCGGGCCTGTTGTCACGCAGACCCATGTTTCTGAGTGTAATGAGATTATGGCACTTAGCAGCTGTACAGGTATCCCACAAGCATCCAACTTTATTCATAGGATTCCCCTTTCCACCCTGTCGAGCGCCATGCTATAATTGATACAGCAGCAGAATAGGGGTAAGCTACTGTGTTTGGCGGCTTGGTGCCTTAGGAAAGAGTGTGCTGTGTTGTCCACTGTTAATGATCTGCCTCTAAAGGATCTGTTGGTCACTAGCCCAAGCCTCCAGGTCTTCCAGCAGGGTGCAAGCATGTATTTTGACCTCCACATCAAGAAGTGTGATTAAGCAGTAGTTAGGAGGTGCTAACCGATCCCCCTTTAAGGTCTCGTCTAGGAAGCGCTTGCACTGTCTATTCGAGACATGCTGTTTTCAGAATATGGGCTTTAAGCTCCACCCATGATTTTAATTGGCTCCTTTGACTGTCTTTTGGAAATGCTTTTTTTTCTTTGGTTAATTTCTTTAGTAGTCCCTCCTAGTCAACTGTTGTTACCATCCATAGGGGCTGCCTGTTACATGTGACCTTACTTGGTTTGTTAAGTTTCTGAGCACTCTTTTGTTAATGACTTCTTTGTCGCAGCTGGCGATGCAGGCACGACAACTACCCACTTTCCCGACACGTTGTTCCTGAAATTTGAGTTGTTTTTTTTTTATTTTTTATTTCAAATGCTTAGAGTGCGCTGCTCAGTAAGTGTGCCTGCATTAAAACATTTTAAATTTCTTTTTTTTAGAACACGCCAAACCACGCTTCATCTTTAACATGGCAGCCGCGTGCCTTTCTTTTGTTCTGCACTCAGCACTCAAACATTTTTTAATTACCTCCAAATGTGCTCAAATTGTTTTGTCCGCTGGCCGGCTGGGAACTCTTGAGAGCTCAGCCCAGGGCGCTCAGAGCAGGCGGCACGTGATGCGAATGGGGCACTGTGCACAGCAAAGCTTCAGAGTACACAGCCGACCCCCTACCCTCCTCCCACTTGAGAAGCTGTAGAGTTGATTGCAGCTCTCTTTGCTTCCCTCCCCCGCACCTAGTTGCTTACATTCAAATTACTATGTTCCACTCTCCAGGTGGGAACTTTTAAGAGTACAGCACAGGGGCGCTTGGAGTAGGCAGCATGCGAGGCAAGGGGGCACAGTGCACAGCACCGCTTCCGACCAGACCGCCAGGCTGCCAGCCCCTTTCTTTCGTTCTGCACTCTGCACCTAAACATTTTTTAAATTAGCTGCAAACATTCAACGCAGTTTCATTCTACGATCATCACTTTGGGTTTCATTCCGTCCCACAATGCAACTAATTTGTGTTGGGTATGCTTGTGATTAAATTGTTTTGTCCTGCTTGCCAGCCAGGAACTCTTAAGAGCTAGCCCGGGGACACTTAGAGCAGGCGCCATGCGAGGCGAAGGGGGCAATGTGCACAGCACCGCTTCCTAACACCAAGCCTGGCTGCCAACACTCCTCCCACTTCAGAAGCTGTGGAGTTGTTTAGTTGCAGCTCTCTTTGCTCCTCTCCCCCACACCTAGTCGCTCACATTCTTCAGGGTTTACTGTGTAATTCACTGATGGTTTATATTTTTGCATTAAGAACATCCTGTTAATATGCCTGTCTGCCAGAATCCTTTAAGAAGTTGTTGGCAGAGTAATTTCTTGTGAGCCAACCAAGGGGTGATACACTGTCTCTGTACTGCCCCCCACACATGCAGATCGTGTTACTGTCCCGCTGCAATGTTGCTCCATCTAAGGCCTGTTGTGCAACTTCAAAACAAAGGCGGTCCTGCAATTGCAGAGATTGTCTTCTCTGCCTGCCAAGCTCTCAAAAAAACAGTCCCCCACAGCCTGTAAGTGTTAAGAGACGGTTGAAAACATAGATCAATCCAGTCATGGAGCTTCGGCTAGCTACAAATGGAAACAGCGCTAAAAAAGCAACAAACAAAAAAAAAAGTTAAACACATTGTCATTTACTTTGCCGATAGCTCTAAATTTCACAAATGGGAGACCGACTGCTTTGCAAATACTTGTTATATATGGGGCAGAGGACTGAACCTCGCCACATGTCTGAGACCGGCCCCATCTGTAAATAACTGTTGAAAAGTGGGGTCAGTGTCCTTGCCCAGATGTCTGGAGCCGCTTTGAACAGAGATGCAGGCAGACCTTTGGAGCCTAATATATATTCGCTATCTGAAAGGCCTAGCGAACATAACGGCATATTGCTTTTTTAAATCAGGTACCGTGAGAAGTAGTTGAAAACGTCACAAATGGCTGTTTTTCCCACACATTTTCAAAATGTTGTTATTGCAAGTGAAACTGGGAGGGATCTACATATACGCCCCTTTGCTGAATTCAGAATTTTGTATACTTAAATCTATAGCTTTTCGGGATCACCCATAGGTTTCACACTGGTTTCCACCACAAACTGGAACTAAGGTTGAAAGCACAAAAATTAGCAAAAATGGGCGTCCAATTTGAAAAATGCCAAAATTGAAGTTGGAAAAAAATATATATTTTTCAATTCAGCGTTGCATGTTTCTAAAAGCTAACTTTTCATAGATGCCATTTGGAGGGGGGACCAGAGACTTTTTGCAGAGCGCTCTTTTCCTTTTCCCCAAAAAACCTCAAACGTTAGCTACATTTTTGTTATTTTCTTAGGCCTGATAGAGAGCTTTCAGCACTCTATCTTGTATGGGTGCATTATATTCATGGTTGTCATGCACCTACGCACATTTATATCGTTTGCAGTGTTTTATGATCATGAACATGTATCCAGTAGACTCATTTAGACATGCATTGTAGTTCACTGTCTTAATATGATCATGTGTGTATCGTCATGCCTGCATATAACGAGATCAGGACAGCTTATAACCATATAATGTAATCGTTTCTTGTTTAATTTGCCCGACTTCCTAGGCCCAAGACTGTACTTGTTTTTGCACCTCCTTGGCATCTCGAGAAATAAACAATGAAATGCATGTTGTTTTTAAGAAATAGCAGTGTTCTCATCCTACTGCAGGTATCGGAATGCCACCTGGTTATTTTCAGATAGGAGAAGATACAAGGACTTGCTTTGAAGACAGTTAGAAGCGAGAAGGGAGGATGTCTTTTGTGTCTGGCTGGTCCGGGAACCAAGGCCACTTGTTGAACAAAGAAATACTAATTAAAAGAGCGTGAACCTCCCCACATAGAAAAAGTTGCAATGGAAAATTTTACCAGGATGCAGGATGAAGCAAAGGATCGAATTCTATATTGTTTGATGTGCAGGGACAGAGGCCCCAGACTTCTGCTAGCTTTTGGAGAGAAAGGAGCATCTTAGAATTCGCTCCTAGCCTTAAGCACCTTGACCCATTTGATGTGAGTACTTCTCAGGAAGTCAACACGTGCTGACACCTTAGGGATTAGATGGAAGGGTATTAGATAGCATTTCCTCTTAGTATAGTGTAGGGACAGATTTGTTTTATTTCTAATGAAAAAGGATTTAGACTCTGCTTCTCTTCTGAGCTGTATCCTGATCCTCGAATTCACCACTGTATTCCTGTTATGCAGAATTACTTATATCCGTAGAATCGGCTCTGTATTGATTTTCCTATATCTCTATATCCTAATCTTATGATGTGTATACATCTTATTATTCTTGGCCTTTATAATAAATTGACAAACTTAAAGTCGGAGTCTGTGGTACTTTCAGGTAGGATATTGTCATTGTGTTATGAAGTGTTTTTCCCCTCCACAACTTTTAGTAGATAAATACAAGATCCTGAACGCTAATTGTTCGGAGGAAGACAGGGGTGCAATTTAGCGTAATCAAATGGTAGCAGAGAATGGTTTACCTTTAAATAAGTGAGGGGAAAGGAGAAATATAGGATAGAGTAGGAAGAATCGAGGTCCAGATGCAGCAGATGGAACATCGGCGAAGAGTGGTGGAAACTGGTGGACGTTGACGGTGCGGCGGAACTAAAAGGGCAGCGTGAGTATGAAAGGTCTTGTGAGAAGTGTTAGATTGCGATGTGTTTTATTTGTGTGATGTTCTGTGGAGTTGAGATGCATGTTGAGTGATTGTGGTTATTGGGCCTGGTTCAAACACGTGCGGACCAGGTAATTAGGTGAATTGGCTCAAGAGAAGTCCAAGATCCCGGGATAGTATTGTAATGTAATCGTCTAAGTAAATTGTGGGAGTCGTGAAGCGCTATCGACTGTTCACTTGTGTCAGGGAACTTTGAAGTGACCAACGCAGGTCGGAGGTCATAGTAGATGCGTGTTCTTGTGTGAGAGCTCTATCGATCTCTTAGGGGACAGACAATTACTTGTTGTTGTAACTGCAAGTTATTGTGACTGTGGTAGGACCGGTTACTTGGTTAATAACTTTGTGTTATACAGTTATTTGTAGAAGCGAATGTGTGAGCGAGTGTACGAAGCGAAATGTAAAGGCGGGTGAGCCGCTGCAAGGAGTGAGCAGTGACGTCAGTGTGCGACGCGCTGGGATTGGTCGGTTGGTGTAACGCCGCGCTGGGATTGGTTGCTCTGCATTCGTACTCGAATATCGGATTGTGGGTTGCAAATCGATCGATTTTCATGATGCGTTGCTTTCGGGTGTTGGGAGATTTGTGCAGAGGTGACAGAGGGGTGGTGAATCGGGCCGGAGAGGAAGCTCCACCGGAGGATACCCCTGCACATTATATGGCAACGAATGTGGGCTTGCATACAATTGTTTGGCTTCAGAATTGGCATAAAATCACAGAGAAGGAAGGGGAATTGGCATCCGTTGTTATGTGTCATTTCATATAGAGGTTTTGTACCAGCTGAGGGGGGTGATGGCTGCCCTTAATCCTCCACCTCGACAAACACAATTTGAGGCTTTAGACGCTTGGATGAGGGCCGCATTAGCAAAGAAACGAGAGGCATCACAGGGACTAATGAGGAAAGCAATGAAGTCATATCAGGATGCCAGATGGGATGCACAGCTGAAACGATGGAGAGTAGACACAATAGAAGGAGAGCACTTGTATACATTTCGATTGTTAGCAGGCGAGTTGGAGGGAAAGAGAAAGAAAGATGAGGATAGTGATACAGGCGATAGTTTTCTGGACAGGCTCTTAGCAGAACGACCTCCACCTTGTGACTCTAAGTCAGAGACAGAGAGGTCGCAACCACTAGAGGAGACAGTAGGAGCAGGGCAGGTGGGAGTGGAGGAACAGTCAACAGGAGTCAAGAGACAAATAGCTATGGTACGGATTCCTGGAGGGTCAGGGGGGATGAAATACCCCAATTATGAACTAGCTCAACCTGCAGGGAATATGCAGTTACCAAATGCTCTGTCAGTGCCAGTTACCATTGGACCAGTAGTCCCCATATATACTCCTGAAGAGAGACAAAATGACAGTCAACAGTACACAGGTGATAGGGAAGAGACAATATCTGGGGGGAGCCTTACAAAAACGGGAGCAGGTCTAGTACAGGTACCCGTGGCTTATAGTACTCCATTGCCTGCTACTGCAGATCCATCACGACTGGACAGTGGGTCAGAAAGGAGACCAACAGGAAACTTGGCGAATTCTAGGTCAGACCTCCGAATGTGGGTACAAGCAGTGAGAGAGTCAATGTTGCCAAGAGAAGAAATGACGAGGGCAGAGCCTTCTAGGATACTGTGTGGGCCGCAGGGGGTGTATGCAAGTAATCACTAGAGGAGTAGGAGCTGGGATAGAGAAGATCGTTCATCAGCAAAGAGGGAAGGAGGAGCAATACCGAGGAGAACACAGAGTTGTGACAGAGAAGACTTAGAAAGGGAAAGAAATCAGAAAGTGTTACAGAGTGCAATAAAAACGCCAATGTTGGATGTGGTTTGATTGAAGGTGGAAATAGATGAGGTGGTTGAAGGGAGTTTGCCTTTGGAAAGAATTGAGACATATGACCCAAATGAATTGTTATTTGTAGCCAAAGACATTACAAGAAAGGCAAAGCAGGCTTATGGTGCCCTATGGCAGTTAGCACGAAGGTATGATATTGATTTGACAAAGACCAAGATGATGCAGGGTTCTTGCAGATTAAATTATACAGACAAGGAGTTGGAGCAAAAGCGAACTGTTGGGTTGAAAGCCCAGATTAGAGAACTGGTAAAAGGCATGTGAGCTTGGAAAGCACCAGACAGATGGGAAGAGAGGTGGGCCAAAAAGAAATGTGCTAAGACAGGAATAGGTACCTCCTCACCTCAGGGGGAAGGGATGGAAGCTACTGGTAATTTTCCTTTGAGAGAAGTTCAGAATGGAGGGTATGTACATGTGCCATGGAGCAGAGGTGATTTGGCTGCTTTTACAAATGATTTTCCTCGGCTGAGGGAGAAACCTGCAGAATGGTACAAGCAGATAGACCGGTTTGCCAAGATCTCGAAGGTGTTGTGGATCGATTTGAACACTTTATTTGATATAGTGGTCCCGGCAGATTTGTGGGCTGCATGCAAAATTGCTATTGAGTGGCCAACAGCAGAGCCACGTAGAGATTCTGCAACGCATGGTCCTTCACCTAAAATCATGAGGAAATATGAGCAAGTAATTACCTGGTTGCAGTCTAAGGTAGCTCCGCAGATTGTTGATTGGCTTAAAATTGATTGTACGACTCAAGAGCCTAAGGAATCAGTGCATGATTACTACGAACTATTGTTATTGGCGTTCAAACAGCATAGTGGATTGGATACTATTGATCAGAAGGATACGGGACAGTTTGTCTCCAAGTTTGTGTTAGGTTTGAAATCTGATATTAGTTTGATGATAAAACAAAACCTGATATGTTGGCAGAATAAGTAGGTGGATGAAATACTGCGGTATGCCAAATATTGTAGCGATCAAGTGGAATCAGCACAAAAGAAATTGCAAAACAAGGTGATATTGGCTCAGTTGAGAAGTGCAGACTACATGCAGGGGGTTGGAGGAGGTATGGGTCGAGGCAGGGGAAGTGGTCGGGGTATGGGTCACTAAATGGCAACCCAACCAGATCTGGGACGAGGAAGAGGTACAGAGATGAGTACAAGTGAGTGCGTGGCACAACAGAAGAAGGTGACTGCCTGTCATTATTGTCACAAGATGGGGCATTGGAAGCACGAGTGTCGCTTGGTCCCTGCTAATCAGATTCAATACGAGGGAGAGGGACACATGAGCGAGACTCTACAGACAGTGACTAGACCGAGGTCCATGTATGGAGGTTGCGAGCCACAAGTACAGGTGCCACAGCCTCACAGAATGCCCTCTCGATACCATCGTGGAAGTAGATCAGAGTGGGCCAATTGTAGATGCAGATGTCAATGGATATCCTGTCACCTTTTTATTAGATACTGGAGCTGCGCGTTCCACAGTAAGAACAGACGTGGTCCTCAATTTATCTCTTTCTGGACAATCGAATCAAGTAGTGGGTGTCAACAATCAGAGAATGACCAACCTGTTAACAAATACATTACCTGTTTGAATAGGGCCGTTCAAAGATAAGCATCAGTTTGTAGTGTGTAATACAAGTCCGGTCTGTCTTTTGGGTCGTGATCTTTTGTGCAAATTAAATTGTAATATCTCATGCACTCAGAGAGGTGTGGAGCTGCAAACTTATGATGACGGTGCTGATTTCAAAATGGCTAATATGAGCATGTGTGCATAACTGTTTGTGGTTCTTACAAAAGCAGAATTGCCGCATGATTTGAGAGACTCAGTTGACCCGCATGTGTGGGATTTCACAGGTGACGAGATAGGGTTAATCCAAGGTGTGGAACCTGTGAAGATACAGGTGAAACCGAATGCTGAATTTTCACGAACCCCACAATACAAACTGTCTGCGGAGACAGCGGTTGGAATAACTCCTGTCATTGAGTCAATGATTGCCCAAGGCATTCTAAAGGAGATACGAGGAAGTCCCTGTAATTCACCGATTATGGGACTGCAGAAGCCTAGCGGCAAGTATAGGATAGTACAAGATCTGCACAGGATTAATGAAATTGTGATTCCCTGTTGTCCTGTGGTACCTAATCCAGCTGTTATTCTCTTTCAAATACCATGTGAAGCGAAATGGTTTACTGTCATAGATTTGTGTCAAGCATTCTTTTCCATTCCTTTACACGAAGAGAGCCAGTATTTATTTGCATTTTGTATGCGCGACTGTGTCTTAACATGGTGTAGAATCCTTCAAGGGTATACAGAAAGCCCCTCCATCTTTAGCCAGTGCCTAAAAAAGAATCTTGAAGGACTGGTGATGCCACAGAAATCATCCTGGATCAGTATATTGACGACCTTTTGGTTGCCTCAGAAAATGAGGATGCGTGTAGGATAGACACAGTGGCTTTGTTAAACCATTTGGCAGCGAATGGACATAAGGTGTCTCCAAATAAACTACAGTACTGTCTACATGAAGTTCAGTATCTGGGACATCGCGTTGAGAAAGGAAAGCGAAGAGTGTCACCAGATCGCATAGAGGCGATCTTGCAAATGGGAACTTCGAAAACACAAAAAGAAGTTAGCGTGTTTTTGGGTATGGTTGGCTATTGTCGACAGAGGATCCCAAACTTTTCCTTACAAGCAAAGCCTCTGTTAAGGTTAACACGAAAAGACATCAGTGATCCGGTACCATGGGATGAAGAATGCTTGAGAGCCTTCCATGAGCTGCAAGAAAGCATATGTCGTGCCCCAGCTCTTGGAATGCCAGACTATAATAAAGCGTTTTTGCGCTTCTGCTGTGAGAAGGAGGGATGTGCATTAGCGATCCTTGTACAGACGCATGGGGGTGCCCGTAGACCAGTGGCCTATTTCTCAGCTACATTAGATCCAGTAGCTTCTGAGTTGCCCGGATGTCTTAAATCCATTGCTGCAACCGGTGTCAGCATTGAAAGATGCGAAAGCATCGTGATGGGTCATCCTTTAGTCGTTTATGTACCACATTCTGTAGAATTATTGATGACAAGAACAAAAACACAGACAATAAGTTGACCAAATATGAGCAAGTAATTTTGGCATCCGAAAATGTTACGTTGAGATGTTGTACCACTCTGAACCCCGCTACTTTGTTACCTGTTCGCCAAGAAGATGGAGATGAAAATTGTGAAAGGCATGAATGTCTAGATCTCACTGAACTATGAACCAAACCCAGACCTGACATTCTCGATGAACCGTTAACTGAATCTGATTTGATCCTTTTTTTTTTTAAAGACCTTTATTGCAGTATTCCACGATACACTGCTTCCAGCCTACAACCCTTCGGGCCGGCCGCTCAACATGTAACACTGGCATTGCTTCGTAGATTACACAGCCCGGTGCCGTCAACCCGGGGGTACGGCGGCGTTATAAGGTGCAATTGTCTCACAGTTTAAAGGGGGATAATGAAGGACTAATTTTTCTCTTATTACAGCCATAAACAAGAACATGTTTCAAGAATAGCGCAAGTGAACCTCACAATCGAACAGCCCCCCCCCCCCAAACTAACTAAACAAGGTCACCACGTTGTGCACAGTAAGTTCACCTATGTACCGGTGATGCAACTATAGTGCCCCACTCTAAAGCACCTGGAACCAAAAGGGCGTTAGGAATCTTACATATCTCCTGAGCCGTCTTGCGTGGTGGACGGAGGCTCGCAGATGCCTCCCCTGAAATCGTTCCAAGGGGACCACACCTCCACCCACTTCCGGGGGCACCCTCTCGCTACATACACAGTTTTTTCCTGTAGCATACACCAGTCCATAGCGCTGTGCCAGTCCGTCAGTTTTGGTGGATTAGGGCTTCCCCAGAGTCTGGCAATATTCCTTTTGGCTACCATTTGTCCGAGCGTCACCCAGAGCCTCCCTTTCGGTGGCAGGTCCGTTGGCTCCCATATATTGAGGAGACATCTCTTGGCGAATCTCCACCTCCCATACCTCCTGCATACAATGCACCACCCTTCTCCAGTACAGTTGAATCTTAGGGCAGTCCCATAATACATGGAAGAAGGTACCCGTGCCACCACAGCCCCTCCTGCAGAGTACCGTGTCAGCCCTCCCCATTAAGTGTAGCCTAGTACAGGAGATATATATTCTATGTAGTATCTTCAGTTGGATTAGTCGCAGTCGGGCTGATATCGCGACCTCACGTGGTGAAGCCAAAGCATAAAGCCATTCGTCGTCGTCTATCTCCAGCCCATCGGCAACCCATTTCTCTCTAAGGGGTAGGAGCATATTGGGGAGATTATTAATTAATTTTTTATATGTCAGTGATAAGGCGTGTTCTGTAAGGTGCCCATCCAGTAATCTATCTTCAAGCGGGGAGGTTTGCGGTAGTTTGGTCTCAGGTGGGATATTAGCCTGCAGGGAGTGTCGCACCTGTAAGTATCTAAAGTATTCGGTTTGCGCCAGCTCATACGTGTCCCGTAAGTGGGCGAACGTGTGGATCCCTGTAGGGCCCCAGATGTCCTTGATTTGGGAGATTCCGATCAAGTCCCAGTTGCGGAAGCCCTTGGTACGGCCCAGATTGCCTAGTTTTCCGGAGGCCCAAAGTGGCGTAGCCATTGTAAGGACTCCTGACCATCCGAGCTTCCTCAGAGCAATGTGCCATACCTGTACCGAGTGCAATGTAGGTCCAGTGAGTTGACGTATACCCCGTTTAGAGTAGAGTGCTATCTCATAGTTCCCTCCGGGAAGCAGCCATCTGTCCATACCGTAGGCGGGATCATTCCCCTCGCCATACGTCCCTTGGTTGATAGCTGAGAGGTGGGCTGCCCAGTAATATTTGCGAATGTCTGGGAGGGCTATACCGCCGTCATACCACCCCAGCGTGAGTTTGGTCAGTGAGATTCGGGGCGACCCGGCCCAGAGGAGGTCGCGCAGTGCCGCCTCAATCGCTTCAAAGTAGGCGTTAGGGACTAAGTCTGGATAGTTTTGTAGCGCATAGAGGAACCGTGGTAGCGCTAGCATTTTAAATAGGGCTGCCCGGCCCAATAGGGACAGTGAGAGGTGCTGCCAGGATTTGGCCTCCCTTTGGAGCCGACTTAACGGCGGTTTGAGGTTTCGATCATATAGTAGGGCCTTGTTAGTGGTGATGTATACTCCCAGGTACTTGAATCCGTCCTCTGTCACCGTGATAGGGCACGTGTCTGGGAGCCTCGGAGGGGCACCGTGTAGGACGTAGAGATATGATTTGTTCCAGTTGACCCGGAAGCCAGAGTTACGACCGAAACTTGCCAGTATGTCGAGTGCCGCAATTATCGACCTACGCGGCCTGCAAAGGTACAGGAGGATGTCGTCGGCGTAGAGGGATATTCTGTCCTCCCACCCTTCCGCCCAGGCTATACCCTTCAGGTAGACGTCCTGCCTTATCCAGGCTGCGAGCGGTTCAAGGGAAAGGGCGAAGAGAAGGGGAGAGAGGGGGCAACCCTGTCTAGTCCCTCTTTCAAGCGCGAAAACCTCAGACACCTTACTGTTCACCAGCACCTGTGCCAGGGGTTCGGCATATAAAAGACGCACCCACGCTATAAAGTGGGGTCCAAAGCCCAGTTTGCGCAGGACTGCGAACATATATGGCCACTCTAAGGTGTCAAAGGCCATGGTGGCGTCTAGAGAGACCACCACCGCGTCCTCCTGTAGTCTGTGGCGCTGCCCCAATACGCCATTTAACCGTCTAATGTTAAGGGCCGTGTTGCGGTGGGGCATGAACCCCGATTGGTCAGGGTGGACCAACGAAGGAAGCACCGATTTGAGCCTATTGGCCAGCGTCTTGGCCAGTATTTTGGGCTCCGCATTGAGGAGCGAAATTGGTCTATAAGACGCACATGAGTCTTTGGGTTTACCCTCTTTCGGTATCGCCACTATGGTCGCTATACATTGATCACGGGGCAGCACCCCAATTTCCCTACTCCGTTCGAACATGAGTTTCAGATACTTACTGGTGACGTCAGGCTGCAGCTTGTAAATCTCTATTGGGAGGCCATTAGGTCCTAGAGCCCTACCAGGGCGTAGGTCTCCTATTGCACGCTGTAGTTCGGCCTCGGTAAGCGGGCTATCCATGGCCTCCCGATTCTCATCTGATAGGGAAGGCATTCGAATATCGGTCAGGAGGTCTATAGAGTCCTCCTCCGGGCGGTCCGACTCCCTCCTGTAGACCTGCTGGTAATGTCTCGCAAACTGTTCCACTATTTTCCGGGGCTCTGTAACTACGATCCCTGACTCGGTGCGTATTTCTGGCACCACCTTTCTGGCCTGTTGTTTTTTCTCTAGCCAGGCTATAAGTTTCCCGGCTTTATCGCCCTGATCATAAAGTCTACCCATCTTATGCCGAGCCACAGTCTGAGCCTCTTGGGTAACCAGTGCTTTGTATTCCGCCGCCTTTAGCTGCAGTTTGTGTCTGACTTCCCTGGCCCCACTTTCTGGCGCCTCCCTCTCTAGAGCTTCCAGATCTGCCTCAAGTGTTGTGACCTGCCTGCGTTGCTCCCTCCGTCTAATCGAGATGGCTGAGAGCGCCTCCCCGCTAATCACGGGTTTAAATGCCTCCCACAAGGTGACGGGGGACTCTACTGAGCCAACATTATTGTCGAAGTACTGCGCGATTGAGTTGGATATCTGCTTTCTGGTGTCCTCGTGTTTTAAATGCCAGGCGTTTATTGGTGCTATGCAGCCCTCTCGGCTGTTTACGAATGTGATGTGCGTAAGGACCGGCGAGTGGTCTGAAATGCCTCTAGGCAGAAGCGCTGCTTCTCGTATGGTCATGTCAGGTTGTAGCAATGTGAAGATGTAATCTAAGCGCGAAAAGGAATGATGCGACCCAGAGAAAAAGGTAAAGTGGCTGTCTGTAGGATGGAGCAGGCGCCAGACGTCCGTGAGCCCAAAGGCCTCAAGAAAGTCCGCCAACCACCCCTGCCCCTGGGGCAGATCTCTGGGGGGCTGCCTATCCTGGGTCCCTGACACCACTGCATTAAAGTCTCCCCCCAGCACCAATTGACCATCGGGAAGGGAAAGGAGCACCGTACCCAGGTCCGCGAAGGCCCGGGTTTGGAGGCCAGGCGGAATGTAGACAGAGAGTAGGTTAAGTGTGCGGCCCTCCCACCGTCCAGATACAGCCGTGATGCGGCCCTGTGGGTCAGTTTTGATAAGGTCTATATGGAGGGGCAGTGAGCGACGCAGGAGTATTCCCACCCCTCTTGAGCCGGAGGTGAAGCCAGAGTGAGCCGCTAGAGTGTAGCCCCATCTATTGAGGGCCTGACAGACATTCCTCATCAAATGAGTTTCTTGCATTAGTACTACGTCTGGCTGGTGCCGCTTGAGGAATTGTAGGACTATAGTGCGTTTAGTCTGTCTCCTAATCCGTTAACATTCCAACTGAGGACTTTCAATCTTTTCTCCCATCTCCTAGCCATAGCCGTTGCTGCGTAAGGTGCTTCGTCCCACCACCCCGGTATTTCGGCTGACTACTTGACAACATAGTTCGTGTGACCGTAGAGGATCCCCAACTCCCCACCCCTCCCTGGTTCCCACCCCGCAAGAGTATTCAGTGCAAGCGATCAAGGAACTGACAAACCATTCACTCTACCCTCCCCCCCCCTCGTCTGTCCGCAACATCCCCGCCCCCCCCTGCAAAAACAAACCCCCCCTCCCTGCCCCCTGCTCCGTGGGTTCCAAACTACCCACCACCCCAATTAGCAGAGCGCCTGTCGCCCAACCCTACCCCGGTGAGAGCCCACCGAGGAACTCTACGTGGGAAGTACGTGGGCCAGCCCCCTCCTGGCCGCCCGCCCGTGGTGCCCAATTCGTTCAGCCCCTCAGGCCGGCAGTGCATCAGCTAAACAGTGAGCCTGGCTCAGAAACCTCGGGCAGGCAGTCACGCTGCCCCGTGGAGCAAGCAAGTCTTAGATTCAACAACTTTTATACTTTACTGTCCGACGGCTTCTCAGTCGAGCGTTCGTGGCCTTATCTCGCTGTGTCGTCTCCGGGTGAGTCCCAGCGGGGACTATTCGATCTTGAACGCCAGGACCGCTGGCTCTGCTCACCACCCTCCGCTCGCCCCACTGCTGACCCCGGGGAGGGGTGCCCTGTGCCTCGCCACTGTGCGCCGTCCCGCCAAGGGGCCCCCGCAGTCCCAGCCGCGTCTAGCCACTCCTGCACCGCCGCAGGCGAAGTGAAGAAGAGGGATTTACCGCCAGTTATGATCTTCAGTTTGGCGGGAAAGAACATCATGTACCGAATCCCGCGGTCTCGTAATGCCGCCTTGACCCCCTGGAAGGAGCGCCTCTCCTGTTGAACTTGGAGCGTGAAGTCCGGGAAGAAGCGAACCGTGGCCCCCTCGTACTGTAAATCACCATGTTGTCTGGCAGCCTGGAGGATTGCATCGCGGTCTCGGTAGTTCAGTATTTTAGCAATAATTGTGCGTGGTAGGGCCCCTGGTTTGGGTTTCGGGATCGGGCTCTGTGCGCCCGCTCAACCGTGAAGAGCTTAGATAGTCTCTTGGGTTTCAGGTGGCGGAGGATCAAATCCTCAAGGAAGAGCTCCACACAGTCCCCCTCAAGTCCTTCCGCCACACCTACCACGCGTATGTTGCTCCTCCGAGCCCTACCTTCCTGGTCTTCGAGCCGTAGGGCCATCAGCCGGTGTTGGTGCACAAGCTCGTTGACCCTGCCCTCGAGCCGCTTCTCCGATTCCTGCAGGGCTTTGATGTCCACTTCGTTGGTTTTGGACCGGTCCGTAGTTTTCCCCAAGTCGGCACTGAGCAGGTTCACCTCGATAGTGATCTTATCCATTTTTGTCTCCAGGTTGGTACCGAGGGTTTGGATTGCAGCCATTATAGACGTCAGGGAGGGCTCCGCCTGACCTGTGTCTTCCTTCGTCGTCCCTCCAGGCTGCCCCGGCGTCTTCGGTACCGTGTAGTTGTCCAGCTTGTTAGTCTGGGTCGCAAGACCCCTTTTAGGCCGCATGGTTGACCTGGTGCCTCTGGGGCCGGACGTTCCTCCGCCCGCCCTTACTTTGGAGTGCCCGGGGGTCTGCGCCAGCTCCGGTCTTCTCCTTAATGTCGGAGCGTAACTGTAAGCACCACCTGTCCTCCCCAAGGACACCGCTCAGAGCGGGGGCCCCCGATTGAGGCGCGCACCACGGCGTATCGGCCTAGGTATTTACGTCCCAGGGTCAACGACCTCAGACCACCGCCCACTGCCGGTTCGCCGACTTTCAGGACGCCTAAGTAGCTGCGGACGTGAGCCCCCCACCGGGCGGGCAACGCAGTTCACCTTGTGTTGGCAGCTCCGGCTAGTCTCCTCTCCCCACTCAGGTGGCAGCAGAACGGAAAAATGGCCGCGTCCTCCCTCCAGCCCAGGTCGTCGCCTGACCGCACCGGTTATGGTAGTCTTCAGGCCCTCCGGAGCTGCAGGGTCTCGCAGGCAGCGTCCCCAGGCAGATGCAGGCCAGCGGTACCCCGGCGCCGCATGCGAGGCGGCGTCCTCCTTCGATGGCGCCACTCAGGCCGCGCCGTGCAGCAGGCCGAAATTCGGGGCCTCAAGTGGTACAGGCAGCGGCCCCGGGGCTCCAGGAGCGAGGTGTCGGGCCGCCGCCGAGATCCGCGACCACCGTAAAGAGCCGTCCGCGGGTCCCAGGAGTCCGCGAAACCGCTCCAGTAGGGCACTAGACTTGAGGGAGCTGGGGGCTCTCACGGGCGATCCTCGCAGCTAGGATTTGTCCCGGATTTTGTAAGGACACCAACGGTCCCGGCGGAGCTCGGGAATCAGGCGGCCATTTCCTACGGCGCCTCTGATCCTTTTTGTTGATAGTTCATGTCTAAGAGACAATGAAGGTTATTTAAGAGCAGCATTTGCTGTATGCACCATCACCGGAGTAGTAGAAGCTGCCTGTATGAATAGAGTAGTCTCTGCTCGGGTAACGGAAATTATTGCATTGATACGTGCCTGTATTATTTCACATGGAGTCCGAGTGACGGTCTATATGGACAGCCAATATGGGTTTGGTGTAGTTCATGATTTTGGTCAGCTGTGGTCTCAAAGGGGATTTTAAACATCCTCAGGTTCTCCGGTCCAAAATGGTGAATATGTGCGCCAACTATTGGACGCTTTACAAAAACCCAAAGCCATAGCAGTTGTGAAGTGTGCTGCACACGGAAAGGGAGAAGATTTTGTCACAAAGAAGAATAACTATGCAGATGAAATAGCTCGTTTTTATGCTATACATGCATGTGTTTTTAATGGGCAATATACAGGAGAAAGCACAGAAGAGACCGAGCTCAGCATGATGTTAGCTGTAGCTGATACATGGGATGAGGTGAAGCGGTTACAAGATGAAGTCTCAGAGGAAGAACCTGCTTCATGGGTCAGAGCAGGCTGTGAAAAGAGAGATGATGGCATTTGGGTGTCAACCGATAATAGAGCAATACTTCCTAATTGCCCAATGGCAAGGCAGAGTCACGGAGCAGTTCATCTGGGACGAGATGCCATGGTGCGAGTGTTCAGGCAGACATGGTTTAATCCACGCTTTTGTGTGATTGCTGAAGAAGTGTGTCATAGATGTGTTACGTGTCAGCAAATGAATGCAAGCAAAAGAACCGTGGTTACAATGAGTCACATTGGGAGATCAGGAGGTCCTTTTAACAGGATACAATTGGATTTTATTGAAATGCCAAGATGCAATAGGCTGAGATATGTTTTGATGGTGGCGAGGATCTTTTCACGTTGGGTTGAGGCATATGCAACTCGTAGATGTGATAGTCTCACTGTGGCAAATCTGCTATTGCGAGAACTTATCCCAAGGTACTGATTTCTGACTTCAGTGGAAATAGATAGAGGAACTGACTTCCATAGTGAACTCATGAAACTGTTGTGTGCTGCTTTAAACATAGACCAGAGATTGCATTGCAGCTACAGGCCTGAAGCATCTGGTCTGTTGGAACAGGTGAATGGCACGATCAAAATGAGAGTGGCTAAGTTTTGTTCATCGACTGCATTGAAGTGACCAGATGCTTTGCCTCTTGTGCTAATGAGACTACGTAGCACTCCTGATAGGAGAACAGGGATATCCCCTCATGAAATACTGACAGGGAGAGCTATGAGATTGCCTATGGTGCCAGCTAGAGCATTGATTAATATCACTGATGATATGGTGTTAGACTATTGTAGAGGACTGGCTGATGTGGTTAATTCTGTGTCCCACCAGGTCGAGACTGCGATTGCATCTACCTCGAGACCTGCTGCATGATCTAAACCCCGGAAACTGGGTTCTTGTACGCAAGCACGTGCATAAGAGCTCTCTGGATGCCTGCTGGAGAGGACCATATCAAGTTATATTGGTCACAAGTACAGCAGGGAAGTGTGGAGGACTGCCACCTTGGATTCACGCTTTGCATACCCGCAAGGTTCCGGAGCCTGTGGAGGAATCACCCATTCCCCAAGTTGCTCGAAGAACAACTGAATCTGAAGACTTACAGGGAAAAACAGCAAAAGGAGAAAGAGAACTACCTGCGGAGGAGCAGAATACAGAGCCTGAAATTGACGACATCGTGGAAGTACCCTCTGAACGAGACCCGAATGAACGGCCTGGCGTAGAAGGAACAGACAAAGAGGAAGAGCAGAGAGCAGATGCCAGAACAGAAATGTGGCCAGCAAGAAAAGAAAGGCTAAACATAAGACTTGCATCGGAGGAAAATCTTGCTCCGATTCCTGAAACGTCTGAATCTGAACACAGTGAACAAGAAGATAATCCAGATGATCTAAGACGCTTAAGAAAAAGAACACCGTCTCAGAAGTACGCGTCTCCTGAGTGGACATATCTGGTTGCAGATGCAGAGCCCGAGGAATTCCAGGAGACTTGGAACTGGAACAGTGAGCTACAGAGGGGACACCCTCTCGACTGATATTCAGTTGTTAGTCCTGGGAGTTGAAGCCTTTGGAACCCTGACACTGCAAGTTCAGAATCCACCCAGATTGAGTGGACTGCGATTCTTGATCCTTAACCAAGTTGTTTTTTCTTCTTTTGGTCGACAGCTTACTGCCTTGGAATTGGGAGAAATACGTGCTGAAATCCTGCAAATGGTTCTCCAAATACTTGGCTCAAACCACATTAGAGATGAATCTTGAACTGTGATCTGATCAAAGAACTCATTAAGCCTTAGAAGGAAGATAACCTAGCCCCAAGTGAAAGAAGTTTTAAAATGAGGGTCCTTTCAATAGAGAGAATAATTCAGGATTAGGGTTGACTACTTCTCTACAATAGGCTTAGTATTGATGGACTAAATCTGGCAAAATTCAAGTGAGAAATTAATAAGGACATTGTAATCTGAGACTGAAATACAGAAAAGAAAAATAGAGACTCTTAACGTTTCTTTGGTGTGTCAAATATGACCGTGGAAACATGGCTTCCGAAACATCTGGACGAAAACAAAAATGTATTATTGGAACTCGTATAGCAATGGTGCTGCTTGTCATAATTGTGGTGATTGTCACATCTTTGAGTGGGTCTCCCAATGATGAAAAGAATGGGGAACAAACTACCCTTACCCCACCCGGTTCAAATGTCGATATAGAAGAAGGTCCATTCATGAAAGATAAGGAAATGATCAAGGAAACTAGTCGTAGATTGCATGTGGATTTCTCAAAGGGTGATTTCACGCTGAATGCATATGCACATTTGTTGTATGAGTATATGAACACAATGGAAGCGAAAGACTGCTATGTGGGCATGCAATTACTAGCTTCACTAAAGGAAGGCATACGATACCATCACTTGCCTGTGACTTAATGCATTACATGCAGTGTACTATTAAGTATGTTTTATAGTAAAGCCCACTTTGAATATTATTTCTCGAATTATGATGTGGTACTCTCTGAAGCTCCAGTCCTCAAATACATGAACAAATATGATTATTACAAGAATGTAGAGCATATGTCTAAGTACTTTGTGCCTACCATCACTTTAGATACGTCCTATGCACACAGACATAATTTGACCTGCATGTTAACTGACATTAAAAAGAAATTTGTGGATCATATAGAAGATCGACATAGGCAAACTTTGTTTCGACCAGAACCGAAGCATAAGGTACTGTCATGGACCAAAGAAGAATTAGATCATAAAGCGAAGGGAAATTCAGGACCTATAGCTTTAGACTTTCAGCAGAAAAGAAAGTTGTGCATTAGACATCCGTCCACATATTACGACAAGATATTCGTGGGTGAAAGTGATTGTGAACACGTTTTTCTGATTGAAGAGTCCATAAGGAAAGCACTATTGGATAAATTGACCATAGTGCCTAATGTTTATTTTGTATGTGGTAAGAACGCCTATGTAAAACTGTCCAAGAATTGGTATGGGACATGTTACTTAGCCATAGTATTTCCCAAGATATTCCACATGGAGGATTTATGGCCTTTAGAAGGAAAAGGAGCTCACAGAGGAAAACGTGGTGTAAGTGCTGGAGAAATCATTGGTGATGTGTTTGGAGCCATGATACCTAGTCTAGGTGTGGTTTATGTAAAAATTCAAAAGCTGGCAACGACAGTGGATAAACTCTCCGTGAATACAGCACAAATCCTCTGGTCTCGATAAGGACTATGGTTCTTCAAAATCGTCTTGCTTTAGACGTCCTACTAGCAAAGGCTGGAGGAGTCTGTAAACTTTTGAGAGTCCAACAGTGCTGCACCTATATTCCGGACAACAGTCGGGATATAAGGAAATATATTGCCAATATTTCAGATATTCATCAAGAAATGCGTAATTTGGCTGCTGAGGGACTCTGGGATCACATTGGCAAGGGGTTCGGACAAATTGGCATTTGGTTTGGCAGTTTGGGACAGGGAATTATGGGTTACATCTTGAAACCCATCATCATGACTGTCATTTGTATAATTATACTCTTGGGAGTCATCAAAGCATGCAAATGGCAAAGGGCCAAACATCAGGAAAATGTCCTGAAAAAACAAGAACAGCTAAGACTGCAGGACAGTCATTACCAGCACCTTAAAGGGTTAGAGAGATTTAGACACGGACAGCAAGCTACATCTTCTGTTTAGGTCGGTCTTCTCTACAAGGAGGAATTTCTGAAAGAATGTAATTTGGTATTATGACACTAGTCATAAGAGGGGGGGGAATGATAGAGCGCTTTCAGCACTCTATTTTGTATGGGTGTATTATATTCATGGTTGTCATGCACCTACGCGCATTTATATTGTTTGCATTGTTTTATGATCATGAATATGTATCCAGTAGACTCATTTAAACATGCATTGCAGTACACTGTCTTAATATGATCATGTGTGTATCGTCATGCCTGCATATAACGAGAGCAGGACAGCTTATAACCATATAATGTAATTGTTTCTTGTTTAAGTTGCCCGACTTCCTAGGCCCAAGACTGTACTTGTTTTTGCACCTCCTTGGCTTCTCGAGAAATAAATAATGAAATGCATGTTGTTTTCAAGAAATAGCAGTGTCCTCATCCTACTGCAGGTATCGGAATGCCAACTCGTTATTTTCAGATTGGAGAAGATACAAGGAATGCTTTGAAGACAGTTAGAAGCGAGAAGGGAGGGTGTCTTTCGTGTCTGGCTGGTCTGGGAACCAAGCAGGCCCGGCTCCAGGAATTTTTATTTTTGTGGGCCAAGGGCGCATTCGGGTGAGCCACTGCGGGCCCAATTCGTCTCTTCTGGAAGTAGCCATCAAGCCCTGATTACATCATAAGTACTTGCAAACAGGCAGCATGATACAACGGATTGCTTCTGTGTGTACACAGAGCATGTGGAGAGTTACCTAACTGCATACCCTTGAATTCCAGCTGGCCAGGCAGTAAGAGCAATGTCTGGATATAACTGCAAACCCACGAATTCCAGCAGGCCAGGCTTCAACACAAGTACTTGAATGCTAAGCATATTATAAAGCGTTCAAGATTAAGGAAGTTCCTATTACTAAACGAAAGCCTTGAAACCAGTGCCCCTCTTCGCTCCAAAGCACCTCCCCCTCTTGACCTCCTCCTCGGATTTCCTCATTACCATCCTCCTACACTGCCCTTCATCTCTCCGTAGCCTCTTCCCCTCATGGCCTCTTTCTCAGACTCCCTCCCTACCTCCCTCCACCAGTGCCCCTCATCACTCCAAAGCCCCTCCCCCATGACCTCCTCCTCAGACTCCCTCACAAACAACCTCCACCAGTGCCCCTCATCTCTCCGTAGCTCCACCCCCATGACCTCCTCCTCAAATTCCCTCATTGCCACCCTCCACCAGTGCCCCTCAGCGCTCCATAGCCCCTCCCCCCATGATGTCCCCCTCGGATTCCCTCATTGCCACCCTCCAACAGTGCCCATCATCTCTCCGTAGCCCCTCTCTCGTATGCATTTTATTTGTTGTATAGCGCTACTCGTAGTGTAGGGTGTCAAAGTACTTTACATCACGCACACATTATGCATAGACAATGAATCATACAAGTATCTAAATCAGCCTATAGGGAATGTCACATAAACTAATGAGGATTACCAGATGTAGGAATCACATCTCATCCATACTGCTGGGCAATATGTTTTGAGAGGGTTAGGTCTGGAGAAGCACAAACACAGGATTTAAAGCATACCCCAGTGGTTGGGGGTTGGCTTTACTGATTAGAATGTATATCTGCCCAAACAAACTCTTTATTGCAACATTAGAATTATGAAAGACTGGAAAAATTTAAACTAACTAGCAATACAAAAAAAAAAATCTAATTATACCATTCTAGGTTGAATGCAGGTCTTTGATGACAGTTCATAGGTCACTGTCCTATGTTAGGATTGTAACTTCTGAACTGCAAGTAATCAAAGGATCTCTGTGACAAAGGCAGTAACCCACTGAGCTATCCACGTTAACTACAGTTTATCTGCATTTAAAAACTACAAACAGACAAAAGGTTGCTCTCCAGCAGGATCATTAATCCCCAGAGTTATCTGGACATTTTAATAGTTTTCGTGCCTCCTTGGCAGAACAAGTCATGATAATGCTATTAACGATTTAAACAAACGATTTAAATAAAATATACCCAGCACACAAAGTATGCGTCTTGCACACAGATGAAAAAAACGCAACAATAGCCACACATTCTCTTACCTGCTCCTTACAAACTCTGTCACATCCCCATCTGATAAGCAGCCCAAGGGGTCAGGAAAATGAACCCGCATAAACAAACTCCTCTTCACCAGCGCTGAAAAGAATGAAATATCCACGTAGCAGGACGGTACACAAATCCAGTGCCAACGAAAGGATTTGTCACCTTCGCCATGCCCCTATTGTACCTGCACTTCGAGTGGGCGGGGACACAGCCCACCTTTCTAATAGGAGATGCAGATGCGTGTTTGGGGGAGCGAGCCAGAAAGAAGAAAAATAACGTTCAGAGAACGTTTTAAATTGCAGTGCCCATTTTCTGTTGGCCTTGCTGACATCACTGCCAGGGCCCAGGCTCATGTTTGGGTGGGCCTGGCCCACGCGGCCCACCCTCTAGAACCGGGCCTGGAACCAAGGCCACTTGTTGAACAAAGAAATACTCATTAAAAGAGCGTGAACCTCCCCACATAGAAAAAGTTGCAATGGAAAATGTTACCAGGATGAAGCAAAGGATCGAATTCTATATTGTATGACGTGCAGGGACAGAGGCCCCAGACTTCTGCTAGCTTTCGGAGAGAAAGGAGCATCTTAGAATTTGCTCCTAGCCTTAAGCACCTTAACCCATTTGACGTGAGTACTTCTCAGGAAGTCAACACGTGCTGACACCTTTGGGAATAGATGGAAGGGTATTAGATAGCATTTGCTCTTCGTATAGTGTAGGGACAGATTTGTTTTATTTCTAATGAAAAGGGATTTAGACACTGCTTCTCTTCTGAACTATATCCTGATCCTCGAATTCACCATTGTATTCCTGTTATGCCGAATTACTTATATCCGTAGAATCTGCTCTGTATTGATTTTCCTATATCTCTGTATGCGAATCTTACGATGTGTATACATCTTATTATGCTTGGCCTTTATAATAAATTGACAAACCTAAAGTCGGAGTCTGTGGTAATTTCAGGTATGATAGTCATTGTGTTATGAAGTGTTTTTCCCCTCCACCACTTTTAGTAGGTAAATAAAAGATCCTGAACGCTAATTGTTAGGAGGAAGACAGGGTGCAATTTAGCGTAATTAGGCCCCTCCAAGGAAATCCACAAAACCAATGCACCTGACCCAGGATGTTGGGAAAAAAAGGACACAACTTGGACTGGATACCTTATGTGGAAAAAGAATGTTATGGAAGCCTAAGTGTAAACTACCCATAGGGTTTGGTCCTGGGGTGAAAAAAACTCAGCAGTTAAGGGGTTAATGTGGCTAGGCTTCCTTATTGCCGTTACTAATCAAACGTGCTGTTATTTCGACTTGATTGCCTTTAATTACCACAAAACCACTAGTTAAAAAAAAAATCAACACTCGTCCCATGGCATTCTGATGGATTTCCTCGCCTTTAACATTTCTGGGGCCCAGGGCTGGTACAGAACCGTGCCCGAAGAGCTCTGTGTGTGCCGTCATCGGAGTAGGCCCCTTGCCCCACCCCGCAGCCCTCTCTCCGTGTCCAAGGCCCTCCTTCCCACCGCCTCCCTCAGCGCCTCCTGCTTTAGGACAGGTGGTGACGCAATACCCTCAGGAACAAAAACACGTTACATGACGTAACCCGTAAAAAGTTTCTGCCGTCAACTGTAGCTGTGAAGCCACGTGCTTCGCTCCGTCCAATCGCTGGGCCTGAGTTGTCGGCCAATCGGCGCGCGGGAAGGAGGGGGCGCTGTTGCTTTTCCGGTGTCCGAAGAGCTGGTGACTGACACGAGCGATGGCCAACGGCTGGCGAGAGGCGAGTGACAGACAGCCAATGGAGGGCGGGGGCGGGGACCGGGTTGTTGTGTTGCTGTTTCTGTGCCCGGAGCGCAGGTTGCAGAGAGTGGGAGCCGAGGGACCCGGAGCCCGGACTGCAGGTGCCAGCAGCAGGTACGGTGCGGGGAGTGGCTGCTCTGCCTGAGAAAGGCAGGTGGTTACGTCACCATCGCCTTACTTGAGGCGTCAGAATACAATGTAGGCAATTGTTAAATACGTCAAAGATCCTGACAGCGTCACTGCCAGTGACGTCACGCAGCGTGTTGCATCACAGCACACCTTGGTGCTGATGACGTAAAGCATGACTCACGGTCCTCCTTACGTCATAGGCTACGTCACCCCGATGACACTACATCTCAGTACTAAAGACATACTCCACAGCACTGCGTATGAACTCATACAGCACAACATTTTATATAGCGCTTTAACACCAAACACCAAAACAGATTTACAGTCACCTTCAATCTCTGAAGCAAAATCACATTTTACTAGCATTAGGACTTACATTGAATGCAGGATACCTGATTGCTAGGAGTCCAACTGGACTGGTCACCTGATTGCTTGGGGTAGGGCTTCTGTAGATGGAAGGTCACCTGATTGCTTAGGGTACGCTTCCATGGGTCATAGGTCACCTGATTGCTAGATGTAGGGTTTCTGTAGATGGTAGGTCACCTGATTGCTTAGGGTACGCTTCCATGGGTCATAGGTCACCTGCTGGCTTGGGGTAGGGCTTCTGTGGATCGTAGATCACCTGATTGTTAGAGGTAGGGCTTCTGTAGGTGGTAGGTCACCTGATTGCTTAGTATAGGGCTTCCATGGGTAGTAAGTCACCTGATTGTTTAGGTTAGGGCTTCCATTGGTCGTAGGTCACCTGATGTATGGCTGTAGGGTCTCCATGGGCCGTAGGTCACCTAAGAGCTTAGGGGAGGGCTTCCATGGGTCGTTGGACACCTGAATGCTTATGGGAGGGCTTCCATGGGTATAGGTCACCTTAAAACTGCCACGTTCTTGGGAGGGTTAGAGCTCCCACTGGACCCATCTATTTCATTAGCACTGTGGCATGCTGCCTTTCGCCCTGAGATAGTGTCATTGGTATGACGTGATTGGTGACGTCATAAGCAGTTCCACGTGAACGATGGCATCACCAGCTCTAGGTGGTAGCCATCTGATGTACTGTTGCCAACGTGGAGTGTTGTTGTTATTATAAGTTAAATTGAGAATGGTGGCCCGTGCAGTATGGGTCACCGTCGAGTTGCACAGCCTTATACACACTGGTATTCAAGTAATACACTTTCACCATAGTATTTCACGATTTCTTTCACCATTTTTATTCAATAATTTCTCCAGTTAATCCTTCAGTTAATCCTTCACGTCAAAGGTACGAAATTCAATAGTCTTGTGCATTTAAATTGATTCAGAATTGCCCATCCAGGCCTATTCTTGAACAGTGACAAATTTCGAGTTCTCCAAATCATCCCAATAACATCACCCAATGCATTTCGGTTCATTGAAACCTTCGTCAGGGGTCTCTGTAGTTAAAGAGAATGTACGTCAGTCACAACACTTACAGCCCAATCCGATAGAAAAATGCAATCCAAATTAATGACTAAAGTATTCTCCCATGATCATAACAGCGCATCAAAAGTGATTTTAACTAATGTTAAAACATATATTAACTTATACTTCCCCCCATGTAAACCTCATTGCATCAAAAGAAGCCCAATTTAACGTGTTCCTCTCCCATGTTCGATGCTTGAAACCTGCTAAACATTAGTGTAATCCAAAATGATACCCTAACCACCCACACTTGCCACTACCTTCCTTATTCACTTTAAACATCATTCAACATCATTCCGTGCCCTCGTGCCTACCTGTTATCTTGCCAACAAACAACATTCTCATGCGCCTTTCAGAGTGTATTTTCCCAACTGAATTTAAACAACTGAATTTAAACCACCCAAACTTTCCCCACCTGCAACTAGGTGAGCGCGAAGTGTCACATGTCCACTTCTTACCCGCCCCGTGAGCTTCCCGTCAACATTGATACTTAAAGTAACAACACTGCAAATTGCATAATGATCGAAACAAATAATGATATAATCCCATGTGTCCAAATTTATGAGCCATTAGGAGGAGAAATTGTGCTGACAAAAAAGTGATATGTCTGTTCCCGCTCTCCATACTCGTATTCTGGTGAACTGCCTTTGACGTGACCATGATGTAATCAAAATGACACTTATGAGTTTTATTCCTCGGGGTGCTGTGACAGGGTTGGAACGGCAGGGTAATGGTATCAAGCAAAAGACCTGCAGCACACCCTATTTGACTAATAAAGTTATTTTGCATTTTTTTCAAGTTTAGCGTGCAGCACTCCAATTGCGTTCCGTTCCTTTCGCGCAGTTATGAATTCAATTGAGAATGGTGGCCCGTGCAGTATGGGTCACCGTCGAGTTGCACAGCCTTATGCACACAGGTATTCAAGTAATACACTTTCACCATAGTATTTCACGATTTCTTTCACCATTTATATTCAATAATTTCTCCAGTTAATCCTTCAGTTAATCCTTCACGTCAAAGGTACGAAATTCAATAGTCTTTTGCATTTAAATTGATTCAGAATTGCCCATCCAGGCCTATTCTTGAACAATGACAAATTTCGAGTTCTCCAAATCATCCCAATAACATCACCCAATGCATTTCGGTTCATTGAAACCTTCGTCAGGGGTCTCTGTAGTTAAAGAGAATGTACGTCAGTCACAACACTTACAGCCCAATCCGATAGAAAAATGCAATCCAAATTAATGACTAAAGTATTCTCCCATGATCATAACAGCGCATCAAAAGTGATTTTAACTAATGTTAAAACATATATTAACTTATACTTCCCCCCATGTAAACCTCATTGCATCAAAAGAAGCCCAATTTAACGTGTTCCTCTCCCATGTTCAATGCTTGAAACCTGCTAAACATTAGTGTAATCCAAAATGATACCCTAACCACCCACACTTGCCACTACCTTCCTTATTCACTTTAAACATCATTCAACATCATTCCGTGCCCTCGTGCCTACCTGTTATCTTGCCAACAAACAACATTCTCATGCGCCTTTCAGAGTGTACTTTCCCAACTGAATTTAATGTCGTTGGACACCTGAATGCTTATGGGAGGGCTTCCATGGGTATAGGTTACCTTAAAACTGCCACGTTCTTGGGAGGGTTAGAGCTCCCACTGGACCCTTCTATTTCATTAGCACTGTGGCATGCTGCCTTTCGCCCTGAGATAGTGTCATTGGTATGACATGATTGGTGACGTCATAAGCAGTTCCACGTGAACGATGGCATCACCAGCTCTAGGTGGTAGCCATCTGATGTACTGTTGCCAACGTGGAGTGTTGTTGTTATTATAAGGCCATAAACAACCTAACGTGCACTTTGTGTCTTCGGCACTGAGATGTGCCATATGGTGCCTCACTGTAAGAAAAAGCAATCAATAAAGAAACCATAAGTCTCCAACAAACCTCTTCTGATGTGATTGCATGGAACTATGTGAGGACCAGGCGCGCAACACCCATTGGACTGAAAGGGCTTTAGCCTTCTCCCCCCCCCCCCCCCCCCTCCCCATCGTGTGTGGCAGCCGGGCTGAGACAGTTTCCTGGGCAAACACACGGCCGCACTCGAGCACTTCACAGGTGTTTAAAAGACCATTTGCATGTTAATGAGGCCTTGCTGTTGTTTCACCCCTTCTAAGAGCCCCTGCAGCTCCACTCTGCCTCTTGCATAAAGATTCAGCCCCCCCACACCCCCGAAGTTTTTTCTTAAACTCACTTTTAATAAATATATTATTAAAGCATGAGGTGGTAGGGCACTTTCATTTACCGACAGCACATTTTCCATTGAAATGGTCAAAAACGTTCCTACTAACACACAGTTTACTTATAAAACTTTATAATGTATAAATAGGGTTCCCGGTTTTATGGCATTTATTTACAATTTCCATCTGTATTTATCCTTATTTATTGTTGGGCTATCTTATCAGTATTTATCCATATTTATTTTGTGTTGTGTGAATAAAATAAGTTGTAAAATGGTATATTTCCACATTTATTTAAATAATAAATATGCACTCCTACTTTGACACCTGTCATTTGTTACTAAACTAAGCAGCCAGGCATAACATAATAATACACCCAGAGGTAAATATTGGCATTATAATACAAATGGATGTTGACATATGTTATTTAATGAAACCTTGTCCTATCTTCTAACTTCCCATGACATCTATCTTCTCAGCTGTTCAATCAATCGTAGGTTTATAAAGCGTGCTACTCACCTGTGATGGTTTCAGGGCTCTGGGGGGGGGGGGGGGGGGGTGGGGGTGCAGTTCTGGATCAGTAGAAGAGCCAGGTCTTGAGGCTCTTCCTGAAGGTGTGCGGTGTGGGGGAGCGTCTGATGTGGACTGGGAGCTCGTTCCAGGTCTTTGCTGCGACGTAGGAGAAGGCTCTTCCACCTGCTCTAGTTCTGCGGCTGTGTGGGGTCTCTGCCAGGGCGAGGTCGGCAGAGCGGAGGTTCCTTTTGGCTACGTGGAAGGAGACCTTTCGTTGAGGTATTTGGGTCCGATGTTGTGGAAGGATTTGTAGGCGTGGGTGAGCAACTTAAAGGTTACCCTCTTCTTGATAGGAACCCAGTGGAGGTCTCATAGGTGCTGGGTCATGCGCTCCCGTCGTGGTATTCAGAGGACGAGTCTGGCTGCGGTGTTCTGGATGGTTTGGAGCTTGTGTATCAGGGCCTTGTTGATTCCGGCGTAGAGGGCATTACCGTTGTCCAGTCTGCTGGTTAGGAGTGCGTGGGTGACTATCTTTCTGCATTCAGGGGGATCCACTTGAAGGTCTTATGGAGGATGCGGAGAGTGTTGAAGCAGGTGGAGGCAACGGCATTGATCTGGCGGGTCAGGGTGAGGGAGGAGTCTAGGATGATGCAGAGGTTCCGAGCGTGGTCCGTTGGGGTGGGGGGGGGGGGGGTTCGGAGGGCAGGGGGCCACCAGGCGCTGTCCCACGCAGTGGGGGAGGGTCCAAGGATGAGGACCTCTGTCTTCTCCCAGTTCAGTTTTAGGCATCTGTCACTCATCCAGCCTGCCACTTCTTTCATTCCTTCTTGGAAGTTGAGTCTGGTGTCTTCGGGGTTCTTCATGAGAGAGACGATGAGCTGGGTGTCGTCAACGTAGGATACTATGCTGAGACCATGCTGTCTGATGATGGCGGCGAGGGGGGTCATGTAGATGTTGAAGATCGTGGGGCTGAATGAGGATCCTTGGGGTACACCACAGTTGATCTCTGTAGGTTCGGAGAGGAAGGGAGGGAGTCTGATCCTTTGTGTTCGGCCGGAGAGAAAGAAACGGATCCAGTTGAGGGCGGTTCCTCGTATACTGGCGTCGTGGATTCTGACTGTGAGAGTATGGTGTGAGACGTGTCAAAGGCTACGGAGAGGTCTGGTAGGATGAGGACCGCGGTGTGGCCCTGGTCGAGTAGCATGCGGATGTCGTCGGTGGGGGCGAGTAGGGCGGTCTCGGTGCTGTGGTTACTGCGGAATCTGGGTTGGGTGGGGTCGAGGATGGCGTTCTCATCAATGAAAGTGGTCAGCTGGGTGTTGACGAATCTCTCAGTGACTTTGCCTGCGAAGGTAAGGAGAGAGACGGGTCAGTAGCTTTTCAGGTCCGTCGGGTCGGCCGAGGGTTTCTTGAAGAGGGGCTTGACCTCTGCCCTCTTCCAGTCGTTGGGAAAGATGCCGGATTCGAGGGAGGCATTGATGGTCCAGCCTCGTTTGGGTGCTATGGCTGCGGCTCCGTGGTAGATGTACGGTGGGCAGGGGTCTGTGGGGGCTCCTGAGTGGGTGTTTTTCATTGTCGTGGCAGTGTCTTCCGTGGTGGCAGGTTTCCAAGTGGTGATGGTCAGCTGGTTGTCGGTGGTGGTGGGGGGGTGGTGTCCGGAGTTTGTTCACTGAAGTTGTCGCAGAGGGCCTTGATTTTCAGTTGGAAGTAGGAGTTGAGCTTGTTGCAGAGGTCCTGGAATGGTGTGACGTCCGTAACTTCTCTGGGGGGTTTGGTGAACTGTTGTATGCCATTGAAGAGATCTTTTGCGTTACTTGCCTTGGTGTGGATTTTGTTCTTGATGAAGGTCCACTTGGTGGCTCTTATGCGCTGGTGGTATTCCTTCATGGCGTTCCTGTAGTTGTTCTGGTCTACGGTGGTTTTACTGTTCCGCCAGTGTTTCTCGAGGCGTCTGCAGGAGCGCCTGTCGTCTTAGAGGTCGGTGGTGAACCAGGCAGCCTTCAGAGGCTGTTGTTTGTTGGGGTGGAGGAGAGGTTCGAGCTTCTCAGCGCAGCCGGCGATCCATCGGTGTAGTTCTTTGGCTGCGGTGTTGGTCGTGTTGGAAGGGGGGTCGTGGAGGAGGGTGGTGTTGCGACATTCCTCCGCGTTCCTGCTCCAGTTCCTTCGTGGCGGGCGCGGGACGGGTTAGGGTGCAATGGTGGTGTTGAAGGTGAAAAAGATGGGGTCGAGGGTGTGTCCGGCTCTGTGAGTGGGGGTGGTGACAAGCTGTTTCAGTCCTAGGTTGTCAAGGAGGGTGGTGGAGTCGGGATCGCTGCGGTTGTCGAGGTGGAAGTTCAGGTCTCCGATGAGGACGTAGTCCGTAGAAGTGATGGCATGGGGTGCGACAAGGTCGTCAATGGTGGTGGCTGGAGAGGCGCGAGGCCCGGGGGGTCTGTAGACGAGGGTCCCGCGCAGCGTGGTTCTGGTCTGGAAGTGGAGGTGCTCTGTGTTGGAGAGGGGGTCGACCGTGCTGGAAGTGGAGAGTCGGAGGGAGCTCTTGTTTGCGATGGCGAGTCTTCCTCCTGGGCGGTGGGGGCGGTCCTTTCTTTTGATCTTGTAGCTGTCGGGGATGGCGGTGGCGATGTCGGGTGCAGAGGTGGTGTTTGTAGGAGAGTAGGATCTGCTTCTTATGGTTACCCCCACTTTTTGATGATTTTTCACTGTTTTTCGACTTTAGTCTGGCTGGGACTCTGCTATTCAGGGCCCCAGCCTAGCTGCTTCCTCTCTAAATTGATTGCATGTACTTTAGGTACACTCCAGATTGGATTCTGGGGTACCCTTATAAGTCCCTATTATATGGTTTACTATATACCCAGGGCATAGGTACCCCAGAGGCCTACCAGGGGCTGCAGTATGTATTGTGCCACCCCTGGAAAGCCATTAAAAACAAGCATTTGCAATGCAATAGGTCTCGCATTCACGCGAGTTTAAGCTATTGGCATTGTAAATGACACTGCCTTTTATTTAAGTTTTAAAAAAGAAAACAAAAATAAAAGGCATTGTTATTTGTAATGTGAGTAGCTCAAACTTGCGTAAATGCGAGACCTATTGCATTGCAAATGCTTGTTCTGCAAATGTAGAGGGGAGTAGAATTACGTGTTGTCAAGTAGAGTGGAAATATGCAGAGTGAAATTATGATGTGTGGGGTGAAATTATGTGGCATGAAAGTATGTTGAGTGGCTTGGAACTGTGTGGCATGGAGCTGAATTGTGAGATGTGGAATTCTTTGGCGTGGTGTGGCATAGACTGCAATTGTATGGAAATGAATTATGTTACCTGGAGTTAAATTATGTGGCATGGTGTGGAATTAAGGGATGTGGTGTGGAATTAATTGGCATGGCGTGGAGTAGGATTATATGGTGTGGTGTGGAATTGTGTGGAGTGGAATTGTGTGGCATAGAATTGTGTGGCATGGAATTGTGTTGAGAGGAATGGAAGTATGTGTCATGGAATGGAGTGGAAATATGTGGCATGGAATGAAATTATGTGGTGGACTTGAATTATGTGCCGCTAAGTGGAATTATGTTATTGAGTGGATTCATTAATAGTGGAGTGGAATTATGTGGCATGGAATTGCGTTCCATGGAGTGTAATTATGTGGTATGGCATGGAATTAATTGGTGTGGATTTGTGTGGTGTGGCCTAGAATTGTGGGGTGTTGAGGGAAATTGTGAGACATGGAATTGTGTGGCGTGGTATGCAATTGTGTGACATGGAGTGCAATTCTGCGGAGAGGAAGTATGGGGGTGGAGTGGAATTATGTGATGTGGTGTGGAATTATGGGGTGTGGTATGGAATTATGTGGCATGCAATTGTGTGCCATGGAATGGAATTATGTGGTGTGGATTTATGAGAAGTGGAGAGCACTTTATGTGGCATGGAATTATGTGGAGTGGAATTATTTTGCATTCACTGAGATAGACATGTTACTGTGTGGCGTGAACTACAATTATGTGACGTGGTGTGCAATTGTGTGGAGAGGAATTCAGTGCCGTGAAGTGGAATTATGTGACATGGTGTGAAATCAAGTGGTGTGGCATAGAATTAGGTGGCAAGGAGTGGAATTATGCTCCGTGGAGTAGAATTATGAGATGTGACATGGAATGGTCTGGCATGGAATTGTCTGGTGTGGAATTGTGTGGTGTGAAATTATGTTGGTTTGGGGAGATTAAATTTAGGTGGTACAGTGTGGTACAATGTGGAATTATGTGGTATGGAGTGGAATTATGTCTCATGGAGTGGAATTATGTAGCATGATGTGGAGTCGTGATGTTGCATGGAGTGAAATTATGTGGGATGGAGTTGAATTGTGTGGCATGGAATTGTGGGGTGTTGACTAGTGGAATTATGTGGTTTAGATTAGAATTAGGTGGCGTGAAATTATGTGGAGAAGAATTGTGTTGCATGGAATTGTTTGGCATGGTATTGTGCTGCATTGAGAGGATTGGAATTATGCGACATGGAGTGGAATTATGTGGCTTGGATTGGAAATATGAGGGTGGAGTGCACTTAGGTGGCATGGAGTTGAATTGTGTGGTTCAGAATTGTGTTGCATGGAGTGTAATTGTGTTGACTGGAGTGGAATTGTGCAACGTGGAATTGTGTGGCGTGAAATGCAATTGTGTGATGTGGAGTGCAATTGGGTGACATGGAGTGTCACTGAGTGGAGTGGAAATCATATAGCATGGAGTGGAATTATGTGACATGGTAATGAATTGTGTGGTGTTGAGTGGAATTACGTGCCGTGGAATTATGTGGCATGGAGCCGAATTATGTTGATTTGAATTGTGTGGCATGGCATTACATGCCACGGATTGGCTTTAAGTGGCGCAGAATTTTTTGGCATGGAATTGTGTGGTGTGAAATTGTATGGCGTGCAATTGTGTGCCATGGAGTGAAATTTTGAGACATGGAATTGTGAGGAGTGCCACTGTGTGACATGGAGTGCAATTGTGTGGAGTGGGATTAAGTGATGTGGAGTTGAATTATGTGACGTGGTGTGGAATTATGTGGTGTGGAGTGAAAGTGTGTGGCATATAGTAGAATTATGTGGCATGGATTTATGTGATGTGCAATTGTGTCGCATGGCAAGGAATTGAGTTGAGTGGAAATATGTTGATCTGAATTATGTGGCACGAAAGGGAAGAGGCATTATGTGACACAGAGTGGAATTATGTTGTAGGGAGTGAAATTATGTGGCATAGTATGTGGCATGATGTGGAATTATATGTTGTGCACTGAAGTGGAATTATGTGGTATGGAGTAGAATTATGTGGCATGGAATTGTGTGAGTGGAAATTCGTGGCATGAGTGGAATTATGAGATGTGGAATTGTGTTGCATGGAACTGCGAGGCCTTGAGTGGTGTGGAATTATGTGGCATGGGGTGAAATGATGTGGTATGGAGTGGATTGAAAATAGGTGGAGTGGAATTATGTGACTTGGAGGGGTAATATATGGCATGAAATTATGTGGTGTGGAGTTGAATTACGTTGCGTGGAACTTGGTTGCGTGGGATTCTGTGGTGTGGAGTCGAATTGTGAGACATGGAATTGTGCAGCATGGAGAGCAATTGTGTGGCATGAAGGGCAGATGTGTAACTTGGAGTGCAATTGTGTGATGTGGAATGCCATTGTGTGGAGTGGAGTCATGTAGGGAGGAGTGGAATTATGTTACACTTTGTTGAATTATGTGGTGTTCTGTCAAATTATGTGGCATGATGTGGAGTGGCATTATGTGATGTGGAGTAGAATTATGTGACATAGAATTGTGTAGCATGGCGTGGAATTGTGTTGCATTGAGTGGTGTAAAATTATGTGGCATATAATAAAGCATAATTATGTATAGAGGTCATTTAAGTGCCTGCTGCTTGTTTCCTCTGACAGATGGTCACTTGAGAGCAATGTATTGGAGTTTGGAGCTGATCAATAACTTGTCCACAGCAGGGGAAACAGCAATTAAGGAGGATGTCTCTGTCTCCCTTCACGCCCAGGGAGGAGGGAGATGGGAGAAGGGAGGGGGGAATGCAAGGGTCAAAGCGGCAAAAGTGAAAGTAATCGAGCAGAGCATCAAAGGACTGGGTGAGAAGGGAGGGGGGAATGCAATTAGCAGAGGAGCAGCTGTGCAGGTGCATGTGATCTCGTGCACTCAAGGTTTAGGCCAGCCAAAAGTGTGGGTAGCACTTTGAAAATCCCACATATAAAATGTCTCTTCGAGCCTTTGGCTCGCGAGACCTAATGACACAACAGGTCTGCTGCAGCATCCTGTGTAAGGTGGTGTATGCACCCCTTACTCAGATATAGGTTCCCTCAGCCCCTTCTCTGGCGCGAAAGTGGACAAAGGACATGGGTGTTGCCACCCCTCTGTCCTGACCCTCCCATAGGTGGGTCCCCAGAGTTTGTCCCACCCCTTCCTTGTGTTATAAAGTAGGAACCCCTGACTACAGGACTTTAGATTTACCTGGACAAAACTCTGCTACAGAATCCCAAAACTTCTACTATCTACACGACGTTGGATGACCGAAGAATCTCCCTTGGAGTAAAGGAGTTACGCCCCTGCAAGGCAGGCACTAAAGATGCATCTGTCCAGTTTGCATCAACGCTGCTCCCGAAGGACACCGACGACTTTGCAACAAAGGAGGTGTGTTTCCAAGCTTCCCCAAGGCCGATCTGTGCTCTCAGCAAACCTGAGATCCACCGAAGATTGGTGGCCTACATTCCTCGAGTGACCCGTGGGCTGGTATCTAGTGATTCCCCTCGAGGACTCTTCGTGATCCCTTGTCCGTCGACTTGTGGGTCCCTGAGAAGGGTACTTTGAGTTTCAACGGGCTTACCTGGTTGCTCCAGACGTGCCCTGACTCTCCATCGCTTGGGGAGTCCACAGGACCTTGCTGGTCTACACCGAAGCCATTTATCTCTCACCACGTGGGTTGCCGTTGCCAAGGCTTGTTGATCTCCAATCCGGAAACTGACCACCCAGCACTCGACAAACTTCGTGGGACAGCTCACCTGCGGATGTGGTTGTCGTCGACGCCTCCTGGTCCCCGTAGCAGTGGAGTCAAGCTTCACCTCTTCGCACCTGAAACACCCAACATCGGTGAGCATTCGTCTATCATGACCCTGGTCACTGGCAAGTGACCCAGACTCTGTCCCCTCTGTTTTCAGGTGATTCACATCTTCGATCTAGGTTTGGATCACACCGGATACTTCTCTTTTCCACGGCAGCAGCACGTTGCAGCAGATCGCCATTGAAATCAACGGCGATTCCCGACACCATTTGACACCTATGCACCAGGCTTCCCTGGGTGAGGTAACACGAGTACTCCGGTGCCTCCGTGGTTGCTGGCCCTAGAACCCTCTAAGTCTGTGTGACGAAGAGAACCGCCTAGAAGGTACTGAGACCCCCCCTCTAACAAGTGACTACGGGAACAATTACCTCTCCCCTCTGTTTCTTCAGCACACGGACACTTGGAAATTGGAACCCATCGCCCTGAGCCAGAGTGAACAAAGCGGCCCGTGTTTCTTTAACTGGGCGGAATTGGCGGCCGGCCCCGCCCACCCTGATGACGAAGACGACAGGAGGAGTTCAAATCCCGGAAGAACTGAGAGGAACGACGGTACGAGCCCAGAGGAGGAAGAAGGCGAGACGAGAGACAGAGTGGAGGAGACAGCTGATTGCGAGAGGAACACCGGAGGAGGTAGCAGAGTGGAGAACCCTGCGGCGCCGGAGCCAGGAGGCCAACGACCCTGTGACCCGCCCCGCCACGTTTCTGGAGAAGCGTGGCACCAACAGGTACGCGCTCGTATCTCTGCTTGGGGGATAAGGAAAAGGCAGTGAAATCCACGTTTAGGAGTCGCTTCTCACCGTACCCTCTCCCTCACGTTCCGACACCTAGCCTTAGCCTGTAGAGCACCGTGTGACTCCTCACCCCTTTTTCCCCTGACAATAGTGTGAACTGAACACTGGACTGACCCCAGTCTCCCTTTTCTTTTGTTTTGGTTCCTGTCACGAGGTTGGCCTGAGTTACATTGTCCCGGTGAGCGAAACAACCTGGATCCACTAAGACGAGGAAATCCACTCCGAAGAGGACGGCAGTTACAAGAACCCGAGTCTGACTCCCCCCTACCCTACTATCGACCTGTCAGGAACTTGAAAAGGGTTGTAAAACCAATAAAACCAGAGTTGCCTTACAACCCCGTCTCTGCGTTTCCCTCAGTTCCGCTACAGTCTGAAAGGGTTTGCTCAAAGTCCTTCCCTAAGTGTCCTCATTCTTTAAAATTCCAACCACGACTTTCCCATTGAATTGTACAGGGCTCACAGCTGTGTTCTCACACTGCACACGTCCCCCGTGAGTCCCCTGTGTCACTGCCTTGGGTGGTTCCTTGGTGTCCCAGCGATTCATCGTGCTCTATGCACTGTGTCTAGTCAAGTGCTGGTTCTTATACCACTGACCCAGATGTGCCCCGACTCTCCATTGCATTGGGAGTTCACAGGACCTTGCTGGTCCACATCGAAGTCATTTTTCTCTCACCGCGTGGGTTGCTGTTGCCAAGGCTTGTTGTTCTCCAATCTTGAAACTGACCCCCCCCCCCCCCCCCCGCACTCGACATCCTTCATGGGACAGCTCGCCTGCGGACTGTGGACATCGTCGACGCCTTCCGGTCCCCGTGGCAGTGGAGTCAAGCTTCACCTCTTCGCACCTGAAACACCCGACATTGGTGGGGATTCGTCTATCGTGCTCCTGGTCACTGGCAAGTGACCCAGACTCTGTCCCCTCTGCTTTCAGGTTCTTCCCATCTTCGATCCAGGCTTGGATCACACCAGACACTTCTCCTTTCCAGAGCAGTAACACTTTGCAGCACATCGCCATTCAAATCAAAGACGATTCTCAACACCATTTGACACCTATGCACCCGGCTTCCCTGGGTGAGGTAACACGAGTACTCCGGTGCTCCCGTGGGTGCTGGCCCTAGAACCCTCTATGTCTGAAAGGGTTTGCTCAAAGTCCTCTCCTAAGTGTACTTATTCTTTAAAATTCCAACCGCGACTTTCCCATTAAAATGTACAGGGCTCACAGCTGTGTTCTCACACTGCACACATCCCCCGTGAGTCCCCTGTGTCACTGCCTTGGGGGGTTCCTTGGTGTCCCAGCGATTCATCGTGCTCTATGCACTGTGTCTAGTCAAGTGCTGGTTCTTATACCACTGACCCAGATGTGCCCCGACTCTCCATTGCATTGGGAGTTCACAGGACCTTGCTGGTCCACATCGAAGTCATTTTTCTCTCACCACGTGGGTTGCTGTTGCCAAGGCTTGTTGTTCTCCAATCTTGAAACTGACCCCCCCCCCGCACTCGACATCCTTCATGGGACAGCTCGCCTGCGGACTGTGGACATCGTCGACGCCTTCCGGTCCCCGTGGCAGTGGAGTCAAGCTTCACCTCTTCGCACCTGAAACACCCGACATTGATGGGGATTCGTCTATCGTGCTCCTGGTCACTGGCAAGTGACCCAGACTCTGTCCCCTCTGCTTTCAGGTTCTTCCCATCTTCGATCCAGGCTTGGATCACACCAGACACTTCTCCTTTCCAGAGCAGTAACACTTTGCAGCACATCGCCATTCAAATCAAAGACGATTCTCGACACCATTTGACACCTATGCACCCGGCTTCCCTGGGTGAGGTAACACGAGTACTCCGGTGCTCCCGTGGGTGCTGGCCCTAGAACCCTCTATGTCTGAAAGGGTTTGCTCAAAGTCCTCTCCTAAGTGTACTTATTCTTTAAAATTCCAACCGCGACTTTCCCATTAAAATGTACGGGGCTCCCGGCTGTGTTTTCACACTGCACACATCCCCCGTGGGTCCCCTGTGTCACTGCCTTGGGTGGTTCTTTGGGGTCCCAGCGATTCTACCTGCTCTAAGCACCAGGTCTAGTCAAGTGGTGGTTCTTATACCACTTTCTTAATGTATGGTTTGGTCTCCCCCTGGGGCCCATTGTATATTGTGGTATTTACTGCCGTTTAATAACTGTATTATTGTGTGCCTTGCTCTCTAACTTCATAAAGAGGTTAGTAGAGAGTGTTTAGAAATAAATGCATATATTTTATATATATACCTTGTGTGGTTCTTTCATTTAGTTATTCAAGAGGTTATAATCTGGTAAACCAAGCTGCTTTACACTCCTTCAAGACTTAGCCTTAAGGCTGCTCTCCATAGCTACCACTAGTATAGCTTTCAATAAAGTGTCTCAGTGCTGGACCTTGTTATAGTGTCTCCATGATGGAGGCCTAGAGCATGCTACATTCCTGACGACATCATACAGCTCCTCGCCCCAGTGATAGTATCTCAGTGCTGGAGGCCTAGAGCTTGCTGCATTGCTGAAGACAGCATACAGCTCCTCGCCCCGGTGATAGTGTCTCAGTGCTGGAGGCCTAGAGCATGCTACATTGCTGACGACATCATACAGCTCCTGGCACCAGTGATAGTATCTCAGTGCTGGAGGCCTAGAGCATGCTGCATTGCTGAAGACATCATACAGCTCCTCGCACCAGTGATAGTGTCTCAGTGCTGGAGGCCTAGCACCGGTGATAGTGTCTCAGTGCTGGAGGCCTGGAGCATGCTGCATTGCTGAAGACATCATACAGCTCCTCGCCCCGGTGATAGTATCTCAGTGCTGGAGGCCTAGAGCATGCTGCATTGCTGAAGACATCATACAGCTCCTCGCACCAGTGATAGTGTCTCAGTGCTGGAGGCCTAGAGCATGCTGCATTGCTGAAGACATCATACAGCTCCTCGCCCCGGTGATAGTGCCTCAGTGCTGGAGGTCTAGAGCATGCTGCATTGCTGAAGACATCATACAGCTCCTCGCACCAGTGATAGTGTCTCAGTGCTGGAGGCCTAGAGCATGCTGCATTGCTGAAGACATCATACAGCTCCTCGCACCGGTGATAGTGTCTCAGTGCTGGAGGCCTAGCACTGATGATAGTGTCTCAGTGCTGGAGGCCTAGAGCATGCTGCACTGCTGACGACATCAATGCTGGAGGCCTAGAGCATGCTGCATTGCTGACAACATCATACAGCTCCTCACACCGGTGATAGTGTCTCAGTGCTGGAGGCCTAGAGCATACTGCATTGCTGATGACATCATGCAGCTCCTCACCCTGGTGATAGTGTCTCAGTGCTGGAGGCCTAGAGCGTGCTGCATTGCTGACGACATCATGCAGCTCTTCGCCCCGGTGATAGTGTCTCAGTGCTGGAGGCCTAGAGCGTGCTGCAATGCTGACGACATCATGCAGCTCCCTGCACCAGTGATAGTGTCTCAGTGCTGGAGGCCTTGAGCATGCTGCATTGCTGACGACATCATACAGCTCCTCGCACCAGTGATAGTGTCTCAGTGCTGGAGGCCTAGAGCTTGCTGCATTGCTGAAGACAGCATACAGCTCCTCGCCCCGGTGATAGTGTCTCAGTGCTGGAGGCCTAGAGCATGCTACATTGCTGACGACATCATACAGCTCCTCGCACCAGTGATAGTATCTCAGTGCTGGAGGCCTAGAGCATGCTGCATTGCTGAAGACATCATACAGCTCCTCGCACCAGTGATAGTGTCTCAGTGCTGGAGGCCTAGCACCGGTGATAGTGTCTCAGTGCTGGAGGCCTAGAGCATGCTGCATTGCTGAAGACCTCATACAGCTCCTCGCCCCGGTGATAGTATCTCAGTGCTGGAGGCCTAGAGCATGCTGCATTGCTGAAGACATCATACAGCTCCTCGCACCAGTGATAGTGTCTCAGTGCTGGAGGCCTAGAGCATGCTGCATTGCTGAAGACCTCATACAGCTCCTCGCCCCGGTGATAGTATCTCAGTGCTGGAGGCCTAGAGCATGCTGCATTGCTGAAGACATCATACAGCTCCTCGCACCAGTGATAGTGTCTCAGTGCTGGAGGCCTAGAGCGTGCTGCATTGCTGACGACATCATGCAGCTCTTCGCCCCGGTGATAGTGTCTCAGTGCTGGAGGCCTAGAGCGTGCTGCAATGCTGACGACATCATGCAGCTCCCTGCACCAGTGATAGTGTCTCAGTGCTGGAGGCCTAGAGCATGCTACATTGCTGACGACATCATACAGCTCCTCGCCCCAGTGATAGTATCTCAGTGCTGGAGGCCTAGAGCTTGCTGCATTGCTGACGACATCATACGGCTCCTCGCCCCAGTGATAGTGTCTCAGTGCTGGAGGCTTGGAGCGTGCTGCATTGCTGACGACATCATACAGCTCCTCGCCCCAGTGATAGTGTCTCAGTGCTGGAGGCCTAGAGCATGCTACATTGCTGACGACATCATACAGCTTCTCGCCCCAGTGATAGTATCTCAGTGCTGGAGGCCTAGAGCATGCTACATTGCTGACGACATCATACAGCTCCTCGCCCCAGTGATAGTATCTCAGTGCTGGAGGCCTAGAGCTTGCTACATTGCTGACGACATCATACAGCTCCTCGCACCAGTGATAGTGTCTCAATGCTGGAGGCCTAGAGCATGCTACAATGCTAACGACATCATACAGCTCCTTGCACCAGGGATAGTGTCTCAGTGCTGGAGGCCTAGAGCATGCTACATTGCTAACAACATCATGCAGCTCCTCGCCCCAGTGATAGTATCTCAATGCTGGAGGCTACATTGCTGATGACATCATAGAATGCATCACACTGCTGATAGTATGTCGCAATGCTGAAAACCGAGATCATGGAGCGTACTGCCGATGGCAACATAATATACATCCCTTTTCTGACAGTAAATCTCTGTACTGAAGACCTGAAGCTTAGGGGACACTGTTGATGACATCATACAGCTCGTCACCGTACATCCAGCACTGAATACATATGGCGTCAGTCACACTGCTGATGGCTACAGTACCCATCTCTACTGATGACATAGAGCATGGCACTGCGGATGAGATCATGGAGCATGTCACACTGGTAACAGTACATTTAGTTGCTGAAAACTTAGAGCACAGGTCATGCTCTTGATGAGTCTACAAGTTTTTGTGACATGAAGCATGGCATTGTTAATGACATCATAACAAGGGTCAATGATGGTGACATAGAGCACCAGTCCTATTTATTGATGAATAGTATTTGTATTTTATACAAATACATGCAGGGCATCCCAGTGCTGGGAAGGGGCAAGCAGTGGCCTTCAAGTAGATTTAGTGTATAAAGAGACATGTTTCTGAAAGTTAATGAAGCAGAGGCACTCTGTTGAAAAAGGAATGCAGGTTCCATTGCTTGCCTACTAAAGATGTAGATGGGGTGCTTTCCCCTAATGGCCGTACTGAAGTTGAGTATAACACGAAGTCGTACTGAAGCCGAGCGCTGAGTGGGAGAAGGTTGTACAAAGGCCTCCACAAGGAGTGGCTCATGGCCATGGAGAGCTTTATGACAAATGCAAAGACTCTTAACAAAGAAGGTTTTTGCTGTAGTCCAACTGGGCAGTTTTTACAAATGTCCTAAGTTTGAAATATCTGGTAAAGCAAACCGCTGAGTTTTAGATCAGTTGAGGGCGTTGAATCATATAGGTTGGTAAGTCTAAATCCAAATCATTTTAGTGATCCAGTGGTTAAAAAAAAGGTGTTTTTTCAGCATTTTGAAGTGGCAAAAGCAGGTTGAAGAGACCATCTCAGATTCCAAACTTCCATGCTCCAAATTACGGACATTACCCTGGTATGGGAGAAAGCCAATGCTGATAGGCCACAGGTTAGATGATGAGATTGATGAAGGACCACCTACATTGAATGCCTTCCTCTTTTCTGAGTTGAATTGTGAACAGTTTCTACTCACCCTGATCAGTACGGCAAGTCTGGATGTTGATTTAGGCAGATGTTAAGTTGCTATCCAGTCTCATAAGGATTTCTGTGCCATTGGTGTTTACATGAATGAGAAACCAATTTAACATATACAGCAGGAGGAGACAGTGGTTGGAAGGGTTGGACTGAGTAAAGAAACTTGTGGAACACCACAATAAAGAAACTTAAAGGCTGATCGGAAAGGTTTAGGTAAGGTGTTAGTAACACAGATTGTGAATTAACAGTAAGGAAAATTATAGCAAGTGAATACTCTTGGAGCAGATATTGTTGTCATACAGACAGAAGTTCACAGCTGCATGTGCCAAAGCATTACAAGCCACAGAGATATCAAATAAAATAAGAGCATCCACTCTGCCGTGATCAGTAATCGCTCTTCGTTGGTCCGGTATGGAAATAAGGGCTGCTACTATTTCAAGCATGGCATGAAAGCTCACCTGGGTTCATAATATTGTTGTCATTGCTATAGGTGGGCTCTGCTGATTTACTTAGTTGATGCTGCTTCAGCTGCCAGGGAAGTAATGACATAGGTCAGAAGTTTAAAAAAGCAGAATGAGCTGACGGTTCATTTAATAAAAAGGGCTCACAAATGCTTTCTTCCATTCAGCAGGGACCCTCGCACAATATAAAGAATGATTGCATGACGTGGCCGGAGCACAGACCTGACACCGTATCCTTGCTGAGCTCTAGGGGCCAGTTCCTGGTGGGGTCCTACACATGTGAACGTGCTAAAAAATATTCACTAAAGGCATACTAACTTGAAGAGGTTCTGCTACTGGGTGTGAAAGGGCAACAATTTACGGCAAAGAGTGGTGAGGAGACAAAAAAAGACTGCAAAGGTGAGGCTTTTCTACCATCACAGTGTCTTCAGTAGCAATCCAACATGGCCAGCATGGGTTAAAAGGTAGGTTTGTGGCTTGCAATGAGATACTAAAGGAGACTAAGTTTCTCTGTAGACCCTACTGGCCTGTAGTTTCCCTAGGGCATCTGCATAGGGGGTAGCTGGGAAAATCCTTTAGTCCACGATGGATGGCTCATTGTGCTCGATGTATCGACATACAGACCCTGTGCACAAGCAGAGGCCTTATCCATTGCTCACCTGGGACCCGAAGTGGAGTTTGCTTGAGGTGCCTGAGTCGTGGGAGTATGCGACTCAGTTGTGGAAGTACCAAACCTGTACCGTCTGTAAATTATCATGATAATTTGTATTCTGAACAGTGAGTGCTGTACAGTCAACAAGATTGGGAAAAAATGCCATTGCAACGAATTAGGCTCCTAAAACACCATCCATCAAGGAACTACTTGTTAATCAAAGACCTGAAAGAATATTACCCAGAGTCAGCTTTTTTAGTTTAGTAGAGGACAGATGGACCTTCCTTTTTTTTTTTTGGCTTTTCCCCCTTTTCTTTTTAAATTTTTTTTATGTGGTGCATGATAACAAGGATACAGATTTAGACTTCAATTTTCCAATCGCCTTGCAAACAACTTATACATTCAGAAAGGAAATCAACATACATGTATTGTTATCACCGTAAGTAGGTTGCATATATCTTTAAATAAGTTACTTATCGTAGGTGAAAATTAATATTAACATTTAATCAGTATTTGTTCATCATGCACACATTTCTGAATGTTTTTAGCCTCCTCCCAGCCCTCCCACCCCGGGGGTTGGCACTACTTTTAGAAGTTTTTAACCACTAAGGCAATAAAACAAGAAAGAAAGAAAAAAGAGAGAAAAGAAGAAAAAAGTAAACAGTTGAATTATTTGGGTTATCTCTCAAGCCATTTAGTCAGCGGTTCCCAGATCTTTAGCCCTTTCTTGCAGGACCGTACACCTCTTTTCCTATAGATGGCTTTTTCAGAATTGTAATTTGCCACCAGTCGTGTTAGCCATTGGTGGTACCCTGGAGGAGATGGGTCCAACCATGCTGAGGCAGGGCAAAGGCGGTATATTGCCATGGCTATAAAGATCAGATACTCTCCAGGATTGCCTTGCGTCTCCTTATCTACCCCAAGACAGATCAGGGAAGAAGAGAGAAGAACATTCCTCCCTAGCACTACTTTAAAAAAAGTTTGTGATCTCAAGTTTAAGGTTACTTAATACGTCACAAGAAGCAAACATGTGATTAAGATCAGCCTGGTATAAGGAGCATCGTGGACAAAAAGTCCCTCTCCCCGTCCCCCATTTTGCAATTTTTTTTATTTTTTTAATTTATTTAGGAGTATAGTACAGCGAAAAACAGGATTTGTAATACTCGGCTTGAAGCCATGCCGGGATTAACAGATTTTGTGCTAGCTCGCATGAGTGGAAAAATAAATCTTCTGAGATATCCATTTCCTCTACCCACTTCTTAGCTTGCATTATTAAATCATCCGGCGTTAAGAGAGTTGTACACGTTTCCGATAGATGGATGAGTCTATCTTAGATTATCAATAATGGAATTGTCAATAAATCCTGCTGAACCGCTACACTTTCTCGTTAAAAAATCACGTACTGGTAGGTATTTATAAAAATCTTTCCAATCTAGTTTATATGATTCTTTAAGACTCTCAAAAGAAGCGATATCCGAGAGAGTATAAACCCCCCAATTTAAACAGGCCTTTATTTTTCCACTCTTCGAGTAATGGGTCTTTAAAAAAGTCGGGCAGGTTTGGATTGTTGTACAATGGCGTGTAGTAGTTCAAACGACCCAGACCTAGCATTTTACGAACCGATTTCATACTTTTAAATCCGGCCACCAGCGTCTTAAAGCGCACCTTTTTGTAGTGGGAATCGTTTAAAAACCTCCAGACCCATCCCCACGCATCTTTACCCATTATGAGCTCTATCGGCGTGGGTATATCTTCTAGCACATTATCTGTAGTTTTATCAGTTAAGAGGGTGAGGTTGTATAGAAGAGTGGTTTGCCCAATAATAAAGTCTTATATTTGGGAGAGCGAGCCCCCCTTTCTCATTTGGTAGAAAGAGAAATTTGTAAGCTCTTCTGGGTTTCTCATAGGCCCATATAAATCATGAGAACAGGTCTTCAATCTTTTTTAGACACATATTGCTGAATTCTAGTGAAATAGCTCTTATAAAGTATAAAAATGTAGGGGAAAAAAGCATTTTAATTAAATTACATCTCCCTCTTATTCAAAGATGTAATTTGTGTAGTCAAATTAATTCGGGTTTAATTTGGTCAATCAAGGGATCAACATTGCATTCAACTATCTTCTCTACAGTTGCCATGACTTCCACTCCGAGATACCTAGCTTTTTCAACCTACCTTGTGTCTTGGTCCATGTCAACATTCTTACAGATTATCTGGGTTTTGGATCTATTAAGGGAGTATCCAGACAGACTTCCAAACCTTGCCGCCTCTAACTCAACCTCGGCCATAGACATTTCTGGATTAGCAGTCACCAAGGCAATGTCGTCGGCATTAGCCTGGACTGTCGTCTCCCATCCATGTGATAGAATGGGACTGATTTTCTGATTTCTTTCCGGCAAGCGTAAGAAGGGGTCTATATACAGTGCAAACAGGAGAGGTGAGCTTGGACATCCCTGACGGGTTCCTCTAGCTATTTTAAAGGTTTCGGTTGATGCTCCATTTAAGAATAATCTTGCGGTGGGTTGATAATACAGCATCTTAAATGCTTGTATATATCCCTGCCCTATCCCGATCCTTGACAGGGTCTCCCATAGAAAAGGCCAGGAGACCCTGTCAAAGGTCTTCTCGGCGTCAAGAAAGATAAGTGCCATTGGGTCTCCTGATATGTGCTCTGCATCGAAGAGAGCGATAGTTCTCCTTATATGATCCACTGTACCTCGTCCCGGTATGAATCCGTGCTATCTCGGGAATATTACTTTATGTATTACCCCTGCTAATCGAACCACCAGAATTTTAGAATACATTTTGCTGTCCGCATTTATCAGGGTAATAGGGCGGTAAGAGGCCCGATCAAGTGCTGATTTATGTTTTTTAGAAATACAATGATTTTAGCCTGCGACCACAACTCGGGTGGTTTTCCCCCTCTAAACACATGAACGAATAACTGGAGCATGAGGCCTTTTAATTCAGTGGAAAAGCTTTTATAGAATTCACACGGAATATTATCTAGCCCAGTGGCTTTATTGTTGGAAAGGCAGTTAACGCAGAGCAGTGTGTCAATCCATTGGGGGGGGGGGCTCATCTAGTTAGGCCTGATCCTCATGTGATAACTGCACCGCTGGGATTTGGTTTAGATAGTTAGTGATGTCATCTAAATGGGCCATAGTTGTCTCGTGATATAGATTTTGATAATAAGCAAGTGTCAGGTTGTCAGTAGCACAAACATATAAATAGTACGCCACTAACCTTTATCTTGATACCAGCAGAGACGATGGTAGCCGAGTAATTCCCAAATTCCCTTGAGCATAACGCCCAGCAGAGGAAAGAAGACAATGTTGCGTGAGGTCGGGCCCATGGGAAAAAAGGAAGGGGATAAAATAACAAAAATGCTGCAGGCGTTCTGGTCCCTTCAGGGTCTGGTCTGGGAGGCTGTACAATGTCCTGGTAGAGATAACCCTGCAGGACAGGAGAGAGAGACACAACAGATGTATGGGAGCTCACACTATTGCATGAAGGTATAATCACGCAGCAGTACACCTACCCACCTGAAGTGCTGCAACTAGGATGGTCAACTAAATCCGCCACGGTTTAGAAACCTGGTGCAGGATACAAATCCTCAAAAGCAAGGAAGAGTTCTATTCAAAACATGGTTATACGATCCCCCTTAAATGAATCCGAACAAACCACAATGTCTAGAGATAGGACCCCTATCTCTACTCAACGTACGGTGAACATCAATCAAGTGCTGGAGGGATATATACCAAACAAAAAGCTTAGAATGCGTAGTACCCCATCAGCCCCCTGGTTCAGTGAGGAGCTTAAAACACTACGCTTAGCGCGCCGACAGGCCAAAAGAAGTTGGCGCAGGCGGTATTTAGAAGCAGACAAAAAAGCTCTAAAAATAATACAATATCAATACAAGACGGCCATCAGGGAGACCAAGTCGCAATTCTACGCTAGCTCTATTCTGCAGGCATCTAATGGAACCAGGGCTCTCTTCAACATTGTTAGAGACCTTAGTAATCCAGGATGCCTGGCTAGCACTGTTCAGCCATCACAAAATCTGTGCAACGAAATTGCCACGTTTTTTATTGACAAGGTCAATAATATCGTGGGTGGGTTTGATCAGAGTGTCATCGAGATCCCCCCGACTACTGTAGACATCAGGAGAGATATCTCTTTGAGCTATTTCCAACCCCCCACGGAAGACTCCTTTAATAGCATAGCGCGGGAGATATCTTCTGGGTCACCTCTTGACCCCCTTCCTCATAAGATCTGGAAGGCATTCAGCCCCGACCTATTTCCGGATTTGTGGCAAATCTGCTGCCAATCTCTGAATGAAGGAATTGTACCAAGTGGCTGGAAGCAGGCGGTAGTCACCCCATTACTGAAAAAACCTTCCTTAGATCCATCGCTGCCAGCCAATTTCCGTCCAATATCCCTTTTACCTTTTCCAGTTAAAATCTTGGAAAAACTGGTCAGCAAGTCCCTGTCTAATTTCCTGGAAGAACATCTGCTCCTGGATAGGGACCAGTTTGGCTTTCGACCAGGGCATGGGACGGAAACCGCGTTGACAACCGTCTTGGACAAACTTCGAATGCGAGCCGACAGTGGCAGCTCCTCAGTGTTGGTGCTGTTGGACATGTCGGCCGCTTTCGACACGGTTAGTCACTCGGTGTTGCTGGCAAGACTGGAAGGTTTGGGGGTGACGGGCCGTGCCTTGGAATGGCTACAGTCCTATTTGACTGACCGTCAACAGGCAGTGACCCTGACGCCATTTGTCTCGCCTTGGTCCCCGGTATGCCATGGAGTACCTCAGGGCTCAGCTATCAGCCCAATCCTCTTCAATGTCTACTTAGGGCCCCTGATCCCTCTAGTAAAATCTAATGGGATCGAGGTGGTTAACTATGCGGACAATATCCAGCTGATGTTCTCCATGGAAGGAGAGCACGCAGTCCCTTTGAGTTCTTTCCAGACATGCATGAGGAAGGTCTCTGACTGGCTGAGGGCCAATTCATTGCAGCTGAACGCCGGGAAAACTGAGCTACTGCACTGCTGCACAGCCAAAATGTCTAAACATCTTCTGAGCGAGTTCCGGCTTTGGCCAGAGGAAGCCCCTATAGTTGCAGCAAAAACAGTCTGTAACTTGGGGGTCATGATGGACGAAGACCTTCAGCTGCAATCTCAGGCCAATAAAACAATCGGCACCTGTATCGCTCTGTTGAGAGCTCTTCGTCAAATTCTCCCGCTACTCCCTAATGAGGCAAGGTCCCTGGTGGTCCAGAGTGTGATCCTGAGTAGACTGGACTACTATAATTCACTGTACCTGGGTGCTCCCCTCTATATTGTACACGGTCTATAAGGCCCTACATAATACTGGTCCGCTACCATTGCGCGAACGATTCGCCTGTTACGAACCAAAAAGACTCCTCCGGTCCACCAGTCAAAGCCTGGCAGCTGTTGCCAGAGTAAAACTTACCAAGATGGGAGGCAGGGCTTTCATCACGGCGGCAGCCCACCTTTGGAATTTGATCCCGCTAGAGCTGCGCCAGGCTAAAACGCTGCTGGGTTTCAGGAAAGATCTTAAGACATGGCTATTTCGCCAGGAATAGATGACCTCGATCTTGGCCACTGGCTATTCGTTTTGTGCTGTATCAGGTTATCAAAGTCTCTCAGTGCCAGGATACCCGTAGGGTGGCAGATTTAGCGCTATACAAAAGCTTATACAATACAATACAATAGAATATCTAGTACTGATTCGAAGTTGGCATCACAGGGGAAAGTTAAAGAAAGCAGACAGTGAGTGTAATCATTCTTAGCTAAATACTGCCCTCTATTGCCACAAAGCGATAGTGTTAGTTGCAGAAACAAAATGCCAACTGAGGTGATATATGGATACCACGCCCAGTGATACTGTACGTAGGGAAATATGTCTTGCTACAGTAACCACAAACTCCAGAAGACGAATATACATAGGTGCACCAGCGGCCTAGAACAACCACAAAGGGTCGCGATGCTTCAAAAAACGCTCACCGGCGTTTTCCGTGATACGCTTGGCGTATGCAAATTAACCAAACACAAAAGTCGCGGTAGCGAGGAAAACACGCCGGTGCTTTTCTGTCGCTACTCAGAATACCCGCAAGGCAAAAGGAAACGGTCAAGGAAGGAAGCGCACAGGCTTTTCTTCCTTGGTTACTTGAACCGCTATGGAACGAATCTCTGGGCACTCCACAATCCTCCAAGACGCTGATTGTTCAGGAACTGGAATGGGACTCGGCCCAACTCAGGAATCGATGCGGAAAGGCTTCACGCTGGAGTCCGGCGGGGAGCACCATCCGCCATTAAGATCCTTCTCTTCACCGATCGTCGAGCACCTTCTGCCTACGGAGGAGGTGCTTATGTACGGCCCGCCCTGTAATGCACCCCATTGCCTGTTGGGAATTGTTGTTCTTGGGGGTTTTTACGTGGTTTGAGCCCGGGAGCTGGCTCCTGTGTGCCGCGGTGAGCGGCCTGTTTGGTTGCATTCAGGTGGGTGATCGCTACAGCAAGAAACTCCTTATGAATACCCTCTACATCTGACACTACTTTGTGTGCAGAGTTTTTGACAGCTTTAATAATATTTCTGGTGGCTTTTTGTCTTGCCCTGACAGCGAGGTGGTGTCCAACCTGCTCGCTGCATTCATATGCCTCCCTCTTCCAGGATGCTAATCTATCCGTCGCTCTGTCGGCAATTACCCCCATAACGGCCGATTTTTCTGAAATTATTCTTGCTTGCGCATCTGTTGAATCCTCCCCATCCCTAAGAGTGATAATTAATTTTTCTTCTCCCTCCGCCAGCCGAAATTGCAGTTCATTCAGTACTTGGCATTTTCCTCTATTCAAAGTGATTGAAAAACTAAGTGTCTCTCCTCTAATTACCGCTTTTAGTGCATCCCAAACTACCTCAATCCTGGTGCTACCTAAGTTGTCCTTAATGAATTGTGGAATCCAATGTTTCATGTGCTTGGAGTATTCCTCATTAAGGAGAAGGGATCGCTCAAAAGTCCAATTAGCACAATCTCTATTAACCGCTTTTACCCCCCTGATTTCCACCACTAGAGGATTATGGTCTGCGATGATGCGTGGAGTCTTCTCTATTGAGGACTCAAGAAGAATAGTCTGGGATGCAAAGACGTAGTCTAATCTGACCAGTTTGTTATGCGGGAAAGAGAAGAAGGTATGGCCGGCGTCGGTAGGGTGTTGTGAGTGCCATATATCGGTGAGTGCTTGTTCCCTGCATAAGGCCTTAAGGGGTTTAAAAACTTTTGATTTTCGTCCCTTGTATGTCCAATTACTATCCTGAGCTATGCTCTTGTCTGCTGGCAGGTTGATATTCAAATCGCCGCAAATGACTAAAGGTAGCGGCCAACTCATTGTTCAAAAAATCAAAGATTGCTGGATCATCTGTGGTGCTGCCGTATACGGTGCATATCGTGAGTGAATCCCCATTTACCCTGCGGCATACTGTAATAACCCACCTTCCATTTGACTCAGCTGATGTGCGTGTGAATTGAAGAGAGTGTTTCGCGGATAGAATTGCCACCCCACGTATCCTAGCATTTTGAGTAGTGGCCCCTACCATCGTAAAACCAAGTGAGTCTAACCGGTATATTTGTGTTCTCTCTATATGTGTCTCCTGCAAACATAGGATATCAGCTTTAAGAAGCTGTAGTGCTACAGCCGTGTTGCGTCGTTGCTTTATATCATTAAGGCCACACACATTGATTGTTGCTATGCGTAGTTTGCTCATTAAGTGTAGCTAAGTTTCCCCAAACAATATCTCATAAATTAAAAAAACAGACCAAAAATGCAAGTTTTGCAGGAAAAATGAAAACAAAAACTTAATGTTTCGGGCTAACCCACTCGGGGCCAGCCCCAACCCCTTCCCCTGCCCTGTCCTACGCCCCATGAACCCCACCCGCCACCACCCACTGAGACTACCTGGTTCAACATTAACCAGGATGAGGACATCTGGGCAGTCAGGGTCCCAGATCCCTCCCCCCCGCCCCCCGATCCGACCCCCGTACGGATAGTCGATCAAAAAAAATAAAAAGACGAAAGGAAAGGGGGAAAAAAAAAACATTCACCTCACAAATGTCCACTATTTTATACGTTATATCGCACATTTTTAACTGATTTAATCTCTATCTCTGTTTCTGTCCCTGTGTCCATCGGCATCTGTTACAGGTCCTTAAGATACAAGGAGAATGGATTGTTTAGTTCTTGGTTCTATCTCTTCTGGATTCTGTAACCTCCCTGAGATATGCCTGTGCTTGGATTTCCGAAGTAAAGCTACGCGTAGCCCCATTGAAGATGATTTTTAGACTTGCCGGATTTTGTAGGTATACCGTCGCACCAATTTGCTGGAAAGGGGCGAAGAGTTGTCGCATCCTCCATCTTCGCTCAACTGTTGCATGGGCAAAATCAGGTCTGCTAAAGAAGGTAACACCACTAACTCCCTCTTACTGGTGGGCCATGCTAGATCAAAAATTGACTGGCGTTGAAGAAAGTTTCTGAAGCATACTAGCATTGCACAGGGATATTGCGCCGATGTCTGGGGGCATTTGGAGGGAGTTAATGGGAAGCGATGAGCGCGTTGTATTTCCCTATCCCAATCCCAGGATTGAAGTTCTGGAAATGCGCCTTTAAAAAGTGTGATCATATAAGCTCTTGGATCGCTCCCTTTTGCTCCTTCTGAAATCCCCAGAAATCGAAGGATGTTGCGCCTCGATCTATTCTCCTGGTCCTCGATCTTCAGCATTAAGTCCTTTATAATACCATCATGCTCATTCCCCAGCACTTGGAGGGAGGTGACGTCCTTCTCCAGATTTTCTGTGCGCACTTCTACAGAGGACATTCTGTCAGATCTCCGCACAGGTACGGCCCACTTTCCGGATCGCACCCTGTAGTTTCTGAGTGGCTTGTCAGTTTTTCCGGTTGTCCATCTTGACCTCCTCTTGAAAACTTTTAATTGAGTTCAAGACATCGGCTAAGGAAGGTTCCTCTTTATTTCGGGGGGCTCCCGAGTTCCCACTTCTCCAATCTTTCTCGGTTGTGGGGTTGCCGCCTGAGCAGACGGATTGATCTGAGGGAGTCGCAAATTGAGAGGATGAGTAGTCCCATCTGAGTTCGGTGTTACTCCCTTGGTCTGTGGTCGCCCCGCTCATGTGTCTGCTTTGTCTTTTCTGCTTTGTCTTTTTCTTTTCCAGCTTTTTTTTAAAAGCGATGTCTTTCCAAGAATCCACTGAGCTCCTTGAGTCTGTACTTCCCCAGTCTTGTTTCTTGCAATCGCTAGATGTTGAAATACTGGTCTCATACCTCCCTGACTCATCAGTAACAGAGGAGGGTTTTTCAATGCCATTGTGGTTTTCCAATTGTTGTATGACAGTGCACGTTGAATTAGCAGGAGCTTCCTGTGAGGTAGCTTCGGTGATTGCGATGATTTCAGTACTTATGCAATTTGGGAGCCCCGCTTTAGCCCCAAGCTCTATTCCAAGTGCTCTTCCATCCTGATTTTGAGGGCTGGCAGTGGGGCATTAGGAGAGTCATTCTGCACCTGCTTGCTGTTAACACACATGTCAAGTTCTAAAGTAGGGGTTGCGCCTGTATTGTCCACCAGAGATAAAGTTGATTGGAGTGGTACTACAGTTTTTGCCAATGCGGATTCCTGCAAGATCTCCTGTGAGGTCCCTTCGAATACTGCAGAGGTGGTTAGGTTAGTCCGTCCGCTGGGTAATCCCGCGATAATTTGTTCGTTGTGCGCATTTTCCCCCACCGCCGGGCCAAAGATATTGGAAATTAATGGCTGCGACTCAGATATCTGAGCATTAGCATTAGTTGTGAGCTTAATGTTTTTTTGGGCGAGTAACCTCTTTGCCTGCTTAGCCATCCGCTCCGCCTTATCACTGGAATTCAAATTATCGGTGCATTCTTTACTTTCCTTACTTTTTAGCCCCCGTGTTTCTGGGCGCCTTGGTAAGGGTTCTAATTGATTTGGCTGCACCATATCAGTCACTCCTGATGCCAGTAAGTTGCTGTCTTTAATCTTAATGACTCTCCCACCACCTCGTCCCGTCATCCTTACTTGCTTTTCTTTGGATGCTGAAGAATCCAGGAAACAATGTGCCCTTTGCTTTCGATTTCTCCTTTGATGGAGCCCGCAGCCGCTGCTGCCATTGCCTCTGATCTCTGTAGCTTTCAGAGCCGCGAGGAATTCGCTGGCCGCCGACTGAGCTGTGTTAATCTGTCGCGTCACTGTGGGCCACAGGGCAGTGTGGATCGACGTTGTGGGAGACGTAGGAGATACCAGGGCAGCGCAGCTCGCTGTTCGTGATGCAGGGTCTAGATGTCTCTTCGCCCCACGCCGCTCCTCCGGATCTCTGACCCATATGACTATAGCACAGGCGGAGATGTGGAGCCGACCCATGTGGTAAGATTGCTCCAGTTCTGCCAGACGATGAGTAGCATTTTAAGTGAGGTTTCTTCCCATTAGAGAGGTCTCATTGCTTGCTAGGGATCGGATCGGCGGAACAGCATCGGGTAGCTGCTACTCAGACGCCATCTTGTCTCCTATATGAAATTGGTGGATCTTCCAGCATTGTCGACTAAAGAAAACATTCACATGATGCAAGAATTCAGGAATTATATCACAGCCTTGCACCAGGAGTTTGCCACGGTACAGATAAATTTAGACCATTTTTGGGAGAAAGCATGGACACACATTGACCATATTGCAACATCCTGGTACAGTAAGCACAAGACTAAGATGAATTACCAGCAAATTGCAAACTTTCAAAAGCAACAAAATGTACTGTTAAACAAACTGGGAGGGATTGAGAATTGATCTTTTTAGAAAATTGTGAACATTCATGAGATTGCAACTCAAGTTCTGGATCTAGAGCTGGAAGTGCATGTTCAGGTTTTGTTCCAACACATTCTCACGATGTCTGAAAAATTGAAAACTGCACTTCACCGCACTCACTGTGCTCTCACAGCTTTCAAGATCTGCAAAAGTGCAGGGCCTGATGGGCTCACTAGAGTCTGCTTTTTCAAAATGAAAGATGATATATTAAAAGAAGCCAAACCTCAAGACTCCATTCGCTCTAAAGGGGATGCAATACTATTTGGATACATCAGCATCCGCTCTTTACTAGAGGAGAGACTACAAGCAAATCGCTGACCACGGCAAGAAGAGATTCCTCTTTCATCCATTCTTCAAGTTCAGAGGTAAACCCTGTACAGTCAAGATGCTGGAAGAAGCCGAGCATGTCTCCAAAAGTATCACATTTCCAAAAGGGTGATGAAGCTTGAACATACTTGAAACTGACAGATCGCCTCGCAGTGGCAGAGATCGACAAGAGAAAGGAGAGCAGTCAGACGTCTGAAGAAGAAGCAAAAGTTAGAACTTTATACAGTGTCATTCACTGATAATGTTGTGTTGTGATGAGGGTAGCTTTACTGAGATGTCTTGGCGTGCACTAGAAATGTCCCTCGTGTTCTGTGGAAGACATACATCGTCAAAGTAGCAAACCCAACATTGGGTATGACGAGTTCCATTGAAACAAGGTCACCCTCTATATGGTATTGCCATCTTACTGGTTTCTCTTTCTATGAATCTTAGGAAGGTGCGTTTTGGGGCAGCTATGCTGGCGTTTTCTCCAGTAGTTCACCCGTATGTTTGCAATAGAAGTATTGTTGCTTCTGTTCTATTTTATATTTCACAGATTTCTGTTTTCCATTGTTATCCTTCTTTATTATGTATGCTTGTTTATCATTTGATTATTTGTTATATGTGTTATTGTTATACAGAGGGAAAGATGTGTTAACCCCTTCGACGCTTATGACGGAACGGTTCCGTCATGCACGTCGGTTGGGCTGTGCTTATGACGGAACCGTTCCGTCATGGCCCCGCCCGCGCTCAGAACCTTCAGCACTGCGCGGAAATCCGCGCAGCGCTGAAGGGGTTAATATTCAGTGACGGCTGCATTATTATCGGTTTGAGCAACAAGGAGTATGTCCTGTAGGGGTGGAACGCGTATCCTCAATCTAACAGAATGAGGTCTTAGACGTAGTGATTTCGTCTTAGACGTAGCGATATAGTTTTGTTTCTTCTAGTAGGTGCTCCCAGATAAGGGTTAGGAGCAGCAGTAGGCCCAATATATATCATCCTTAGGTTTATCAACCTGACTATGTAGGGCCTTAACTCCACAAGTGAAGCTTTCTTGAAATGGCTGCACATAAAAAATGCAGATGTAATACTGCTCGGGCAAACACAGCTGAAGACAGTGGATGTCCGACAGAGAAACTTTTATTGATACCCAGACAATTCCTTTCTAGTGCGCCTGATAGGACCAGAGGTGGTGGCTATCTCATTGATAAAGGGTTTTCTCTTTCATCTTGAGGGGGCTTGTCAGGATAAAAATGGGCAACACAGTAAGAGTGAGGGGTACATTGGGGGAATGTCATTAACCTTATTTTCAGTTTATGGACCCCCTTGAAGGAAGGGTGAAGTTTTATTCAGACTTGTTCCCATTGATAGCAAAATATGCCGGAGGGGCCGTGCAGGGGTGTGACATTTAATGAAATATGTACTTGACCATGGTACAGGTTGCTTCATAAATCTACTTGTCCTGTAACAAAATCCATTTGTTCCTTTGGTGCGGCGACAAATTATGGCAGCAATATCCATATATAGAAGCTCTGATAATACCCTCTGTGATTATGTCAGGGCTCATCCTACAGTAGGGTTTCAATGCTAGCAATTCCATAATCTTGTTGAAACTGCTTACGCTGATTTCCCAATATGAATATTTTTGGGAAATGTTAGCCTGCTTCAACACATTATACTTAATAATGCTTCAAAGAAATGGTACCTGAAATTTCATGGTAGTTTAGAAAAATGTTTTTTTTCCTAGTTGTATTTTATGTGAACATTTTATTTTTAAAGCAAAGAATCCTCAGTCTTGCTTTCCATCTTCTGCAAATATTTGTATCTAATCAGAGAGCATTCTGGAAGCATTATAAGTAGAGTCATATTGTTAAACCTTACAAACATGTGTGCACAGTTTTATACTGGAACTACTATCAGTAGTGCGTTCCGAGCTTACAACGTTTCCTTAGGGTGGTCAGCCTAACAATAAATGCTTTGCATTAATGAACCATGTATACAAGTTCGAACAGCATTAATCCATGGATACAAATGTTACCTAACTGCAGACGATGCCCTTTCCTGTTTCATAATGTGCTACTGTAAACTGGCAGCCAAAGGGTTTGTGCTGTTGGGGGGTTGGGCCTACTTGCCCAAAGGACAAAATAAACATGAAAACGGGTTGTCCTTTACTTCAAATTATGTCCTTGGCTCTGGGCTATAGGAATTCAACACCCTATGCATCCGATTGTTCACGCGTGTAAATTCCACCCTAACACCCTACCTTCTATCATACAAGAATTAGATTTATTGGATGGCAAATCTGATGTAGAGCTCAAAGTGGAAATGAGAAAGAGTGCACGTTTTATCCATATACCCATACATCTTATGCTAGGATTGGTTACCTTCTTATAAGTAATACTCTTCAGTCATTGCTTGTTGTCCAAAGATATTGAACCACAGGCTGTTTCAGATCACTCCCTGCCTCAATAAACATGCGAACTACTGTTACAGAAGCTCACTCAAATACTCCATGAAAAATGAATGAGCTAGCCTTCCACAATGATACCCTTCGAGCATCCTTTAAGGAGGAGCTAGAACATTATTTTAAGGATAATGACATAGGTCATTAGATGGGATGTAATTTGGGATGCAGCTAAAATGGTGAACAAGGATGAATTGATTTCGCTCATAGCTAGATTCACGAGTGTCCAGGAGGAAAAAAAAGTGGAACTAAAGTATAAGGTAGTACAAGTGACGCAAGAACAATGGATTGTTCGAGGAGCACACATAGTTTTTTGCACAGTCAGAGAAGAATTGGAACAACAGTTAATAAGGGAATCAGAGCTCAAGTGTTATATGGAAGGGGGAGCAATTGTAGACCAACTACAGGCATCCAAGATTGAAATAAAACCAAACATCGTAATATTGGTGACGTGGGAGGTATCTTGGTTGATAAGACGGATGTAATTCTACAGAGCTTTATAAACAGGTCAACTATGATCTCTTGTTAGTGGGTTTGAGTTAGCGGCCACGAGGATGCTGCGTCTCATAGGAGTTTTATTGTTAAATCAGAGCAGGGCAGAGGAACTATCAGAAAAGCACGACAACGATTGGAACTGGATTGCGTGAACCGTTAATTCAAAAAAGGCTACTTCAAGACCCCTATTCTGCAGATCCTGATGACGTTGGTGTTAATTATCTGCCCTGGAATATTGCTGGATTGAACAGGAACTTTGAATCACTTTTGTCTGTTTTATATTACAAAGATGTCATGGTTATTGCGCTGCGAAAAACTTGTAAACTGGAGGATGTGGTGCTGAGAGAGTACAGAGTTTTCAGTGTTAGAACAGTTTAGGGGCAGGTTGTGGCCGCCTCACCCCCTCCACCCAATGTGACCTATTCACACATCTTGCCTAGATCATACTCCTTGTGGGTGCTCCACCTGACTGCCCCCCCTCCCCCCCCACACACACACACATGACTCTCCACGCACTTGGTGCAGACTCCTTAGCTTGTTAGCTTTGCTATTATATTAGTTCTTGTTTGTGTTTATTATTGACTTTTTCACCAAGGGCACAAGTGTGCCACCAGCTACTTCGTTCAGCAAGGAGATATCGCATGTACCACATGATACTGCTATATTATGCCTGAAGCAATATCTTATGCTGTTGTTTAACTGTATGCAACAAATCTAATAAACACATTAAAAAAAGGCAGTAAAGGTGCAATTTGGTCACCCTGCATGGGGGCTCAGCTGTTATGATGTCTAAAAAATATGAAGTCAATGGGGACATTATATTGAAGTAATTTACTAACTTTTTAACAATGTTAGTATCTGGTTTGTCATTAAAAAAAGAAGGTCAAAGAGGGTAAAATGGTTGCACAGATTTAGTATAAAAAATATAGATCTTTCCTGCTTATTTTACCATTTTATTTAGCGCTCAAAGGAGCAGAGACAAACGTCCCTCTAAACATCAGGGGCTTTACTTTCTCCCTCATTGATCCAAAAACTACCAAGGCGCTAGAAGAGCTGATTTCATTTAGGGAAGTTAAAGAGCCCATTAAACGTTCAGCAAATCACGCTTTGTTTGAGACCAGTTTAGGCCCTCCTTTTTATAAAGTCAATGAGAACTAGCTCCACCACTATCGAAGGTCCTCAGCTATTTTCTCCCATTGAGCGTGGTTACCAGATCTCAGCTGGAATCCGCACTAACAGTAATACTGAAGTTTCTGAAAGTCCCTACATTTTTAGTTTATAGGTTTTGATCAATGGGTTGATATATATTTGGCCTCAACTGTATTCTGTCAGTCAGGATTTATAAAAAATAGAAAAACCAGCTACAATATTCGCTTAACTGTTAACCTAATAGAGATTGCTGAACTTAAGAAGGAAAATGTACTTCTTATTTTGCTCAGTGCTAAAATAGCATTCAGCAAAGTTAACAGCAATACTTGAAACAGATGCTACATGGAACAATTCTAGCGCCTGAAATCGAAAGTTGTACTTTGGCTTACTCCGTCCCCCCATCTACTCAAATTAGGGTGAATGGCTTGCTCTTCGACTCTATTACTTCATCTGTGGGAATGAGCCATGGATGTCCTGTGCCCACCACTATCGCTTTGCTTTCACTGGAACTGCAGGTATCCAAAATAAACATAAATTCTAACACCAAGGGAAAAAGAGCAGGCCACGCCAATACAAATTAGTCCTATTTGCATAAGGCATTTTGCCAGTTATCTTTCTGTCAGATATTGAACATTCACTTCTGGCTCTTTTTTCTGAGCTCCATGAGTCCTGTGCAGATCTAGGTCTCAAAATGAACTTTCATAAATTAATAGAGATGTACTTATGTACTTAGGGGGCATTAGCTAAGCTGGGCTGATAATTCACTCAAATATTTAATGGTGAATAGTCTGAATGTGGCTCAAAACAAATATATATTTATATATCTATATCGCCTACTGGCGGTCGTCAGTAGGTAGTTATAATTAGGACCATGTTTCCATAGGAACAGTGTTTTTTGACTTGCCTATAACTTCGGCGCTGTTTGGCGAATCGTCACAAAAGTTTCAGTAAAAGCGTGCCAGTGATTCTTGTTGAGCATGAAAAGTGTTGGGGTGATCTGTCAAGCAGGGGCCCAGAAAAAGGGGGGTAGGAGGCAAAATAAAAGTGTTTCCCATATTAATTTTATAGAGTCTTTAGACACGCCTACAGCCTGAACCGCTGGACAGAATTACACCACATTTGGCAGAAAGCCAGCTTTTGGTCCACAGATTGTGCTTTTTGTTATTTGGTGTCAATCTGTTCAGTAGTTGTTGAGAAATTGAAGGAAATCCAATATGTATATCTGCGATTGCTGATAATTCGCATCGAATCGCAAATGCATGCGCCAATAGAAATGCTGTGAATGGCTGGTGCAACCTGAGCAGAGAGTTGCACCTGTCATTTTAGTGTATCGGGACAGTCCCTGGAGTTGAAATCCAATGGCACAACTTGGTATAAGGAGTCCGAACCCCAGGGGAGGCATATAAGGGTCTTTGAGGAGTTCTACCTGTCTACAATATGTCACTAAACAGGTTTTTTTCCCCCATGCACGATATTCACGAATTCGTTGCGACCGCCAGTGCAGCCCCCTCTTGTAATGTTGCTGCAAATCTGCGCATATCAGCAAAACAAAAGAAAAAACATTCACAGACCCACCCTGACAATGATGTACCCACTCACTGACGCACTCAGAGTAATACACCCAGTCAAAACCCAGTTGAAGACTCATGCACCCACTCAGAAATCCACTAATACATTTATGCACCCACTCACAGAACCTCTCAGGAATTCATCCACCCAGTCACAGACCTACTCCCACTCAGAGACACACACACAGACCCACAGAAAGACTTATGCAATCAGAGATCCACTGAGATACTCATGCACCCACTTACAGATGCACTCAGAGACTAGTACTTACTCACCGAAGCACTATGAGACTCATGCACCCACTAACAGAAGCACTTAGAGACTCCAACACCCACTTCTAGATCCACATAGGACTCACTCACTCACCCACTGACAGTCCCACTTGGAGACCCACGCACTCACAGACATATATCCACTCACAGACCCACACCGACACTGATGTACCCACTCACTAATAGTCTCAGTCATTCACCAACTTACAGACCGATTAAGAGACTCACACACCCACTCACAGACCCATTCACACTCTTACGCACCCACTCACAGACTTAGTCCGACACAGACCCACAGAGACCCATGAACCCACTTTGAGATCCACTGAGATGCTCATGCACCCACTTACAGATGCACTCAGACTCATGCATCCACTCTGACACAATCAGAGACTCATGCACCTACTCACTAATGTACTCAGAGACTCATGCAACCTCTCACAGATGCACCTAGAGACTCATGCACCCACTCACAGACTCGGTCAGATACTCACACACACTGTCATAGACCCAATGAAACTTTTGCTTACACTGACAGATCCACTCATCCACTCACACAGAGACCCAGTCTTATTCTCATGCACTCACTCAAAGATCCATACAGACACTCGCGCACTCACTCACAGACCCATTGGTATTCTGATGTAGTCACTCACAGACCCACTCAGGCACACTAACACCCACTCAGAGACCCACTGAGAGACTCATGTGTCCAGTCACAGACACTGTCAGAGACTCAGACACCCACTCAGACAGTGAATCACCCACCAACACACACCCTCTCAGAGACTCACGCGTCCACTCACAGGCCCACTAAGAAACTCACACACCCACTCAGATATATATACACCCACTCAGCCATTGACACCCACTCACAAACCCATAGCGCCACTCACAGATTCACTCAAAGACCCATAAAGCCACTCATACACACACTCACAGAGCCATACAGGAACTAATACACCCAGTCACAGATCTAAACAGCCACTCACACACCCATTCTCGAATTTTACAGGTTACAATTTGTGAAGTTAAAAAAAAAAAAAAAAAAAAAAGACATTCGCTGGAAAAAAACAAAGCTTATAGGGACATTAAGTTAGGAAACAGAATAATAAAAAAAAATAGAAATGCACTGAAGAAACCAAAGGTTACAGGGCTGTTTTAGTTAGGAAATATAAATAAAAAAAGCGTACAAATTCACTGAAAAAAACAAAGGTTACAGGGACATTATAGTTGGCCTCACATTTCACTCATACAAAAATCAGAGAAATACAGCAGTTATGGCTATGTATGGGGCTGTGAGTGGGTGTGTGAGTGGTTCTATGGATGATGTAATCAGTGATGTCATTTGAGATGTCATCAGTGATGTCACTGACCATGTCATGAGTGATGTAATATGTGAGGTTATAAGCAAGCAGGGGATTGTTGGGGTGTAAGTTACAGTTAGCTCAGGAAACTATAACTGCTGAATTTCTCTGGTTTTGTAAGAGTGACATGTAAGGCTAATTAACCTATAACCTATTGTTTTTTTTCCAGAGCGAATATATATCTCAAAAGTTCTGTCTTTATTAACTGTATTGTACAAAGATTTTTAACATTTCATGCAACCTTGAAATAACCTTGTTTCGCAAGATTGTAAGTCTAAACATAAACTCCTTTCTTAGATAGCCTTACGTTCTCAAACGTTCCCACTTGATTTCGCCTGAAAAACAATGAAGTATGTTGAAAATGAGATGTTGGCCTTCGCACGGAATAACAAATATCCTAGGATAATAAACGCAATGCATGAGGGAGGCTTGGGAATACCCAGTATGGGGAGATGCATCTCTAAGCTACACCACCTGTACTGGAGCGGTCAGTTGTGACTGGTACCAAACCGTAGGTGAATGTTGAACAGAACTTCATAGGTGCCTTAGATGTGGCGGCTATGGGTACATAGTAAAGGCTGGAAACTCACTCCACTACTGTTGTTGTCAACCACATTATTAGATCATTGGGGTCAGGTAGTTACATTTGGTTCGGCTCCCTCATATCCTTCACCACTTCCGCCTGTAGAATTCAACTCCGATTTCTTTCTCTGGATACTTGACACTGGCTTCGGGCAGTGGAGAGGGATCTGATCACGCAGACTAGGGGGTAACTTATCAACAACCAAATGCATGATCTGTGCAGTATAAGAATCGAACAATAAAAATGGTAAATTCATTAAGCCTTGTTTGTGGTAAAAGTAAGAGTGAAAACTAATGATTCAGAACAAAGAGTCCTAGATATGTCCACCAAGAAGAAGACTTGAATGCAAACACTAGTTAATAATAAAACAAAAAGTCTTGGAGAGATGCTTATAGTGCCTCGGCTCATGGTGATGACATCATGGAGCAAGGGTCACACCGGTACGTCAGTGCCGAATATAGAGCATGTGCCCCACTAGTGATGCCTTCACAGGCCCTTAATATTGATGCCATCATTCTGCACATGCTGCACTGCTTATGAAATCAAACAGTTGTCAAGCTACTGCTGACAGTGCAATATGAATTCATCCAAACTCCCCACAATGTGGGTCAGTTCTGTGGTGCAGTGAATGTAAACCATTCCCTAAAAACCAAATACAAAATCCTTTTATCTTAAAGAAGCACACTTGTTTTCCTCTTTAACACAGTCATGGGCTCTTGGCAAGGATTATGTTGTTTGTTCTTGGTCCTCCTGTGCTAGACTAATCAGGGTGAATGTATTGTTTTGTTCTTGTTGATAATGGAAAGTCTGGTCCTTTGCACAGCTCGCATTAAGGTCCCTAGGGGAGGTGAGCCAGATCTAGGTACCACACCTACCTGCGAACATTCGTGCCATCAGGATCACCATCACTTGCTGAATTTAGACCACATCAACTACACCAGGCAGCTGACGGGGTTGAGACGTAGGGCAGAAGACCTGTGCCTCCACCTTGCTGCACCTTGCAGAGTCACCTGTTAAGTGCTAAGATACTTTGTTGTTCTCTAGACTTCCCTCTGTATCCCCCCTTTGCAACATATATGCAGTTAAAACCCAACAGAACACCATGGACACCCCCAAAGAAGACTTTCTGGGTGTAAATCCCTACAGCCGCAGTCATGAAATCGGTGTTTGCACACTGTATATAAAGAATGAAACATTACACCTACCTGACCCCTTTTTATATTTTTTTATTGATATTTTAAAAAGAAACGCAGTGAACAACTAGCCAGTAGACAATCTGTACATAATCATAGACAAGCCTACACCACCTATACAGTTCAGATGTTACACAGTGTATACGCAGCCCACTGATAAAAACAGAGATATGTAAGTGGGCACAGCGTAGCAAATCCAATTGTGAGAAGAACATGTGATGGTATAAACAAAAATCCAGGGCAACACCCCATGCATCGTGCATAACCGATACAATTTCTGATAAGAAGCCCAGCAACACCGCCCCTCACTATCTACCCTCCAGTCCCTGTATCGATTGACTTGTCCTCGTCCGCACCCTGTCTCTCCTGGGCCAAGTAATAAAAGGCTCTCAAATGTCTCTGGGTCTGGAGGTAGGAGGCATTAGTTCCCAGAAGGTGGTGAGTTGAGAATGACCGTACGTAACGTCCTTGTTCCCCTCCTTAATGGAAGGTACCCTCTTCCTCCCCCAATGTACGGCTACTTGGCGTTTGGCAAAGAGGAGAAGCAATGCATGCAGTTTGCGGACCTTAACGGGTGTGTCTTTTACATAGCTCAACTGGCCGAGCAGGGGTACGGGAGTCACAGGCGTTCCAATTATCTGATGTATCATTGTAAATACTGTGGACCAAAATGGTGTCTGTCGTGGACAGTCCCGTGCCGTATGGAGAAAAGTTGCTGGGCCAAAAGCACAGCTCCAACAGCCCTCATCATCCCTCAGTCCCATACGGAGCAGGCTTATTGGCGTCCTGTAAAATCGATGGAGGAGCTTAAAGTGTATTAGGCGAAGTTTGTAATTAGGGGACAACTCGGAGAGCTCGCGACAGCAATATGACCATTGGACCTCAGTGAGCGGGACAGGGAGTTTGTCGTTCCACGCCTGAAGTGCTCTCGGCTTTGTCAGAGGTGCCGAAGTCTTCATGTGGGTATAGAGCCGTGTGACAAGTCTGCGGGGCGAGGCTGAGCTTAACAGGTTCTCCAAGGCCGGCATGGGTGGCGGGGGACTCGGAAATGTGTTGTGTAGGGATCGACAGGCAGTCTGTAGTTTATAATAGAGAAATACTTCAGCAAAAGGCACTGTTTGACCCTTCTCCGCAGCCGGGGGCAGTCTAACACGTCTCTGGGTTATAGGTCCACTAAAGCGCGTAGGTTCATCTTGTGTGTCACAGCCTTACTGATTCCGTCCCCTATATTGGGTAGCATAGGGTTATGCGCTAGTGGTACAGATGGGCCATATAATATGGAAGCGCCCACTCTTTACCGCAGTTCATTCCACGCCCACCGCAGGGTCTACACAGTGTCTGTGCCATCTCTAGGACGACGGTAGGGTTGATAGAGAGCCACCCGGAGAGAGTCAGGAGCCGCCGCATCAGTCTCCACGGCCACATGGGTTGAAAGGGAGTCGGGTGGACCCAGTGGTGGAGAAACTGAGCCTGGGTGCACCAGGCATACAGTTGCATATCCGGGGCTCCCAAGCCGGCCTGGCTCAGCGGAAGCGTCAACAAATCCCAAGACACCCGAGCCTGCCCGCCCGCACCAGCGAAACCAACAAGGACCTGGGGGATTTAAAACAGGCGTGTGTGAGAGGGATCGGGATATTTGCAAATAAATAAAGAAATTTCGGCAGTACCACCATTTTAGCCAATGCTATTTTTCATGCCGGGGACAGCGGAAGCTTGGCCCACACTGTGACCTTCTTTTCCAACCACGTAATGGCATGCCCGTAGTTAAAATTCCATATTTCCTGCACGTTTCTGCTAATCCAAATGCTCAGATACTTTACTGTGTCTTCCGCCCATTTTAAAGGGAACTCGGAAACGACTGGGGCAGTAGTATCGTCAATGGAAAGATGACTGACCAGTTGATGGAGACTCCAGAGAGGCCGCCAAATCTAATAAATTCCCGTTGGAGGGGGTCCAGGTTCGACGCGGGGTCAGTCACGTACAATGTGACATCGTCGGCATAAAGCAATATAAGGAGGCTTCTGGTGCTAAACCCAATCCCCCTGGCCATGTGGTGTTGTCTTATGTGTGCCGCCAGCGGTTCCATCGCGAAAAGCAAGGGGGACAGAGGGCACTCCTGACATGAGGCCGTTCACTCGGATCCGAGCCGTAGGCCGTGTATATAGCAGACAGATTACATTTATAAACAGAGGGCTGACAGATATGGCGAACAGATATGGCCATTCGAGAGTGTTGAACGCTTTTGTAGCATCACGGAAAACCGCAGCCACCTGCACGTCTGGATGATGGTAGTGTAAGACTGAGAAAGCAGTCCTGAGGTTGTGGGAGGTGGAACTCCCGGAAATGAATCCCGATTAATCAGGACGAGCTATCAGGGGAAGTAAGGGCTGTAGCCTATTAGCAATAAGCTTGGCCAAGATTTTGACATCCGCGTTTATTAATGACAGAGGTCTGTACAAATCTAATTCAGTTTCAGGTTTCCTGGGTTTCAGTAGAGTAATTATTATTGCTTCGCGCATGGTTGGCGGTAAAATACCAGAGGTCTGGGTTTCCTCATATAGCCCTAACAGGTGCGGTGCTAGTTCCTCCAAGTAGGTTTTGTAGAAGGCGGTGGTTAGACCATCAGACCCGGGGGCCTTGTCCAGTGGCATACTTTTGATTACCTGAGAAAACATCCTCTACTGTGAACGGGAAATCTAAATAATCTCTGTGCCTCTGACTGAACCAAAGCAGGTCAAGTGAGTCAAGAAAGGACTGCAGGCCCTCCGGACTCGTCTCTTGAGTATCGGTGTATAGACTGGAGCAGAAAGAGGAGAATTGGTCTAGTATACCTGCCTGGTCTCTAATGACAGTGCGATGTGTGCTAAGCAATTCAGGGATGTAAGCGGTGGATTGTGGGGGAAGAATCATCGCTGCTAGAGTCCTCCCCAGTCTATCGCCTTCCCTGTATCTCCTCGCCTCGGCGTACTTCCCAAAGAAATTGACCTTTCACTGCGCCTCCTCCTCAAAGTCAAGCAATCTGTCTTTTAAAAGAGCTAGCGTACTGGGATCGTTGGAGGAGTAATATTGTGTTTCAAGTCCTCTAATTTGATTTTCTAGGGAAGCAAGCGAGCCCCGAATGGCCTTTAACACCCCGGCTTGGCGAGCAATGCATTTACCCCTAATAACCACCTTGAATGCTCCCCAGAGGGAGGCCTCGGTGTCCACCGAACCGGAATTAAGGGTATAATAGTCAGTAATATCTGTTCTAATTTCTTCTTTAAAGGCTTCATCCAAGAGTGCATGTGGTGGTAACCGCCATGAGAATAGGCGTGGGGGGGACTCAGGAAGTACTAATTGCAGAAGGCAAGGGGCGTGATCCAACAGGGATCTGGGGAGATGGGATACCTCCTTGGTCCAGGTGGCAATATTACCCAACACCAACCAGAAGTCCAACCTTGACCATGCGCCATGATGCTTGGAGATACAGGTGCCCTCCCGAATCGCTGGGTATCTACATCGCCAAATGTCAACCAGTTTTCCATCTGAGATTATGGCGTTCAATGCCGCACTAGCATAAGGGTGTAATGTCCGAGAAGTCCCCCTCCTGTCCAGGTCATCGTCTAAAATTGCATTAAAGTCCCCACCCCAGATAATCGTGTCACAACCAGACGCTTTAACTCTAGCCCAAATGTCTTGGAAAAAGATAGGGGAGTCCACATTAGGGCCATACACTCCAACTATCACTACTGGGGTCCCACCCAGAGTGCCCAGGAGGGCAATTGACCTATCCGGGTCAATGTGTAATTCCCCTTCCCTCCAATCCAAACACTGCCGTTTCAACAAAGCAACGCCTCAGGAGTAGTTGGAGTATATAGACGAGTTCACTTGGCCCCACCTACTATGCGTCAGCCTGGGGGAGGGTACGACATTGAGATGCGTCTCTTGTAGCACACACACATATTGTGCCTCTGGAGGTAGGCATGCACAAGCCTGGACTTTCTACCGTCATTCAATCCCCGGATGTTCCATGTTAGAAAATTTAAACTGGTGGTTTGGTGACTGATTGTGTACATTGTAGGGATACAGTGGGGTAAGGGCAACACATCACAATTTTAGTAATCCAGGTGCAAACAATCAAGCGGCATAATGTCATATTGGCTTAAAACATAACAGACCCAGCCCCCCACCCTCCGCCCACACCAATTCCCCAATTAGGTTATAGAGAACCCACCCTCAACAACATGAAGAAACAATGAGCAGAAGGGAATCCTCCCATAGGGGCGCAGGACAGCCAGCGTACTCCCCTGGCATGACAGGGTGGCCGAGAAACTGCAGAGAGCTAAACCAATTGCATGAGAATGTTCAAACAAAACATCCACATATCAGTGCACCATGGTAGGAGCTGAGGCAGTCCGCACATCACAGTCCACCTAATGTGTTCCAACTCCCCCCGGTATGACGTATAGCCTGCCAAGCCCCACCCGCTGGCCCCCACCGTATTGGACCTCTCCACCCCAGCACAGCAGAGTTAAACCATAAAAAAGAAAAGGGGGGGAAACAACCTGAGGCATGACGAACAAAGTTCAGCAGGGAGAGCATGTCTTGCAAGCCCTCCAACCTCAATCCCTATGCAGTACAACTGGAACATAGGAGGTGACACAGCTGGAGAGCCATAAATCATTGTCGATGAGTCGGGCATCAGCCGAATCCGCCACCCTGGAGCCAGGTTTGGACTGCTTCCAACCGATGTGTTTTGCGAATTTGAGTGCGGATTTGGCATCCGTGAAAAAGTGTGCAGATCCTTCATGGGTGATCTTAAGTTTGACCGGATATAACAACGAGTAGGGGATCTGGGCCTGCAGCAGGAGTCGTTTATCAGGCAGGAATTCACGTCTCGCCAGCTGTACCGCAGGTGTAAAGTCCGGGTAAAAGGAGATTTTATTACCATTGCGCGTGATCTTCCCCTTCTCTTGTGCCAGATGCAGAATCAAGTCCCGGTCTTGGTAGTTGAGAATCCGAGCCAGAATGGGTCTGGGCGGGGCTCCGACAGGTGGTTTAGGGCATGGTGCGCCCTCTTGACCGCGAAGACCGCAGATAGATGAGTGTCGAAGAGCCCCCGCAGCAGGTCATCCACATAGGTCTCCATCTTGGATCTCCGGTATGCCCTGATACGCAGGTTATTGCGGCGCGACCTCGCCACCAAATCCTCGTTTTTGGCGCGGATTAAACACAACACTGTCCATCTGTAGAAGTTGTTCCTTCGTTTCCACTTGGAACTCATGAAAGTCAGAAACCTTATTTTCAAGTACATAGAGTCTGGTCTCATGAGTCCCCACTTGGGTTTTGACAGCATCTAGTTGGGTAATGAGCGCATCCAACTTGGTATTGATGTTCCGCAAGCTAGACCGCATCTCAAGCATCAGAGTGCGTAGGTCTTCCCCCCGATCCTCCGTCTGTGGCTCCGCAGGTCTCTCCGCACCGGCCTCTCCGCACCGGCCTCAGGGTCGGATTCCGTGAGTCTCGTGGTCCTCCTCTGGTCAAAGGTCCGCATCGGCTGCTTTGCGTCCTGCTTCCCCATGTCTGGTGCAGGCGTCGTCGTCCTCTCCAGCAGGGCTCACCAGCCGCCTGCCGCGCGAATGGCACACACCCGGACGCTCCACTCCCGCTACCTGCCCACTTATGATCTGCGAGTCCACGGGGGGCAGCCTACAGTCGCGGCCTGCAGGGGTAGTCAGGGGGACCTCCCGCATGTCAATCAGACAATGGATATGTCTGCGGTATCCGACATACAATGCGGAGAGGCAACGCTCCTAATGGGATCACCAATTCACCCAGGTCGCAGCTCCACCCAAACAAGGTCCACGGAGTGTCTCACCAGCGCGACCCATACACACTTAGCAGACTAAGAATTCAGTGCACCTGTAGGCCCTCTATTTTAATAGTGCCTCTGCGGAAAACTCAGGCTCTCAGGTACAAAATGGCGCATGAAGCGCGCGTCTGCCCTCAGTCTAATCTCCAGGTATACATCCAATCATGGCAGCGCCAGCAGTCGCGCTCCTGGACGGACGAGGCCCTAGCTCTGGCCCGATGTGCGCCACCAAAGAACCACGGGCAGGCTCCTTGCCCAAGCAATCTTCAGGATGACGCCACCACCTCCCCTATCACCGCATCTCCACTTCACACCGCGTCTCACCGTCTGAGCCCAGGCAGCGTGGGCAGAGATCCTCGGACAAATCAACACGTCTCTGCAGCAGGGTTGATGCATACCTCTAATGCCTCAGATGTATGAGGAAGCGCTCCGCAGCCACCCCGGCCGGGGCCTCTGCCTCGTGGACCGCCGTGGGCTCGATTACAAGGTCAGCCCGCCCGCGCAGCAGCAGGACGAGTGCACGCGGCCGGCCCAGCCTCAGCAAGTCACACAGCTCGGCTCCGGAACGGAGCTCAGGGACGCGTGACACAGCGATCTGCACCCCGCGTCGCCGGCTCCCGTTGGGCGAATGTGCAGCATTATGGTAGCTCTCTAAAGAGAAGGATTACTGCAAGATTAATACTCGGCCGGCAGAGCTCATTCACAGAACGGCCATTGCGCAGCTCAGCAGGCCACGCCCCTCCCCTACCTGACCACTTTGGTGCTGTCTGGTTCATCATCAGCTTCCTGTGTTTATGGATAAATGTGAGAGTCCGAGAAAGAGGATGCAAAGTATATAAAATCTTTCTGCACCAATTTAATGAAACGCATTCCCCAGTCACATCTATGCCTGTAACTTACTTGTGCAATCATGTTATTTTCCTATCACGTATGTTTTAAAGTGTATGAAAGATGCTTCCACAAAATGTCAGTTATTTCCGACAAAACCTCTGGCTTTAACTCTCATTCATGGATCTTCTTCACTGATGGGCTTCACATTGTTTTCTTCTGCGAAATGTGTAGCTGAATTCTGACTGTTTGCTTTTTATTTTTTTTTATTTTAAACCGAAAATCCCAAATTGAAATTTTTCATTGTGAAAATGAAAAGGAATGCTTGATTGAGGATTGAGCAGTTTTCACTGCCCCTTACTGCCAGGTTTTCCTGGTGGTGACGGGCAGTTAAAACTGGCCTGTATATCCTTCCATCTAAATTAGGAGGGCAGACATAGACGTCATCCTCTGGTGGCCCTTATTCCATTGGAGGGGTTTAACCATGGTGGAGATAGAGTAGTGTCCGCCATGGTTACATCAATGGTCTTCCCGCTTCTTAATCTGCTAGAAGACAATTATGTTGGCAGTAAGGATACTCCGTCGCCATTGCGACAGAGCATCCTTACCACCAATATATAAATTGGGACCATCGTCAACTAGACCAGGATGACGCTAATCTAACAGTTCCTCATTCCAGTTTTGTTTAAATATTTTCCATGTGGATCACATGGATCCATTTTCAGCTCTCAAGCGAGAAAGACGTGCCAATAAATACAGCCTTGATTATGGCCCTCGGTGTCAAACCATCATTGGCCCTAGTTTTGTGGTCCAGACATTCCCATCCTCCCTCTTCCTCTCTCATGCCAAATATTCAATTTCCCTTTAACCAGCATAGTGATTTGATTGGGCATCCTCTGGCTTCCATTTCCAAAATGGAACTGAGTGTGCCGGGCACCAATAGATCCTGAGTTGTCTCTTTAAAGTGTGTGTGGGTTGTAAAGTACAATCAGTCATACCTTACAAGCAGATAACATTCAGTGCTGTAGCTGTTCCTGCTCAGCCTTGTCCAGATACACAGGCTAAATATATTCACTCATTGCGCCTGTTTTGAGTTATAGCACTAAACACTCCCAGGTTCACGTATACAGTGAAAAGATGGACAGTGCCTTTTACTGAGCGTTCTTTGCTTTTGTTCCTCTGTTAGGATGGTTCGATTGAGACCTTTCCTGAGCCCATGGGACCAATGATTGCAGATGCTCCCACTGAGTAGAACCAGATGCGCCGTGGGGTTCTCCATACCCTGGGCAATGAGCACCACCTGGAAAGAGAAGAAGAAGAGCGGCGGAGGAGGCGTCAGGATCCCGGCGGACTCTTGGGTCCACAGACCCCTCTCCCGTCCACAGTCGGAGTAATCCCAGTGTTTGTGTTTCCTGCGGAACTTGCCTTCTTCGCTGATGACCAAAGCAGCCACAAGCAAGTGCTCACCCTCTACAACCCCTTTGTGTCAGTGCTGAAGTTCAAAGGTATAGAGCTAGCAACTGCAGTCCTCCTAAAAAAAAATATGTTTTGTACTTGGGGTAAACTTCTTTTAGGTTGTGTGATCGTTTGTCAGTTAGCAAAGCATCACTTCCTAAAGTGTGATCACAGCATTTCTTTCATCTTCTAGCTAAACTGTGCAGGGGCTGGGATTTTCCCAGGACTGCAGGCATGCCTATTTGTTTGGGGGGCGGGGGTGTACTGAATATCATACACAGATTTGTTTATTTGGGTTACCTGTTGATTGGCCCTAGCCAGCAGCAAGACGTGTGTGTTTATGGAAGGAGGTTCCAGTGACTGAGGGGTGCTGACACGTAGGCCAGTGTAGCTTTCCGACTGAGAATGCTCGTAACATCTCTGCCTTTGGAATCCTGTTTTCTGCTGTGCTGGTTGGAATTGGTGAGGGCTGAGGTGGAAATGCCCTGCTCCACAACCATTGCTGTGTTACCCTCATATTAAGTTTCTTTGCTTATGTTACCCCCCTCTCTGCTCTAAGCCACACTGTTGTAGACCCTGTAAAAATAGCAGAAGTAGATTAGAACTATAATATTTTAGCATATAATTATGTTTGCTTATATGTGCAACTCGTAAAGCTCTATGCCTACTTCTCTGCTGCACAGCTGGAAGCATGCTGGCTGCTGGCACAGCAAGTGCTTCAGAATGTCCCAGGCTGGCTGCTTTTAGAGGGTGTACTGACCAATCAAAAGTCCTTATTTGCTGGTGTGTCTGAAAATGGCGCACACACCAACAATTACTTGTAGTGATGTCCTAGGATGACCATTCTTGTTAGCTTCTGTTAATTAAAAAAAAGTTAGACGCAGGCACCCCACAAAAAACATGGCACAATATTTTAATTGGTCTCCGAACCATTATTGTTGGGTAACAATTGACTCGTGCACCAAGCCGTGATGACGTGCATCAAATACACAGCATTTTTTAACTTCATCATCAAGGGCTGCAGAGACGATCTTCGCACTCCCAAGGTTTCCATTTGCATCCATGTCCATTATTTTCAAAGATCTCAAAAGCTGTTACACCTAAAGTGCGCAGCGCGGGCCAGTCATTGTGTCACCTTCATTTGTAAGGGTTTAAAATGCTTTGTAAACACATTTCCTCGGCTCAGAGTGCTTATTCTAGAAATAATTGTGGGACGAAACAAAGGCATTGTCTAACCTAAGACCTTGTTCTTCTCTCAGTCCTTTCCACAGCTCCTTCCAGGTACACCGTGGTGGATGCAGAGGGCCATGTGAAGCCTCAGTCGTGTATAGATATGTAAGTCTGTACTCATTCGAGCATTAGGGGACAGCTGCAGTCTGACATGACTTTGCGAGGAAGTGACTTGTGACCCTGCATATTCTGTCCTTGCCTGTGTCCCTCGGTTTCTGTCTTGCCGGGGGCCTTCATTTTTTGTCATTTCCTGTGATGCTCCTGTTCTTATCCTGTCTGTGACCTTCATTTCTTGTCATTTCCTGTTCTAACCATGCCTGTGACCTCCATTTCTTGTCATTTCCTGTGATGCTCCTGTTCTTGTCCTTCCTGTGTGACCTCCATTTCTTGTCATTTCCTGTGATGCTCTTGTTCTTATCTTGCCTGTGACCTCCATTTCTTGTCATTTCCTCTGATCCTCCTGTTCTTATCTTGCCTGTGACCTCCAATTCTTGTCAGTTCCAGTGATCCTCCATTTCTTGTCATTTCCTGCGAGGCTTTTATTCTTAACTTGCCTACGAACTCCATTTCTTGTCATTTCCTGTGACCTTCATTTTCTGTGATCCTCCTGTTCTTGGCTTGCCTGTGACCTCCATTTCCTGTGATGCTCCTGCTCTCGATTCTTCTGTTTGTATCTTGCCCTAGACCTCCATTTCTTGTCATTTCCTGTGAGGCTCCTGTTCTCATCCTTCCTGTGACCTCCATTTCTTGTCATTTCCTGTGATGCTCCTGTTCTAATCTTGCCTGTGACCTCCATGTCTTGTCATTTCCTGTTATGCTCCTGTTCTTATATTGCCTGCGACCTCCATTTCTTGTCATTTCCTGTGATGCTCCTGTTCTCGTCTTGCCTGCGACCTCCATTTCTTGTCATTTCCTGTGATGCTCCTGTTCTCATCTTGCCTGCGACCTCCATTTCTTGTAATTTCCTGTGACCTTCATTTCCTGTGATCCTCCTGTTCTTGTCTTGCCTTTGACCTCCATTTCTTGTCATTTCCTGTGATCTGCCTGTTCTTATCTTGCCTGTAACCTCCATTTCTTGTCCTTTCCTGCCATGCTCGTATTCTTAACTTGCCCGTGACCTCCATTTCTTGTCATTTCCTGTGACCTTCATTTCCTGTGATCTTCCTGGTCTTGTCTTGCCTGTGACCTCCATTTCCTGTGATGCTCCTGCTCTCGATTCTTCTGTTTGTATCTTGCCCTAGACCTCCATTTCTTGTCATTTCCTGTGAGGCTCCTGTTCTCATCCTGCCTGTGACCTCCATTTCTTGTCATTTCCTGTGATGCTCCTGTTCTAATCTTGCCTGTGACCTCCATGTGTTGTCATTTCCTGTTATGCTCCTGTTCTTATATTGCCTGCGACCTCCATTTCTTGTCATTTCCTGTGATGCTCCTGTTCTCGTCTTGCCTGCGACCTCCATTTCTTGTCATTAACTGTGGTCCTCCTGTTCTCGTCTTGCCTGTGACCTCCATTTCTTGTCATTTCCTGTGAAGCTCCTGTTCTCATCCTGCCTGTGACCTCCATTTCTTGTCATTTCCTGTGATGCTCCTGTTCGTATCTTGCCTGTGACCTCCATTTCTTGCCATTTCCTGTGATGCTCCTGTTCTTATATTGCCTGCGACCTCCATTTCGTGTCATTTCCTGTGATGCTCCTGTTCTCGTCTTGTCTGCGACCTCCATTTATGTTCATTTACTGTGATCCTCCTGTTCTCGTCTTGCCTGCGACCTCCATTTCTTGTCATTTCCTGTGATGCTCCTGTTCTTATCTTGCCTGTAACCTCCATTTCATGTCATTTCCTGTTATGTTCCTGTGCTTATCCTGCCTGTGACCCTCACATTCTGACATTGGCCGTAACCCCTGACCCTCACGTTCTGACATTGGCCGTAACCCGCATGCTCCGTTCTTGCCTATGAGACTCACTTTTGGCTGTCCAGTAGAATTACCTACAGTATCAACGAAGGGGGATCTCTGTTAACCTACGTATCTCACAAAATGTCCATCTTGGCAATAATGTATCTTGGTCTTTCATAGGTGTCTAAGCTATGCCAGATTCCCTTCAGATATTTATATATATTTATAAACCACAAGGGAACCCAAGAGGAGTCAGCCAGGGACCTTGAGAATCAATTATTTTACACAACCGTGATCCCTAGGGATTGAGGGATAGTCGGGAACAGATGAATATAGCTGCGGTCAGTTCTATATTAGGTAAACTTGTCCAGCCGGACAGAGGTTAAATATTTAATCGTCAAAATTATGAGAAATGTACAGACACAAATAATGAAAGTGGGACACAAGCCTGCATCCTACTACAAAATCAAAAACAACAACAAATATATAGGGAACATTCAAGGGAGGCTCAGGCAAAGCACAGTGTTTGTTAGTGCAAAGGATACTTAATACAATAACCAAATCGAAAAGAACACCTTTACATGAACAATGCTGGCATTACAGACATTGTATAAGGTGTTTTATGGTGTCGACGGCGTTTCGATCCACGTTAGAATACTAGGATCATCAGGACATTAAATAACCATGCCTGTATGTTCATGCCTTAAGTGACCAGGAAGGTGGATTCCGGGTAATGTCTGGGATACGGGAAGTCACCGTTGTGTACTCCGAGGGCGCAGTTATCTATATATTAGATGAGCACGGCCAGTCTTAAGACGGGCTCCGGGAATCTGTTTGGACAGCACGATGGCCTAATCAAGTGGATCTCGCAGTGGAGAGATGGTTATCTGTTTCCGTCGGTGCGGGTTTCCCTTCTGAAGCAGAGCCTGCAGTAGTCACATACTTGGTTTTAAAGGGGCATATGGGAGTGGGTGGCAGAAACATTGTTTGTATCTCATGCGATAGATCACATGCTATTACAACTCGGTTGTTACAACGACCGCGTTTTTACATCGCAAACCATTACAATAATTGCTGTAGGGGGCAGAAGGTGTTGGATTTTAAATCCAAGACCTTCCCTATTGTTTCACAGACTGGAATTGGAATAGTAAATTATACTATTCCAAAATCCAGCGCCCCCCCTACAGCTAGTCGTTGTAACAACTTGCGTCGTAATGGTATGCGATGCAACAACGCGGTCGTTGTAGCGACCGTGTTGTAATGGCATGCGATGTATCGCATACGTTGTAACATGGCCAATTTATGGTTGGGGGCCAGGGGGAGTTTGTCATTCATCGAGATAATGTGCCTTTGAATCCTAGAATGTAATTCGAACAGATGACGTTCTCTCTAGGAATTGTGACTTTTCAACCCCAGAGAAAAGTTATTAAAAACAAAGAAATCATTTTTGTAGTATGAAACTAGTATACAATCAATCTAATCTTTTATTATGTTTCTGAAAGGCCTCCTGGTAGTTCTGTTGACATTGAGATAGCAGTCAGTTTCCAGTCCTGTGGTTTCTTCTGTCACCAGAACACCGCCATGCCCCTTACTCTGAGGTATTTACTTCACGTGGTAAATTCCCATCCCCCAGGGTGAGGTATTTGCCAGGGGGGGGTGAATTCCTCATGATGATGACATGCAGAAGTTGGATTTTCTGTACTTAATTCTGCTTGTAATGGAATTAACTGTACATTTTCCTCCACAAATTGTGGCTAATTTGACCTCCCTAAGTGGGGCAGGGGAAGCTTGTGAAGTGTGTAGTAATTACTGCATTACTTAGACTTGTGATCCCTACTGGCACTCCTGTTAATTAACGGATTGGAATTCACTGCTCACTTCATGATCACGGAAGGGTGATCAGACAGGATTACCTTTTTGTTTTGTCTTCTAGAGACATTGCATCATTTGCGTGTTTTCAATCCTTTGACATTGCTTCCAGACCTTGCATTTGATGACAAGCACACCATCGTAAAGCCTTAACCCACAGGTGGGACGCATTCAGTATGTCGCCACGCTCACAACTGCATAGAGTGTGTCCCATCGTAAAGTCTTCATTAAGATTCATAAACATGGAATATCTCTGCCAAGGTCCAGGACCCCAGAATGCTTTTCAAAGTGAAATCTTTGTTTTTATAACTTATTGTGTAAAACTAGAATTAACTAAAATTAACATTCACTCTGTCTATCTTTAAATATGTTCCTATTGGGACGAAAGCGAAGTTAAATAAAGAACAATAAAGCAACAGCCTCCTATTTTAATTCTTCTCTTAGAAGGAAAGACAAGCAGGAAATAGAGCTTGTATGTCCCCATTGACCCATATTACCCACCCTTAGACCCAGGCACACCAATGCCCCATGGGAAGAGTTTAATATCCACTCCCCAGGCAAACCCAACTTAGACCACTTCTAAATTAGGGCATCCCTGACCGACAATACCACAGCCTATCATCAGGTCATCCAGAAGGCAGTGGTGTATCTCAAGGTCGACATGCACATCATTCAGGAAGAAGTGGATGTGTGCAGACTCTTTCAAAGTCTTGAGTGCAGTTTTACCCATGCTTAAGGGCATGCTTCATTCTGCCCTGGCCAGCTTCAAGGAGCCAGTCAAAGCTAGGGCAGGGACAACTAGGGTTTAGAAGAAATACAAATGCGCTCCTGGTGAGGCTATGTACATAAAAACTCAATTTCCTCCTACCTTCTTGGCAGTTCATACTTCGTGAAAGAGGGCCTCCGCACAAGCCACAGACACTGTCCTGACCAGAAAAGCGAGGGAATGGACGCCATGTGTAAATGGGTAGCTGTAGGGGCAGCCAGGTATTGGCACATAGCCAAATCTGTTAGGGTCCTTTCCTTACAGCAGGTCCCAGTGGGAGGAGCTGGAGGAACTGGTAAGACATTCTTTAGAGTTGTACAGGAAGAGGGAGGAGGAGTCGGTGTCAGAGTGAAAAACCATCTTAAATGATGTCCACATTGTTATGATGTCGGCGCCGTGAACACAGCCTCTAGAGGCATCAACACCAGCCTCGTCCTGAGATCCCACACTTGGCTTCGCATCTCCAGGTTCAAAGGGAGGCCCAGCAGCTTCTCCATATCCCATTCTACGGGGAGCATCTCTTTATATGATGTCGGCGCCGTGAACACAGCCTCTAGAGGCATCAACACCAGCCTCGTCCTGAGATCCCACACTTGGCTTCGCATCTCCAGGTTCAAAGGGAGGCCCAGCAGCTTCTCCATATCCCATTCTACGGGGAGCATCTCTTTATATGATGTCGGCGCCGTGAACACAGCCTCTAGAGGCATCAACACCAGCCTCGTCCTGAGATCCCACACTTGGCTTCGCATCTCCAGGTTCAAAGGGAGGCCCAGCAGCTTCTCCATATCCCATTCTACGGGGAGCATCTCTTTATATGATGTCGGCGCCGTGAACACAGCCTCTAGAGGCATCAACACCAGCCTCGTCCTGAGATCCCACACTTGGCTTCGCATCTCCAGGTTCAAAGGGAGGCCCAGCAGCTTCTCCATATCTCATTCTACGGGGAGCATCTCTTTATATGATGTCGGCGCCGTGAACACAGCCTCTAGAGGCATCAACACCAGCCTCGTCCTGAGATCCCACACTTGGCTTCGCATCTCCAGGTTCAAAGGGAGGCCCAGCAGCTTCTCCATATCCCATTCTACGGGGAGCATCTCTTTATATGATGTCGGCGCCGTGAACACAGCCTCTAGAGGCATCAACACCAGCCTCGTCCTGAGAGCCCACACTTGGCTTCGCATCTCCAGGTTCAAAGGGAGGCCCAGCAGCTTCTCCATATCCCATTCTACGGGAGCATCTCTTTAGCCCCCATGTTGATGAGATGCTGAAACAGATAAAGAAGGACAGAAGACTGCAACATCTAGGGGTGCTCTGCAGTCAAACTCACTCTGGCCACCGCGTAAGGAGGGAGCTAATTCACAGTCTATACATAGCATGTGTATCTACAACCACACAGTGGTGAACGGAAAATGTTACTTACCCTGTAAGCAGGTATTCGAAGCTTCACCCACCCTTCTCCTCGGAAGTCTGCGTTGGTTATAGAGCTCTTCTCTTAACATCTTAACGCTGCACAATGTGCACAATGTACCATGCTCGTCTCACTTGAGACTCAATAAGCAGTCTCACATGCATTGCGAAAAACAGTCTAACATGGAGCCGTTGTCCATAGAGAGAGTAGTCACAACACAGCTCATGGCTCGGAAGGCTTCTTTGAAGGAAAACAACTTGCAAATGTTCGAGCCTAACACTCGATGGCAGGAGTATGCCGAGCATGTGAACCTACACCACTGCAAGCTAAGAACAGATGCTTACAGAGTAAGTAACATTTCCCTTTTTGCTGATTCTGAACAGCATCAGCAAAGAGCGCTGGAAAAGACTAGCGGCGAAATCTATTGCCTTTCCAAATGCTTGTATATTTTTCCAAGGTTACACTAAAGATGAAGACGCCCATAAATGTGCTACATTTTCTTCACCCATGCAGCATAACCTACATGTGTGGGAGAAATTGCAGCTCTATTCTTAGGAGTTTCTCGGTTCAAAGCCGGGACGTAAAGAAACATGCATCATACAAACAGCTGCCTTTTTCTTTACGAAACCTAAATCATGATATGTATGTGGGGCATATTTTGTCGTAGATCAGATGTGTCCTTCCTGAATAAAGTCAGTTCCATGTCCTTGTACAGATTCCTTTTTAACAGTGACAAGAAAAAAGCACCTGATTCTTCAAAAAAAACATATTGTTTTTCCAAAAATTAAAATTAATCCAAATGCAAGCCTAATGTGGCCTACAGAACTCCTTAAGGTAAAGGAAACATTATTTGCAAATCACTACACATTAGTTTCTCATATTGTAAAGCCAGTGTACAGTGCATCATACAATACATAGGGATCTGCTCTACTAGACAGACTTCCAGGATTGAGTACCCAGGGCTTCTGAATAATTTAGCAAGGTCAGATGCTGAAGGGAACGCCTCTGATGTTGCGAACAAGTCTAGGTTCCATTGTTGGACTCCAGGTACTAGGTTAGTGTACTGAGTACAGAAGCTAGCCTTTTTAACATTGAGATATTAGTGTTGACATGTTTAGTGCCTGTTATCATGATTTTTGTTTTAGGTATACTTGTGGTAAATGTATTTTGGAGATTGTATATGAGTAATTTGACTAAAGATCATTGTAAACCTGCCAGAAAAATATCAAGAACCATTTAGTCATGTTGGATTAAAGTTGTTGCAGATCTTTACGCAAAGATGATTTGATGTCCCAGTGATTTTTTTCCCCAGAGTCTGCTGTAATCCACAGCATTGAATACAAAATCAAAATTAGTGCAATTTAAGAATAACCCAGCTCTTTTAGGCCACTTGTTCTCCTGCCCATCGCTGATAATGTAGTTACATTGTCGGTGCTAGATCATGTTTTTAATTTTTTCTAAACCTTGTATAAGGGGGGGTAAAATGCCTATATCCCGCACCCAATCTTGAAAGCAGTCAAGTACAACCCTGGCACACAAAATCCAGATAGGTGATAATCCTGTGCACATCCCAGTTGTGTACGCCTCCTTTTTAGGTCTCGCTGGCGTCGCAGCGCATGCGCTGCTCGCTTGCGAGATCTATTGTCGTTGTTTTTAGGTTTCACCTAGCGAACGCAGCGCAGTGCTTGGCGAGACTCTATTGATGTGGCTTTTCCTAGCGAAGGGAGACAAACCATGTGCGCGCACGGACATCAGATGTTCACGCGCATGGTGTCTCCTCTGCTTCACACGCTCCCACCGGCGCGTCCACATGGTGTATCGTCTCTGGCTCCCACCGCGCGCTCACAAGCGCATTACATGCTATTACTGTCCGTCCCTGTCGGCTCCACGGAGACAGCTTGTTCTTTTTTGGATCCATTTCAGAAGGAAGCAACTAAATAAAAGAAGGAAAGAGGTTGTGAACCGTTTCTTCAAGTCACGGTTTTCAGTAAGTGAGGAGCATGACAGAAAGAGGAAATAATAGAAAGAGGGGGGGGGGGGGGCAGCTGGCAGCACAGGAAAGAAGAGGACATTGTCCGTGTCTTCGCTGGGCAGTAAGGCGCGGATGTCCGTATCGTGCCGGCTTTGCTTTACTAATCATTACTACCTCTTGTTAGCAGACTCTTGCAGTTTAATAGCAATGTTAAAAGGCATTTTCCAACTCGGGGCAGCTTACAGGTGATACGAGAGTTTAGTGTACATTCTAGCGCCTGGAGGGACCAAAACCCTCAGTATAATTATTACTTTGTTGTGGGAATTCAGAATATTACGAAACTAGCTCGCCCGATTCCCGTATGTTTCTCAGTAGTTTTTTCACATGGGCGTTTTCGATTCTTTGCGCAGATAAACCTCTCAACTTCAAGTCGTGATATCTCCCCATGAGTGGCAATCTCAATGCAGACGGTATCTCTCATGAACAGTAACATCTGGATTACTGCGCCACACGCAGCCCTCAGCGGTGCTCATTTTGAAGCCCTAAAAGAATGAAAGGCTGACTGAGTTACAAAATTCAAGCCTTCAATCTTCAGGCCCCTGTTTACAATAGGAACCCTGACCACCCAGCTACCAAAACCAGCTCTATCTCTACTGGACAACCCTATCTACTGGTTTTTGCGTGTGTATGCAGGTCTGTCTGTCTGTATGTATGTAGGTATGTCTGTATGTATGTATGTCTGTATGTATATATGTATGTCTGTATGTATGTATATAGGTATGTCTGTATGTAGGTATGTCTGTATGTATGTATGTATATAGGTATGTCTGTCTGTATGTAGGTATGTCTGTCAGTATGTATATGTGTGTATGTATGTATGTCTGTATGTGTATGTGTGTAGGTATGTCTGTCTGAATGTGTGTGTGTATGTAGGTATGTCTGTATGTATGTCTGTATGTGTGTACGTATGTATGTAGTATTTCTATAGCGCACATCTAGCCAAAAGCCAATGAAGATGATGTAGGCCCTAACTCACATGAACAGAAGATGCATGTATGTTACATATGTTTTACGTGTTTGTTACATTCCACCACCGATTTGGCATTTTTCCCTTGTGCGAGCAAACAAGTTCTTTGAAGGGGGGGGGGGGGGGCTAAATATATGGAAACTAAGTTCCTGTTTGCAAGTGGGAGGATGTAATTTTCAAATATTGAGGCTTTTTAAAACAAGCATTTGCAATGCAATTGGTCTCGCATTTACGCGAGTTTAAGCTGTTGGCATTGTAAATGACAATGCCTTTTATTTATGTTTATAAAAAAGGCATTTTCATGCACAATGTCAATAGCTTAAACTTGCGTAAATGCGAGACCTATTGCATTGCAAATGCTTGAGATCTATTGTCGTCGTTTTTCTTTTGTAAGTGGGGTGGAAGTTCAATCTACGCTTTTCATTTGCCCGCGTCACACTTTATGTAAAACGCTCGCATTTCATTTGCAGAGAGGCTTTTTGGTCCCCTCCCTGTCTCCTTTCCGGCTCGCCCACCCGGACTGGAGAATGTGCACATGCACGGTGTCTCTTATGCTCATGCACTTTTAGCAGCCGGTTGTGGTTTTTCAGCGGATGACACAATCTTTAACGGCGTTTCAAGCATTCTTGCTATTGCTAAATGTAACTCAAATGTGATGCAAAGGGACACGGGTCAGTGTGCCGTGATGAGTTTCCGAGCCGTTGCTTGCCAACCCCTGGCGGAAGTTCTTGTATGTGAACGACTTTCCCTTGGCCTTTAACTGCAGCATCTGGAAAGCGTTGCATGCATAGTGAAGGCACCCCCCACCTGTTCGCCCCACCCGGATCCCCCAACTTAGGCCACACCAATTTCACATTATAGCAGAATTGAGGCCGCAGTTTATTAGGCTGTTTAAACTTACAAGCGATCCTTCCACATGCATTACTTCCATTTATTTGAAAAGCCTGTGACCTCTGTACCATAGCCAGAAGCACTGTGCCCTACATTCAGTGCCGGCCATCATTTACTTCCCCACCGGGTGACCTTTCACTTTCGGTGCAACCACACGTTTCGTTCCGGGTAAGCATCTGCTTCCAACCCGACCGGGTGACCTTTCACTTCTGGTGCCCCACACATTCCATTCCGGGTAAGCTTCTGCTTCCAACCCGACCGGGTGACCTTTCACTTCCGGTAGGTACCACCATGCATTTCCTGAAGTTTGTGACGTAATCTTGGCAGCCAGGCATCTCTCCACAAAGAGGGTATACGCCTGCAAGTGGAACAAATTTGTGGCATGGTGCACAGCAAAGGCTTCTGAAGTACTCTTGTTCCTTCTCTCTTGAGCCCAGCAGGGCTCTGCTGTAGGCACTACCAAGGGCTACCTTTCTGCCATCTCTACCTTCCTTTGGCTGCCATATCAGCCTTCTCTTCAAGTCCCCGGTAGTTAACCGTTTCTTGAAAGGCTTAACTCATCTTTTCCCTCCAATTCCATTAGTTATGCCTCAGTGGGACTTGAATCTTGTGCTAACTTATTTAATGTGCGTTCCCTTTGAGCCGCTTCATAACTGTCCTTTATGTCTCTTAACTCTTAAGACTGCTTTCCTGGTAGCCATCACTTCCGCTAGGAGGGTGAGTGAGCTCCAGGCTCTTTCTTCAAAACCTCCTTTCTTGTCTGTTCATCCGGACAAGGTGGTTCTCAGGACCCGTCCATCCTTTCTTCCTAAGGTGGTCACTGCCTTCCACATCGAGCAGACCATCACTTTGCTCAACTTCTTTCTGCCTCCGCATCCTTTAAAGGAAGAAGAGAGGCTCCACCGTGTGGACCCAAAGTGTTTGCTCTCCTTCAATCTGGATCGCACAAAACAGTTCCGGGTGGATGATCAACTTTTTGTTGGCTACGTGTGTGCAAAGAAGGGTCGGGCCATACACAAACGCACCATTTCTCCATGGGTCGTGTTCTGTATTAAGGCTTGTTACTCTCTGGCTAAAAAGGAGCCTCCACTCTGGCTACACGCTCACTCCACCAGGGCGACGGCAGCCACTACTGCCTTGGTAAGAGGAGTGCCTCTGAATGACATCAGTCAGGCGGCCACGTGGGCATCGCTGCACACGTTCACCAAACACTACTGCCTGGACAGCCAAGTCCGGAGAGATGGCTTCTTTGGCCATTCTGTTCTCCAGGACTTCCTAGTGTGATCTTGGTTCGCAGAGCCACCACTGGGGTTGGTATTGCTGGGGTAACTATTCTAAGGTAAGGAATCTATATTTAACGTGTTTGTTTCAGATGAACAAGTTACTTACCTTTGGTAACGATATATCTGTAAGAAATATTAGTTAATTATAGATTTCTTACCGCCCCACCCATTCGCCCCATTCTGCGAACTGATTTCTAGGTTTAAGGATATCCTTTCAGGGCCCTAGTTTTGTGCACCAATGGTCAGTGTCTTGCATGGCTCTGCGTTTCTGGTGCGGAAAGTCGTGTACAGAACTGACGTCAGCACGCGAGGGCGGCGTCTAATTAGCTCCCGCGACGTCATCCCAGCAACCATGATGACGAACGTGAAGCCGACGCCACCTTGCGACGCGCAGAGGTACTGCTGACGAAAAAACTTTCCGGATCCAGTCTGACACCAGGGGGTAATTCTAAGGTAAGGCATCTATAACTAACTAATATTTCTTACAGATATTTCGTTACCAAAGGTAAGAAACTTGTGCTTTCGACTAGCTTCTATGCGGACGATACCCAAATTGTGGTATCTATTACTAACAGCATCGGCGAGGTGCCTCTCATTTCAAGAACTGAATGATTGAGATAATCCGTGAATAAGCAGCCATTGTCTAAAACTGAATTCCGAAAAGACAGAGGTGCTCCTTATTGGACGGGACACTTCCTTTTGGAATAACTCTTGGTGGCCGCAGTCCCTCGGCTCTCTTCCTGCCTCGGTATCGATAATAAGGAACTTAGGAATTATTTTTGATTCCAACCTCACTTTTATAGATCAGACAAGTCTACTTAAGTCTTCATGTTTCTTCATTCTAAAAACCCTGAAGAAAATTCTCCCCTGCTTACCCGTTGATCTGCAGAAAACAGTAACCCCTTCTCTTGTGCCATGAAGCCTGGACTACTGCAATGGCTTATACGCTGGTGCGCAGCAAGGCATTTAAAAAAAAAACTTCAGAGCCTGCAAAATGCAGCAGTCTGGCTCCTTAGGAACATCAGGAAATCCGAACCAGTCTCAAAAGCTTTGGAAGAATTACACTGGCTAAAAAGAGAGCAGCTTTAAAGGCGCTATGCATAGCACATAAAGCCCCCAATAATACCAGCACTGTTTTTCTTAAAAACAAAATCTCATGTTGTACCACTAAAAATGCCTTTGTTCAGCTAAAGCCTCTTGGGGAGGCAGAAGCTTCACCTGTGTTACCTCCCTTCCGTGGAATCAAATGCGTGGCATTTGAGAAGTCAGGCAAATCTGCAGATTTTCAGAAAACATCTAAATTCTTGATTATTTACTCTTCCCATGTAGATTTAGACTACAGGCAGTCTCAACCTTCATGCAGATGGCAGCGCCAAGACGCCTATGGGCATACACAGTGCTTTACAAACTTTAAAATGAAAGTCAATGTTTGACAGTCTCATACAAGTTTATCCACTGGGTCTCCATATAGTTGTTTTGTCCGCTCGATTGCCTTTCTACAGCTTTGTGTTCGCTCTTACAGACAGATCTACTAATGACCCAAATCGGATTTAGTTAATTTTTGTAAATGAGACCAAAATATTTTCATGTGCTCCATCAGCGTTAGGGTGAACAGCGCTCGCATTCATTGGTTTGTTATGCTTTAATAAGTCTGCTGTTACTACCATCAGTAATTAACTTGTTAAACATTGCAGCTATAGGCAGGAGTATCAAGTTCCTGGTGCAAACTAAAATAATTATTTCTATGGACTACAAACGCTATTCGAAATGTGCGGAAACTTATACCAGGTTAGTACGTTGGGCTTTGTAATCTCCTCGAACTCTCGCCGCCTCCTTTTTGGGGCACTTGTCCGTAAGGCTTTCTAACTTGAAATATTGAGGATAAAGGATCGCTTTACACAGTTCCAAAAATAATAATGTGAAAGAAAGGGTGGAAATGAGCCCTGGAAACCAAGTACAATCCAAAAGAGCAGATCTCCCCCAAAGACCTGTGGGTGAATTTAACAGGCACCTGACCCACTGGTGAACAACCGAGATTTACACTTTGTCGATAGTTTAGAAATTCCACATCCAAAGTGCTGAAGTTCTACATGGGTAGTAACACTGAAACATAAAAGTTATGGGTAGAATGCTTGCCAAAGTGTCCGGGACTGGCAGTCAATCGGGCTGCATTTTAGTGGATAACTTTTCACTTGTGACACTCCAGGGCAAGACATTTAAGTTGGTTCTGCCCCAAAAGGAACAGTCCAGCCCGAACTGCCCAGCCAGGTCCCCTCTGAAAGGGAACACGTCACACCAGACACTTTCAGCCTTGTTGAGTCTCATCTCTGATCAGTAGCTTGGATCATGTGGCACAGGGAGCACGAGACCCACATCTGGGAATAGCCATCATTGTTAGGGTGTCTCATTCAAACCCAAAAGTGACTGCTGGAAGGTTTGCAAAAGTTTCAGCCACTGGCAAATACTCAGGCCACGTTCCAGGAGAATACAAATATTGTAATGATCAATTTTTTTACCAGGACCCTCTTGAGAATTGGTAAAGGAATACACTGGTTTTATTCTATGAATGTTATATTGAGAAATTCAGTGTTCCCATGTTCCTAGATAAGGTTAACATATCCTTACTAAAGATATTCTGTTCACCTCTAGGTGTATATAGCTGATGACTTAATTTGGGGCGTTGTGGTGGCTCAGGAGATATTCTGTCAGAGATTAACTAGCTGTTGATGTCATTCATTGGGTAGCGTGTTGTAAAATAATCCAATTGCCGATTGTTACTGTATGTGCATTAGATACATTCATTGTAGGCTTTGAGGTGCACAAAGTGTGCAATATGTTAACACTGACAGAATAGACTACCTCTCTTGTCTCCTACAGTGTTGTGCGGCACAAGGACATTAGTGCCCGCTACTATGGCACTCCGGACAAGTTTCGAATAGAAGTATATGAAGAAGGAAGTCGGAGGAACGTGGGCCGAAAGGAGATCATTGCAGTTCTTCACCCGACGAAGAGGGAGCAGAGTCCCACCGTTCAGGGAAGGCCTCTAAGAGACAGTCTACCATGGCATCCACAGCACATTCTCCCAGTGCAGCAAAGTAAGCATAGTCCGTGGGAGTGTGGGAGCAGCGCTGCCTGCAGCCACACACAGTGCTAAATGTGTGTGAAGCATAGTCGGCAGCCAAGCAGCAAGCACAATGCATGATGCATACAGCCTACAGACATTCAGACAACTGGGTGTGTGATAAGCAGAGTTGGCAGCTAGTTAGGGAGCGGAATGTGGGAACAGCACTGCCTGCACCCATACATTGCACTGAATGTGTGTGAAGTATCCAAGCGCTTGCTGCCGGACTCAATCGAAGAGCCAGGTCTTCAGTCCTTTCCTGAAGTTGGTGAGCGAGGGGGGAGGGTGTTCCAGGAATTTGGTGGCTAGGTGGGAGAAAGATCTTCCTCTGCTGCGGCAAATGCGGGGGATCTCTGCAAGGTATGCGGAGCAGAGGTTCCTGGGTGAATGGTGCAAGTGTAGGATGTGGTTTATGTCAGTGGCTCTTTGGTTGTAGAGGGCTTTGTTGGCATGGGTCAGGAGCTTGAAGTGACAACTCTTCTGAAATGTAAGCCAGTGGAGGCCCTTCAGGTGCTTGGTGATGTGGGTTCTCTTGGGCAGGTTGAGGATCAGTCTGGCCACTGTGTTCGATTGAAGTCTGTGCATGAAGTTGGAGGTGGTCCCTGCGTAGAGTGCGTTGCTGTATTCTAGTTGGCTGATTATGAGGGCCTGCGTTTCAGTCTTCCTGGTGTTGATGGGAAGCCATTTGATAATCTTGTGGAGCATGCAGAGCGTGTGGAAGCAGGCTGAGGCGATGGCGTTAACTTGGCATTTCATAGATAGTTTACTGTCGAGGACGATGTCAAGGTTGCAGGCGTGGTCTTCAGGCGTGGGAGTGGGTCCGAGTTCTGAAGGTCACAACGAGTCATCCCAGAGTGCAGTGTGTTTGCCGAAGATGAGGACTTCCATCTTGTCTGTGTTGAGGCTATTTTCCTTCTTCCAGGCTGATATGCTTTTCATGCAGTTATGGAAGTTAGTCTTCACTGTGATGGGGTCGGCTGAGAGTGATAGAATTAGCTGGGTGCCGTTGGCTCGGGAGATGATGTTGTGCGATCTGACGATGTCTGCGAGTGATGACATGTAGACGTTGAAGAGTGTTGGGCTAAGGTATGAGCCTTGGGGAATGCCGCATATGCTGTGCTTGGCTTGCGATGTGAAGGGCGTAGTCGGACTTTGTGGGTGTGTTCCGTGAGGAAGGATGCCACTCATCTGAGCATGTCGTCTTTGATGCCGACCTGGTGTAACCGTTTGATGAGTGTGTGTTGGGAGACGGTGTCAAAGGCTGCGAAGAGGTCAAGTGGGATCAGGGCGGCTTATTCTCCTCTATCCAGTAATGTGAAGATGTCGTCCGATGCGGCAGTCAGGGCTGAGTCGGTGCTGTGGTTGGCTCTGAAACCTGATTGTGAGGGGTCCAGTATATGCAAGGGTTATTTTGCATAATTTAGTAAGGAATTCATTATATATAATGAGGCCTGGCCAACTAACTCATTGCACTCATTCAGATGTTCTGCAGTTTATACATCCGTGGGGTGTGGAACCCTCAGCTTTGCGTAGAAGCCCACACCAGGGACACACGGGGGTTGGTGGGCGTCATTGTTTACTACTGCACTCATTGAGGTCATCCCAGGATCAAGATTGGTGGTTTAGCTGTTTTTTTTTTTTCTTTTCATCAAGCACTAGCAGCGTTTTGCTTGGGGCGTGTTTCTCAGGGCAAGAAACCAATCGTGTCAGTAAAGTTCACTCTTTCTCTTTGAAAAGAGAAATCAGGTTGTAAGTTGCCCCTGGTTATACTAAGTATGGGGACGGTGATTGATTTTCAATCTGTGCCAAGCACATCTGAAATCTCAAGTAATTTATTTTATTTTCGCTGTTTTGTGTCCATCTGCCCTAGATTTGAAAAAAAGGCTGAAGCATTCCTCTTTCCGATGCATTGAGGGATACTTGTGCAGCCCAGCACTGTCAGGGGCTGGGCAGTGTTATTACCGTTAGTAAGTACTTAACTCCGTACGCTGCCCAGCCTCTGATAGCATGAAAGCAAGGGCCCTAGCAAGGGCCTTATGCATGGCACCTGCTTTGTAGAGCGCCATGAAGACCCTCATGCTGCTCCTGCACACAGACTTCCTTGCTGGAGCACGTTCAGGGACTCGTGTAATGTAATTACCTTAATAGACTTATCATTAAGGTAATTGCATTTCACAGCCCTCAGTGTGCCTAGAAACACCTGTGTTATGCTTTGAGCATAGCCTTTTTACGGGCAAAGTAAGTCCTGTTCTGCTGTTCAGGAAGCAAGACTCCTGTCCCTCCCCCACTAGCCCCCCGACACCCCCACCCATCGGTTCACTGGGTGCTGCATCCTAGCCAGAGCTCCAGAAATGTGGCTCACACAAAATGCCTTTCAATTGGGTTGTTATTGTGCTTTGACTCACTCTAGTATACGCTATAGGTAGAGACATCACATCACATCATTTTCAAACAATAGCAATTATGTTTGGAATCAAAGCTTAAAACATGTCAGGACGGAGACAGGAAGTACACACAATGTGCAGTTGAAAACTGGCTTTTCCTGGTGTGTAAAGTCTGAATTAATTTTGTTGGAATTCTCTTTTGCCCCTCTCTCCCATATAAAACTTGTTACTGAACCCCTGTTTCATTCAAGCATTTAATCTGCAGGTAACATACGGTGTGGGTAATGTTTCCATACCATAAGGCAAATAACGCAAAAAAAGATCCGACATCAGAGAACCTAGCTAGATGGGAAAGGAGGGGTCTACTTAGTGAGTAAGACGCACCTCAAATAGAGAAAATAAAATACTTTTCTTGAGTCCCCTCTCTCACCAAAGGTTTCCCCTAGGTGACATGCTTCATCATTGGGGCCATCCCAAGCATCTACTGGTTGGGGCGTGCTGCGACTTGCGACAGTTACGTTGGAGCACTATTTAGTGAAGACTGTGTGTAGTGCAGTGAGAGGGGAGTGGTGCGGGTTAATTAAAAGTTACCTAGCTAGTGAGCGTAAATGAGTTTATTCTTGCTCCTAGTTGGTAAAGGATAAAAAGGGGGTTTAATAAAAGGGAGGAATTAGGTAATAATGTGCTAATAGTCCCTAATATTGAAAGCCCCCTCTCCTTATTTCCATACCATAAGGCACATATATTTATTCTTGTAGCAGCAGTAGGATGTTTTATTGGAAGGATCACATTCTGTGTGATTTAGTAAAAGTCCTTGTGGTGAATGCTTCTGTTGCAGGATTCAGCCCCTGACACTCTCTCTCTTTTCTTTCTGCACAGCATCCATCCGTCCTCTGTCGCCAGCCGTCTTCACTCTCTACATATTGGTGGGGATGGCCTGCATGGCCTTTCTGATGCTGCCCCTCCAGGGTGAGATGAGTACCCTGGTGCCAGAAAACTTCCATGTCACCGTTATACAGAAACTGGTGTCTGCCTACGTGTTGGGTAAGAATCCATGGTCCCTGTGGGGGAGGGAAGTTCCGTAGGCTCCCCGGATATATAGGGGATCTCACTGTAAGCCATGTTTCTTGCATGGCTGATGGGAATGCCATGAAGGTTTGAGCACACGGGACATTCTAAATGTTCTAAGAAAGCCTTGAGAGGACAGGATCTGGAGATGGAGTGACTGGGTTCTTTGTGAAGTGAGCAGTAATGATTATTTTGTACCTCCTAAATGAGGGCGGAATATGAGACATGAACCCCAGCAGTGTGTGGCTTGTATCCTTCAATGACTGCAAACAATTACAGTTCTATAAACATGTGACTCTGGGCGATAGCTTGCTTAATCTTCCCGACGGCCCCCAGCGCCTAGAGACCCTTACGGGTGATTGTTCGCGCTTTACAAATGTGGATTATTATTTATTATTATTATTAAAAGGGACTGAGAGGCTGCCTCACAAATCTTCTAGAAAGGAACCCCTTTCATAGAGTGGACCCAGTATCACATTTCGGTTTAGTCTTACCTGCTGGTTTGTAAAGTGCATGATTGCCAAAGATATCCATCTAGAGTTAGTGTTTGTGTGTACGTTCATGTTTAACTTACTACTGTCATCAATCTAGATATGTGCCCCATGGTATGTGAAACCAATATCATGCCATTAGACACAAGACTGATCTTTTTATCTCCCAACCTGGCCTGAGGAGGAATTGCCTTGGGCAGTTTGGTATCCAGAATCACTCCTATGCACCAGATTCCATTTGGGTAAAGCTTGTCTGGAAAGGCGTCTTAGCCCTCACCAAGCACCTATCCACCTATGATATATAGAAAACCGCCCGACGATGGAGGTGAGCAAACACCACAGCCTTCACGTCAGGAATGAACTCTGTGCGGGCAGGCAACCTGAAAGGAAGAACTTTGAACTACACCAAATATCTCTGGCACATCACCTTGTAGTCACTGTCATCACAGCCCTTCATCCAACCATCCACTGCCTTGCAGATGTGATCTACATAATCCACGCAGGTCTGTTGGGGCAGCTTCTGGCTGTCCCTAAACGTCTGCCTATACTTTTCAGGGATGAGCCTATACTTCCTGAAAGGGTGTCCTTAATGAGGGAGATACCTCATCCTGTCTCCTTTTTCTAGGGCCATCAGTGCACCGTTCCTATAATTTGGAATGTGCTTCCAGAGGCTGGCTCCCTAATCTTCCTCTGTACATCTCCAAGGCAACCTCATGGGCCTCAAACCACTTGTAAGTGTCTTCCCCTACTATAAAATTCAGCAACAGGTCTTTAAGGATATGGATCCTTCTGTCGCACAGGGGTATCACTGCCTCTATTGATGCTGGCACCTGTGCCCCTTCATCCTCAGTTCACAAGCCACGCTCCTTTCCTCAAAGGCCAGGTTTTTCTCCTCTACGGTCTACTGTGCAGCAGCCTCCTCCATTTTGAGCTTGGTCAGCTGTAGCTGGAACTCCCTCTTAGACTTCCTGTCCGACAGCTTCTCAGGAGACAGGCTGTGGGAGGACACACTGCTGCCTGCCCTGGCAGGTGGGCCTCTCTCTTGTGGACAAGTGGGCCTGCTGCTGCAGCTCATGGCTTGTCGCCAGGCCATCCTCCTCCTACAACTCTGAGTCCATAGGCTCCTCAGGACCATCCTCTTCTTGCTCCTCTGGGGTGGTCTCTATCCTTCTTACTTCCTCAAAGGCTTGGAGGGCTACCTGGAGGTCCACCTTGGTGACCTTCTTTCTCACATTTAGCCCTCTTTCCTTGTAAAGCCTTTGCACCTCTGCTCTACTGATGTTATCAATGCCTATCAGTTTCATCTCATTTGTACAAACATTATATGAGGTATACTTAATTTTGGAAAAAGGAAATATAGGAAAGTACCTCTATTTGCATGGTTAGCCCCCACTTTCTACCTGGTTTGATTTGGAACTGTAAGGGTTCGGGGTCCCTGATAGCCAGGTTCCCTGCACCAGATCACTTTCCCCAAAACTGTATTACGATTGGCACAACTTCAGTTACCCTTACAAGTACCTAGTAAATAGCACTCCTGGTACCTAGGCCATGGATACTGAAGAGGGTTCTCTGGGGCTGCAGCACTGGTTGTGCCACCCCAGAGACCGCTCACCAAGGCTATGCACTCTGCCATTGCAGGCTGCGTGTCTTGGAGAAGTAAAATCCAAAGAGTCGACATGGCACACAGCCATGTGTATGTGTGTTTCAGAAAAATATATGCCTGAAGCCCTATGCACACTGTTAGTGGTTTATGACATACCAGGTTTATCAATGTACACACAAACGCTTGAAATAGCTTGCAAACACAAAATGTTCTTTTCTTTTTTTCAAACATTCCATGTATTTTACAGAATTTTGCAATTCAAAAACAGTATTGCATCATTAGTACAAAAATACATTCGTCATCGAGTCTTGTGGATTCCACTTGATTCTTATGCTGTCCTATGCATTTCGGGACATTGGTCCCTTCCTCAGGGGCCTCTGTATTTAACAACAAAAATAATGTAATAAACCAAAACCTCACATTTCAACTAAGGAAACAATTACATCTGATAATGTGATACCTTATCTAATTTTACTTATGTGGTGATTCATGCAAATTCACCAGCATCATGCATATCCCATCAGTGATCATCTGCAACATGCTGACATATACCAAGCGACTGACAGTCGCAATTTCAAGGTGCAATCCCCTGGTCCTATTTTCCATAAATCATTAAAATTGTGTCACTGCGTATCAGCGTCAGTGAATAATCTATGCTTCAAATTACTCGCAATTAAGGCGCCCAGTTTTCCGTTTTTACTGATTTTTACAGATAAATTCAGACAGAAAAAATGTTTCCTGTCTGTATTTATTTTTAAAAGGAGAAAAATACTGAAAATTCTGCTTCTAACAAGTGACTTTCCATGCTGCTTGTTGTGAATTTCAAGACAACAGATAGATAACATAAGGAATACAAAATAGGTTAAGATATATTTTAATGCAGGCATATAGTGATATGCTAATATTTTCCTGAGGATGTAGTGTTCTGCTATATTTGGCTGCTGAATTTGCTAAAACGCAACAGACATCAAAGTACGAGCGCATGTTAATCAGTTAAATAAAAGTGAAAATGTACCAATTTTGACTACGTTTATTCGCAAACCACAAAATTTGATATGGATAAATATTAATAAGATTGCCAAAAAGTAAATCTGGATAAATACAGGCGGAAATGTAAAAAAAATGAATACCATAAAACCAGGATCCCAACTCACAATCTAAGTGGAATCTTCAATAGCTTCCATAGTAACCAGACATCGTCCAAATCTTCCGGTGAAATTACAGTCGTTGGTACAAATAATTCACCGTAATTGTGTACCTTACATCCCACTCTTCACATATCCATACCATCAATTCCAACGTGATTCCCATGAACCACTCGTTCCAATCCGTTTATTCTCTGTTCAACCTTAAACACAAAAAGCAAACTCCATTTACCGTTCTATGTACCAACACTAGTTCTATTGTCTACTTCCAACATCTCTTCTATTGACCCTACCGGGTGCTCCCCTACGTCACATTGCTCTTGTGGTGCTCTGTTTGGTCGAGTAACCACTTGCTTCTACCTTTCCTCTTTTCAAAGGACACCCTTAGTGCGTGCTCGATTCCGGTGTCTTCCGTAAACGAAACTAACAGACCATTCAACACTAATCTTCCGCGGTGCATGTGTGGCGGACTCTTTCATGAAGCTTATATGGAATATCACCTCGATCGTATGGCAATGTGACATACAAATGCCTCAGTTACCTCATGCCTTCCTCAATTGTTGGTTGCCACAAAACCGAATAATCACATGCCCCAACCCATTTCTTTGCATTTTAGCCCACTTTTTCACAAACCGTGTTCCTTATGAGCATCAATGAGGTCATTAATATAAACTATATCACAGTGTGCATGGTCTATGTGGATGTTACATTCTGTTGCTTTTTCACCCTGCTTTGTACATCTTCATTGCTGTGTTCAACATGACGTCATTTCTATTTGCATAGTTTACATGAATACATATCATTACTCCAGTACATCTAATGCGCTGTGTACTGCCCTATTATCCCCAATGTTGCTGTATTTCTCTTAATGTTTCATGGATGTGGACTCATTGAGGTAATTTTATATTATTTTTAATGTGTTATACCAAACAGCTCATGTTCTCGTCAGTGAGACCAAATGGCATCATGGTGTTATTTTTTTTTTTATCCCAAAAAATCTTTTTGTAGTAACATCTTGGTAGGATCAACGCCTACTTTGATGGTTACTGCTTCTAGTATTAAGAACCTTAGTTGAGCGATGTTGTGCGTTTTTCTAGCCAATGTTCCACTAAATTAGAATTAGTGTTCTTGTTCCGAATCATGCTGTTATGTTAAGTGATCATAATCTTTATTTTTCTCTCAGTTTTGACAATATGCAACATTTCGCATGTGCATTTTATGCAATATATCACATTGACTGTATTACAATTCGCTGAATGTTTGTGTCACCGATTCGCCAGCCCGTGGATGCGTGATCATGTTGTCCATGATTACATTATTGCAATGTCTACAATTTTGACATTTCCTTGTGCCTTCCATACTTGTGTACTGAGATCTGTTTTTTGGTGACAATAATTCTTTTGAATTTCTTGCTCTGGTGTAGGCAAATAATGGTCTCGTTTCCAAAATTCCTTTGAAATCTGGTTAAGTGTGTAATAGGTCCCACAGTTTGAAAATCAATTTCTTTTTTATTTTTTTTATTTTTAAAGACCTTTATTGAGAGATACACAGTACACAGCTGACAGCCTACAACCCAATGGGCCGGCAGCGGAAGTAATCTTGTATGTGTAGCCAAATAACACAGCCCTGTGCCGTCAACCCGGGGGTACGGCGGCGTTAATAAACAAGTGTATCAAGTTGTAGGGAAGAAGGGCATAGGTCTTAGTTTCTCTTTGAACCACTTTTCAACACAAGCAGGTGCCCCAACAGGCGTAAATGTACCTAACAGTCAAAACTCCCCCCCCCCCCCCCCCCACCCTTTTAACTAACGGTCCACACTGTACGCACCGTATACCTTTCACTTCCCGGTGGTGCGACCTACGCATCACTATCTTAGCCCTCGGAGCGTCAAGAGCAGTGGTATATTACACATCCCCGGGGTCTGCCTGCTCGACTGATGGATGCACACAAATGCCCCCTCTGAAATCATTCCACTTGGACCACACCTCGACCCACTTACGGGGGCACCCTCTCGCCACATAGACGGTCTTTTCCTGCAGCATGCACCAGTCCATGTCTCTGTTCCAGTCTGACAATGTGGGTGGAATAGAACTTCCCCAGAGTCTAGCTATGTTCCTCTTCGCCACCATTTGCCCGAGCGTCACCCAGAGCCTCCCCTTTGGTGGCAGGTCCGTTGGCTCCCATATATTGAGGAGGCACCTCTTAGCCTCCAGGCGAATTTCCACCTCCCACACCTCCTCCATACACCGCAACACCCTTCGCCAGTACCTCTGAACCTTCGGGCAGCCCCATAGCACATGAAAGAAGATACCTGTGCCACCACATCCCCTCCCACAGAGCGCTGTGTCTGCCCTCCCCATCGCGTGAAGTCTCGTATAGGAGATGTATACTCTATGTAAAATCTTCAATTGGATAAGCCGCAGTCGGGATGATATCGCGACCTCACGCGGGGAAGCCAAGGCATAAAGCCACTCCTCATCATCTATCTCTAGGCCTTCGGCCACCCATTTGTCTCTGAGGGGGATAAGCATATCGGGGGGGATTGTTAATAAGTTTTTTGTAGGTGAGGGATATGGCGTGTTCCGGGAGGTGTCCGTCCAGCAGCCTGTCCTCAAGCGGGGAAGCTGGCGGCAGTTTGGTCCCAGGGGGGATGTTCGACTGTAGGGAGTGACGCACCTGCAAATACCTAAAGTATTCGGTTTGCGCCAGTTCATATGTTTCTCGCATTTGCGCAAACGTGCGGATCCCTGTAGGGCCCCAGATGTCCTTAATTTGAGAGATGCCAATTAGATCCCAGTTTCGGAACCCCTTGGTGTGTCCCAGATTGCCCAATATTTCGGAGGCCCAAAGTGGTGTGGCCATTGTGAGGATTCCCGACCAGCCGAGCTTCTTCTGCGCGGTGCGCCAAATCTGTACCGAATGGAGCGTGGGTCCGGTAAGTCTACGTAGACCTCGTCTCGAGTAAAGTGCTATTTCGTAGTTCTCCCCGGGAAGCAGCCATCTATCCATGCCATAGGCTGGGTCGTTCCCGTCCCCATACGTCCCTTGGTTTATTGCGGATAAATGGGCCGCCCAATAATGAAAATCAATTTCTTAATTAATTTTGATTTGGTTGAAAACTTGGATATTAGAACAGTTTCCTTCTTTTCTGGTTTCAACTATTTGCTTAACAGGTCTTTTCGTTCACACTTATTAATGCATTTGAGCCACTGTGGCTTTTGAGTACCCCCAGTTTAAATATCTTTGACGGATCTTAACTATTGCTTTCTCGCAAGTCATATCTGAAGAAATTTTTTTGCTCTCATAATTTGTGAGTAAGGAAAATGTAAAGTAATTTCGGGAGATAAAAACTTTGGAAATGTCAAGCATTGTTACGATCAGTGGGTTTAGTGTATATACTTGTTCTTAGACCTGTGTTGTTTTGTTTAATCCAAACATCAAGCAATGCTACACTGGTTTGGGTCACTCTGTAAGTGAATTGTATCCTTTTGTTTTTGGTATTCAGTGCTGTGATGTTTTCAATGAGATTGATTTCCGCTTTCTGCCATATCAGAAAATTTTCATCAAATAGATATGGGCTTAGTACTAGCTAAGAGAGAAATAACTATGCACTGGAAAGCAAACCAGGGACCGAACATTGCCAGGTGGAAGGAAGAATTCATTAAGTGGGCAGAATGAGACGGAACAATCAGGATGCAATTAGCTAAACGAACGGGAAGTGAAAAGGCACTGGACGCAGCAAGAGCTTGGGAAACTCTGGTAGTACTGCTCCGAACCCCGAATGATGCCGAAGATGAGGGAATGAGGGAGTAACCTCCGGCAGAGATGGGTTGAGTACTATGTAACCCCGTCAACCCCATAGCCTTTGAGAGTCTGATAGCAACCCCAACGCATTACCACTCTCATTGGCTGAGTGCTCCTAAAATGCTCCCTTAGCCAATAGTGGCACAAAGCCTGCAGTAAAAGATGGCCACACAAGAGTAGCTTGTACAGAAGTGACACGCCAGGGGGGAGGGCAGGGAGGGGGGTTAGTTGAGGGGAGAAGAGTTGGATTTCGAGATTAAAGATAGCTGTAGCAATCTAAGAAATATCACAAATAACTCCTGTTCTTTGGTAGGCTGCGGGAGGAGGAAGGCTAATGTTAACAGTGAGGGTTTCTGCCCTTGTATATTGTAAGGCTATTGCGATGTGAATATCATGACACAGCTAAGCACTCTCCTGAATCCTAATAACTATGCTGCACCGGTGATTTCTGGAACCTTTGTAAAACCCCAATACATTTTTTTATTTTTTTTTAAATCTGAAAAATGTCATCAATATATCGTTAGTAAAATACGAAATTGTCGCTCCATGGGTTGTCTGATAAAATGTAGTCCTGTTCAAACTTAGCCATGAAGATGTTTGCATATACAGGTCTCCCCCCTCCCCCCAAAACCTATGGTGCCTCATTTCCAAAGTTTTCATCCCCTCAAATTACTTGAAAATTTGCCTTACTCACAAATGATGAGAGTAAAAAGAATTTCTGCAGATACGACTTGCAGGAAAGCAATAGTAAAGATCCGGTAAAGATCTTTAAATCGGGGATACCCAAAAACCACAGTGGCTCAATCTGAAGAACACTTTAAAAAGCACAAACGAAAACACCTGTTAAGCAAACCGCTGAAACCAGAAAAGAAGCAAACAGTTTTTAGATCTAAGTTTTGGTCCAAATCAAAATCCATTAAGACATTGATTTTGAAACTATGGGACCCGTTACAAACTAAACCAAATTACAGAGGAATTTTTTAATCCAGACCATTATTTGCCAGAACCGAACAAGAACACGAAATTTAAAAGAACTATTGGCACCAAAAACCAGATCACAGTACACAAGTAAGGAATGCAAAAGGAAATGTTAAAATTGTCTACATTCCAATAATGTAATCACTGGCAACAGTATTACCCATCCAAGGAATGGAGAATCAGTGACACAAACATTCAGCGAATTGTAATACAGCCAATGTGATATATTACATAAAATGCCCATGCGGAATGTTGCATATTGTCAAAACTGAGAGAAAAATAAAGATTAGGATCACTGAACACAAGAGCATGATTCGGAACAAGAAAATGAATTCTAATTTAGTGGAACATTGGTTAGAAAAACACCACAACATCGCTCAACTAAGGTTCTTAATACTTGAGGCAGTGACCATCAAAGTAGTCGTTGATCCTACCAAGACATTTAAAATAATATAAAATTACATTATGAGTCCACATCCATAAAACATTAGGCTCACCAAGAGAAATACAGCAACATTGGGGATAATAGGGCAGTACACAGCGCATTAGATGTACTGGAGTAATGATATGTATTCATGTAAACTATGCAAATAGAAATGACGTCATGTTGAACACAGCAATGAAGATGCACAAAGCCGGGTGAAAAAGCAACAGAATGTAACATCCACATAGACCATGCACACTGTGATATAGTTTATATTAATGACCTCATTGATGCTCATAAGGAACACGGTTTGTGAAAAAGTGGGCTAAAATGCAAAGAAATGGGTTGGGGCATGTGATTATTCGGTTTTGTGGCAACCAACAATTGAGGAAGGCATGAGGTAACTGAGGCATTTGTATGTCACATTGCCATACGATCGAGGTGATATTCCATATAAGCTTTATGAAAGAGTCCGCCACACATGCACCGCGGAAGATTAGTGTTGAATGGTCTGTTAGTTTTGTTTACGGAAGACACCGGAATCGAGCACGCACTAAGGGTGTCCTTTGAAAAGAGAAAAGGTAGAAGCAAGTGGTTACTCGACCAAACAGAGCACCACAAGAGCAATGTGACGTAGGGGAGCACCCGGTAGGGTCAATAGAAGAGATGTTGGAAGTAGACAATAGAACTAGTGTTGGTACATAGAACGGTAAATGGAGTTTGCTTTTTGTGTTTACGGTTGAACAGAGAATAAGCGGATTGGAACGAGTGGTTCATGGGAATCATGTTGGAATTTAAGGTATGGATATGTGAAGAGTGCTATGTAAGGTACACAATTACAGTAAATTATTTGTACAAAAGACTATGCCTCCACTTTTTGCTGAATGTACTTTGACTGAGTGTGCCCTGGACTCCTGCCAATCAGGTGCCCAGGGCCTATGTTCCTTCCCTAAAACCCAAATTAGCAAACCCTGGCCACATGTCAGCCCCTGGTACATGGTACCCAGGGCCTTGGACCAGGGAAGGCCTCTAAGGGCTGCAGCACTTATTGTGCCACCCTTAGAGGCCCTGTACCCTAACACAAACACACTGCCCTTGCAGGCTGAGTGTCTGGGTACAAGACAAAACAAAGAGTCGACATGGCACACATCCCTGTGTGCAATGCCCACAACCTACACTGCCCTGGCATACATCAGCCACCCCTCTAGCTGGGTGTCCTATGCCAGTGGTGTGGGCACAGGAGCATGAGCCCTGTGCCCCTACAGTACCCAGGTCCATTCCTGGGCACTGTAAGTGCAGTGCTGCCATTTAAGAGTATATGGTGCTGGGAGCTTGTTAAACACGAACTTCACAGACCCATAATGGCAACACTGAAGACTGAGAAGTTTGGTATCAAACTTCTCAGCACATTAAACCCACACTGATGCCAGTGTGGGATTTAATGTACAAAGCACTACAGAGGGCATCTTAGAGATGCCCCCTGAAACCTAACCTACAATCCACGTCTTGTCTGAGAGGCTGCCACACAGCAGACATGTTGCTGGACCCCTGGGTGGAGAGCCCCCGCTCCCCTGGGCCTGCAACAATGAACATCCTGGTTGAGGTGCTAGGTCTCCTCCCCCAGGATGGGCAAGGGGAAGCTTCAAAGGCATGCCGCCTTTGTGAGCTTCTCCAGGCCACTTTCTGTACTCAGCAACTGGCTCCCACAGGTTCTGACCCCCACTCTGGTGGGAAGACTGGCCGGAAACTCCCAAGTAAGGACAGGGGATGTGCCAGCCTTGCCAACCCCACCCCTCATGTGGGGGAGGCGAGGTGAAGCACATCTCCGGGCCCTCGCCATCTTGAAGATGGGGAGTCCTACCCAATCAGGACTAGGCTACTGCCCCCCTCCCACAGGAGAGAGGCAGGATAGGGGGTGTAACCACCCCAGGACAGGGACCCAGTGGTCCCTGCCCTTTACCTACCTGTAACGCCCCTAAATTTAGTATTTAGGGGCACCCTGAACCTTTCTTCCTCAGATATCAGATCCTAAAACAGCAAAGAAGATCAAGAAGAAAGAAGACCTGCCATGCAACTGCTAAGAAGAGGAAGACACCAACTGCTTTGGCCCCAGCCCTACCGGCCTGTCGACCCTCAAACCTGCTCCTGCTAAATTCCGGCACCTCCTGTAGCCAGCAACCTCACAAACCCCGGAGGACCTGGCTACCTTGTGACTCTGAGCACCTGGGACTCCCACGAGCTGTGGCTCTGCTCAAAGCAAGTTTCTAACCCCTGGCATCAGCCCAGAACCGCACACTCTGCACCCGCCAAGCCTGGCCTGTGCCATAGTGGTAAAGACCCTGAGGACGTCCCCCCCGGCGACTGTGACCCCGAATCCGGCACCAAAGGACCCACCTCGACGCTCCGGACGACGCTTGCAGCCTCAGAACCAGGGACCCCCCCAACCGCGATCAACAGAGGGTAAGATTTCCCGACACCAAAAGGCACCCCTGCACCGGGCGCCCTGCGGCCCCCTGTGCCCAACTCCTGGGTACCTACCTACCCTCCAGCTACCCAACTTACCTCTTGAAGTGATGGTGGCACCTGATGAATCTTCGTCCCGAGCTTGCAGCCTTTGTACGTCCTTGAGCTTTTCCATAGCAATCCATTGAGCGCCCGAAGGCTCAAAAGCACCCTGCACCCAGCCGCCCAAGTGACCCTGGCAGTGTAACTTCCACTCCTACCTACTTCCCCATTTGCCCTGAGCAAGTGACCAGGAGCCCAGCTCCCACAGCCGCATGGCCTTCTTGTCAGCATCCACCAACCAAGGGCCCCCTGCCTCCCATAGGATAACATTGGGCCTAACTCACTTTGCACCCGGCCGCCCCAGTGCCGCTGAGGGTGTAACAACTGTACTTACCTGACCCTGGGAGACCCCTGAGTCTATGCCCAGAACCTTAACTCAGCCAGTCGAATACTTACCCAAAAGCCGATAACTTACTTTTCTTCCATAGGGTAACATTGACTGGTATCTCTTGAAATTTCTTCTAAGTGTGGAGTTTCTAAACTTTAAAATATTCACCTAAAATCAACCGAGTAACGAAAACGGAAATACTCACCTGCTATTAGGAGAGATCTCAGTGCTGGATCTTGGTGCCCAGCACTGACCCTGAAAAGTACTCACAACCGTACTTAACTAACTCAATTTTCTCCCATAGGAAACCATTGACTGGTTTTTCTGTGAAATTTCTAATAAAGTGTCGATTTTTGCAAACTACAAATATTCCTTAAAAATCGCACCAACTGTGAAAACGTAATTACTTGCCTGTTTTAAATAGATGTCCCAGTACAGAGCCTAGGAGCCCAGCACTGGATTACAAAAGTAACGAGAACATACTTGACCCGTAACTTGAGTTTTCTCCCTTAGCAAACCATTGACTGTTTTTCTGTGAAATTTCTTCTAAAAGTGTCGATTTTGCAAACTTATAAATATTCCTTAAAAATCGCCTATGTAAACTAAACACAGTTTCTCAACTGCTTACAAGTGGTACACTAGTGCCAGATCTAGGATCCAACACTGACCTAGTAAAAGTAACCATAACCCCACTTACCTGCTAAGTGAAATTCCTTCTATAGGATAACATTGGTAATTTGATTAGAAAAAGTTTCTAAGTGTCAACTTTTGAAATAGCAAAATATTGCTTAAAAATCACAACAGTAACTAAGAGTATTTATTCACTTGTTTCCAAGAACTGTCCCAGGACTGAATCTAGGACTCAGTCCTGGAGTTAGAAAAGTAATCCTGAGAGTAATCAATTGCACATAACTTAAAATTCCCATTGAGCTCAGTGTATTATTGTGTTTGAAATTGTGTTGCCTATTGCAACAAACTGAAACTATTGCATTCCAAGTCTATTGCCTATTGAAAGTATTTACCTAAAGCATCTCATTCTGAGAAGGTATATTTTAATACCTATTGTTGGTTCTAAATTAAAACAACCCTATATTTTTATATAAACCATTGGCCTAGAGCTCAGTTATTGAGTGTGTGAGACCATTTGCTGACTGAGTGTGTGCAACAAATGCTTTACACTGTCCTCTGATACTGCTGTACTGCTCGACCAAGCTACCACTTTAGAGAGTAAGGTTATATCTAACTTTAGCCTTTGCCAAACCTCTGGGGACTGTGGACTCTATACACACTGTACCTATTTGGGAATAGCATATATAGAGCCACTTTCCTACATTGGTGGATCAGCGGTGGGATACAAACTTGCATTTGTTGGACTACTTGGTTACCATCTGATCACACAACAGAACTCTTAAAATTGCCTTTAGAATTCTGATTGGTCTTTTCCAAAATACTAAAAGTCTTGTCAGGGCCTTGCTTAAGCCCCATTAGAAGTTTAGAAAAATAAAAGTAACTATAGTCAGGGTAGAGGATTAGAACTGTCAGGTTAGAATGACAAACAAACCCAGCTATTAATGAAGATATGCAGGACCTGGTGGAGGAGATCGACCTCACACCTTACTTACACTTGTCTTTCAAGGAAATGAGGTCCCTATGCAAACTTAAAAAATTACCAATGGGCCTGCATCCAACCAAACTAGGGCTCCAGGAGGTCTTGACTGAGTATGCTAAGGACCACCCATCTGAACATGGTGATGGTCAGTCAGATGAGGTAAGGGGAGAGGAGGGGGATAATAACCCCCCTACGCTATTCCCTAAGGAGGAAAGGGCCCCCATACCCTTGAATCCAAGAATTAGCATCTGGGAACCTAGAGTTCACACAGGTGAACCAGGTACCAGAGAGTTCACTGGGGGACCCACCAGTAAAGAGGACACCTTTTTAGCAATGCTGGCCAAAAGGTTGGATCTAGAGTCCAGACTCCTGGCTCTAGAAAAAGAAAGTAGAGAGGTGGGTTTAGCACCCATCACTGGTGGCAGCAATAATAAAAACAAGGATAGGGAGGAAACGTCTGATCCTAAAATCCCCAAAGGGATTGTCCCTAAATTTGAGGAAGGTGATGACATCACCAAATGGTTCACAGACTTTGAGAGGGCTTGTGATATCAGAAAAGTAAAGAAACCTTTCTGGGGGGGCACTCCTGTGGGAACTGTTCTCTGGTAACTGCAGAGACAGGCTTCTGACCCTTTCTGGGCCAGAGGCAGGATCCTATGACCTCTTGAAGAAAGCTCTGATTGAGGGATTTGGATTCTCTACTGAGGAGTATAGATTTAGATTCAGGGGGGCTCACAAAACCCAGACCCAGTCCTGGATTCACTTTGTAGACTTCTCAGTAAAGACACTGGATGGTTGGTTAGCTGGACATGGTGTGCAGGATTTTACTGGATTGTACAATTTATTCATGAAGGAACATATTTTAAGTAACTGCACACATGAAAAGTTGCATCAGCATTTGGTAGACCTAGGTCTAATTTATCCCCAAGAATTGGGAAGGAAGGCAGACCACTGGGTCAAGACTAGGGTGACAAGGACAGCCACTGGGGGTGACCAGAAGAAGGTGGTCACAAAACCTCCCTAGGGGAAAGGTGGTGAGAATCCCCAAGATAAAAAGTCTGAGTCTTCCAAAGGGCCCCAAAAACCTGTTCAGTGGGGTGGGACCCAAACTACTCCCTATGTGCCTCAACCCTATAGGGGGAAGAACTTTTTTCCCTTAAAGGCCTGGTGTAATAACTGTAAGAGGTCAGGACACCTAACTGTAGATAAATCTTGCCCCCACAACCAAGCCCCTAAGGCACCCAGCACAGCTACTCCTGGGGCAGCAAGTTTACAGATGGGATCAGAAATGTACCCTGAGCAAATCTGGGAACACACTGAGGCAAGTCTAGTCTCACTGGGGTAAGTGGAGTTTGCCACTGTAGCTGTGTGGCCACCCACCTTAAAGAAATATTTGCAATACCCCAGGGTGAATGGAACTATGGTAGAAGCTGTGAGGGATACAGGTGCCAGTGTCACTATAGTGAAAGACACACTGGTTTCCCCTGAGCAATATTTGATTGGGAACACTTAACCAGTCACCAATGCTGACAGTGTCACCACTAGTCATCCCATGGCCACAGTGACATTAGGCTGGGGGGGGGGGGGGGGGGTTACTGGCCTGAAACAGGTAGTGGTCTCTCCAAAGTTGCCAGCTGCATGTCTGCTAGGAAATGATCTGGAAACCTCAGCCTAGGCTGAGGTTGAGCTAAAGGCCCATGCAGCCATGCTGGGCATCCCTGAGTTGGTGTGTGTGCAAACCAGAGCACAGAGCAAGAGGAAGGGTGAGCAAGCATTTACAATGCAATGGCCTCGGCATTGTTAAAGTTTGAGCTATTGGCATTGCTCATGACATTATTTTTGTTTGTTTTTGTTTTTAAAAACATTTAAAGAAACGGCATTGTTATTTACAATGTCAATAGCTTAATCACTCTCAAATGCGAGACCTATTGCATTTGCACCCACACATAGAGCCACACACAGAGCCACCCACAGAGCCACTCACATAGAGCAACCCACACACAAATAGAGCCACCCACAGAGCCACCTACACACACACACGCAGTAGCCCACTTACCTATTTACATTATGTGCACTTTGTGATCTGCATGGTACATGTTCTTTGCTGCAGGCACATTAACCCTATGTGCTACCTTTCCAGGAGTCAAAACTTCCACTAGACAAAACTCCGATCTCTCTCTAGGAAGAACATTAAACACCAGAGTCATCATGACATTTTTATTGTTGCCGAAAATTGCTGGAGGCCAGGAAGGAGGCAGCAAGCGCTTTTAAAACATTAATTTACTTGCAAACATAATGTCTCCACCCAAAGTCAGCGCCCGGTCACACAGATTGCACTGCCCTAGAGCTGGCCCTGCTCAAGGGTCCTGTGACCTCAGTGACAGAGTCACTGTTGTTCTTGGCTGTGCTGCTTCATAGGCCTGCTAGCAAGACTGGCGGTGAACTTCAGTATGGATTGTGGTGGACAAACCTTGAAGGTTAACCCAGACGTGCCAGTGCTAGGGTCCACCTGCTGGTGCTAAGACACCAGCACTTCTAAGGTCTTGCGCAGCCTTCTAAGGTCTAGCATGGGATTGTGCTCTCTCAGGAGAGTCGTCTGGTGGACTGGTTATTAAGGCTGAACCTGCTTCCCCAGTTCCAAATTCAGCAGCTCTGGCCATAGTGCCACATCGTCTCCCCCACTTAACACCATACTGTCCCACTGAGAATAACTCACACTGCCTTCAACTACAACCCAATTGCTGCCGGCTATAAACAACTGGATGAGGCTCAATTTAAATGACGCAATAGACAAGAGCAATATGCGTCCTACAGAGAAAAGTAACATCATCCTGGAAAAAGCAAACACTCATAGGGGAATGCAAAATTTAGCAAACCATGTGAAATGCAAGCAGGAACAACATTGTTACCTTAACGCTTTTACACTCACTATTCAGAAATCAGTGAGTGCTTTTGCCTGAAAGGGGCCGTGAATGGTCCCATTTCAATGTCCATTGCTGATATCCTTACAAAACGTTAGCAGTATGGTTAAAAGACCACATCCCTGGACGCATAGCCGCAGTACACATTTTGTTTTCCAATCCACAGTTTGCAGTACCTCCAGGATTGGTGCATTAGTTGCAAGCCCAGGGAAAACAAAGCCAAGAAAACAAAAGCCCAGGTAGGTGAAGCCCCTCTGTGCGAGTCACTTACTTGGGAGGCCCAGCTAGGTGAAGTACGTCTCTGGGAGTCACTTGATAAGGAGGCCCAGCAGGGTGATGTCCCTCTGTGAGAGTCACTTACTTGGGAGGGCCAGGCAGGTGTAGTTCATGGCCCATCTCTGAGAGTCACTTGATAAGAAAGGCCAGCTGGGTGAAGTCCCTCTCTGGAGTCACTGAAAGGGCAGGGTCGTGGATAAGCAGCCGGCCTGTTGTCTATGCTAGCCCCCTGGGATCAGACTATTCCCGGGGTCAGTCCAAACAAATCCCAGCCTTCTTGAGCCAGTGCCTCCCCCAGGTGATCAAGGCAGGGGCCCTCAGCCCAGGTAAAGAAGTTCACTAGGCTGGGGGTGAGCCGAGAGGTATCCGGGGTTACAGGCTACCTCTGCGGGACCCTCCGTGGGGAGCCCACAGAGGACACAAGTGCACCCTGGACACACCGGCACCCATCAGGCTCCTTCCTGACAGAAGCCCCGCACTCACCTGCCTGCTGGTGCGGTATCCACTGCTGCCCCAGCCGGTTCCTGACAGTGAGCAGCCTCCGCCCCTCGGAGACCCTACTGTGGATTGGACTGGAGCAGGAGGTGAACTTGGACTGGCGCGAGCCACGCGGCATGACCCTACATCATGACAGTATCTCTGCCCGTGCTGGGCGTCAAGAAGGACGTATTAGGAAGAACCTGGAGCCACAATCGCTGGCGCTCTGCGCATGCGTAAAACCTACCTATGTTTACCGATGGATCAATGCCCCTTACCAGCGAACCGCGGATCACGTTAGCAGGCTTCGTAGGGCGCCACCCAGCCTTACGCTACCCAATACGACATTTCCAGCAAAAATGATTTTCTTTTTTGGATCCATTTCACAGGGGAGCAAATAAAAGAAAGTAGAGGAAAGAGAGTGAGAACCCCATCTTGAAGTCAAGGTTTTCAGTAAGAGAAGAACTGCTAGACAGAAAGAGAGGGAGGGGGGCAGCTGGAGCATTGTCGCACAGGGCGCCACAGGCACTAAAGCCGGCCCTGTGTGCGTAGAAGGCGCTGTACAAAACACTGCTGGAGAAGGGTGAACAGGAGGGGAAAGAGTGGGGGGGGCAGCTGAAGCGGAAGAGCAGAAGCGGACACTGTATTTTTCTTCTCTAAGTAAGAAGGAAAAGACAGAGTCCGGTTACTTATCTGCCGCGCGTCCTCGAGCACCAGGAAACGCCGATATCAGCCTTGGAGCAAGAAAGAGGCGACCCCACGTCTCGCTCCGTTCCTACCGCGCACAAAATGGCCAAACCTTCCGACTGTAAAAAAAAAACAAAAAAAACGCGCACCACACGTAAAAGGGGCAATGAGTAAAAAATGAGAAAGAAGTGAAAAAACACGCCCCCGAATCCGAAAAAGACGGGGCTCGTTTGGAGAGACAAAGCTCTTCTCCAATGGCTGACCAGCATTTAAGTGGCCAACCAATGGAGAAGAGGGGAGAAGAGGGGCGGGTTGAAGCCCCACTTCTGAAAAACATTAAATCTCGCAAGCGAGACTGTACAAGCGCAGCCTTCGCTAGCCGAGACCTCAAAAGTAGCCTGGAGCCTGAAATAATGGCCCAACCAACCAAGAGAAACAGTAAGAAGACTGGGGAACCAGTTTCTGTACAGCAGAACACTCAGGACCCCTCTCCACAGGGAGAGGACCTGGATACCCCTGAGGGAACTGAGCCCATGGAGCTTGACCCTTACCAGGTTGAACTCTTGGACCCAGGGGGACCCTCTAGGGAAGAGCTGTGCCAGAGTCAGCAAGACTGTCCCTCTCTTGAAAGCCTGAGGCAGCAAGCTTTTTCAGAAGCAAAGGGAGATGTCAGTGGTACCCACAGAGCTTATTGGGAAGAGGGATTACTGTATGCTGAGGCAAGAGACCCCACTCTTGGAACCACCAGGAGGGTGGTAGTGCCACAGAAGTACAGGGAGTTCCTCCTAACATTGGCTCATGAAATCCACCTAGTTGGACATCTGGGGCAAACCAAAACTTGGGAAAGGCTAGTTAGTCGCTTTTACTGGCCCCAGACGCACCAAAATGTAAAGAAGTTTGTCAGCTCCTGTGTTACATGCCAAGCCAGTGGCAAGACAGGTGACCACCCAAAGGCCCCCCTAATCCCACTACCAGTGGTGGGGGTGCCCTTTGAAAGGGTAGGTGTGGACATTGTGGGTCCACTTGAACCTCCCACAGCCTCGGGGAACAAATTCATTCTAGTGGTAGTGGATCATGCTACTAGGTACCCTGAAGCAATTCCACTTAGGACTACTACAGCTCCTGCAGTAGCCAAGGCCCTCCTGGGTGTCTTCATTAGGGTAGGGTTTCCTAAGGGGGTGGTTTCAGACAGAGGTTCCAACTTCATGTCTGCTTACCTAACACACATGTGGAAGGAGTGTGGAGTGCAGTACAAGTTTACTACACCCTACCACCCACAAACCAATGGCCTTGTTGAGAGATTCAACAAGACATTGAAAGGTATGATCATGGGTCTCCCTGAAAAACTCAAAAGGAGATGGGATGCCCTTTTACCATGCCTGCTTTTCGCTTACAGGGAAGTACCACAGAAGGGAGTATGTTTCTCACCCTTTGAACTTCTGTTTGGTCATCCTGTAAGGGGACCACTTTGTCTTGTAAAAGAGGGCTGGGAAAGGCCTCTTCAAGAGCCCAAACAAGACATAGTGGACTATGTGCTTGGCCTAAGGTCCAGAATGGCTGATAACATGGAAAAAGCATCCAAGAACCTTGAGGCCAGCCAGGAGCTCCAGAAGCACTGGTATGACCAAAAAGCTGCACTGGTTGAATTTCAACCTGGGCAACAGGTGTGGGTTTTGAAGCCAGTGGCACCAAGGGCTCTCCAAGATAAATGGAGTGGCCCTTACCTAATCCTAGAAAAAAAGAGTGAGGTCACCTATTTAGTTGACCTGGGCACTAGCAGGACACCCAAAAGGGTTATCCATGTGAACTGCCTTAAACTCTACAATGACTGGGCTGACATCACCATGCTGATGGTGACTGATGAGGAACAGGAAGTAGAGAGTGAACCTCTCCCTGATCTCTCCTACAGCCCACAAGATGGGTCAGTGGATGATGTAGTCTTTTCAGACACCCTCTCTGCCCAACAGCAGACTGACTGCAACCTGGCAGGAAGACTGGCCGGAAACTCCAAGTAAGGACAGGGGATGTGCCAGCCCTGCCAACCCCACCACTCAGGTGGGGGAGGTGAGGTGAATCACATCTCCGGGCCCTTGCCATCTTGAAGAAGGGGGCCCCTACCCAATCAGGACTAGGCCACTGCACCCCTCCCACAGGAGAGTGGCAGGATAGGGGGTGTACCCACCCCAAGACAGGGACCCAGTGGTCCCTGCCCTTTACCTACCTGTAACGCCCCTAAATTTAGTATTTAAGGGCACCCTGAACCTTCCTTCCTCAGATTCCAGATCCTAAAACAGCAAAGAAGATCAAGAAGAAAGAAAACCTGCCGTGCAGCTGCTAAGAAGGGGAAGACACCAACTGCTTTGGCCCCAGCCCTACCGGCCTGTCGACCCTCGAACCTGCTCCTTCTAACTCCCGGCACCTCCTGTGGCCAGCAACCTCACAAACCCCGGAGGACCTGGCTACCTTGGGACTCTGAGCACCATGGACTCCCTCGAGCAGTGGCTCTGCTCAAAGCAAGTACCTAACCCCTGGCATCAACTCGGAACCGCGAATCCTGCACACTCAGCACCTGCCAATCCTGACCTGTGCCGGAGTGGACAAAGACCCCGAGGATGTCCCCCCGGCGACTGTGACCCCGAATCCGGCAGCCAAAGACCCACCTCGACGCTCCTGACGACGCCTGAAGCCTCAGAACCAGGGACCCCCCAACCGCGATCAACAGAGGGTAAGATTTCCCGACACCAAAAGGCACCCCGGCGCCCTGCGGCCCCCTGTGCCCGACTCCTGGGTACCTACCTATCCTCCAACTACCCAACTTACCTCTCGAAGTGGTAGTGGCACCTGAAAACTCTTTGTCTCCGAGCTTGCAGCCTTTCTTGTCCTTGAGCTTTTCCATAGCAATCCATTGAGCGCCCGAAGGCTCAAAACCACCCTGCACCCAGCCGCCCGAGTGGCCCTGGCAGTGTAACTTCTACTCCTACCTACTTCCCCATTTGCCCCGAGCAAGTGACCAGGAGCCCAGCTCCCACAGCTGCGTGGCCTTCTTGTCAGCATCCACCAACCAAGGGCCCCCTGCCTCCCATAGGATAACATTGGGCCTAACTCACTCTGCACCCGGCCGCCCCAGTGCCGCTGAGGGTGTAACAACTGTACTTACCTGACCCTGGGAGACCCCTGAGTCTATGCCCAGAACCTTAACTCTGCCAGTCGAATACTTACCCAAAAGTCGATAACTCACTTTTCTTCCATAGGGTAACATTAACTGGTATCTCTTGAAATTTCTTCTAAGTGTGGAGTTTCTAAACTTTAAAATATTCACCTAAAATCAACCGAGTAACAAAAATGGAAATACTCACCTGCTATTAGGAGAGATCCCAGTGCTGGATCTTGGTGCCCAGCACTGACCCGGAAAAGTACTCACAACCGTACATACCACTAACTCAATTTTCTCCCTTAGGAAACCATTGACTTTTTTTCTGTGAAATTTCTTTGAAGTGTCGATTTTTGCAAACTACAAATATTCTTTGAAAATCGTACCAACTGTGAAAACGTAATTACTTACCTGTTTTAGATAGATGCCCCAGTACTGAGCCTAGGAGCCCAGCACTGGATTACAAAAGTAAAGAGAACATACTTTACCCGTAACTTGAATTTTCTCCCATTGACTGTTTTCCGGTGAAATTTCTTCTAAGTGTCGATTAAGTAACCATAACCCCACTTACCTGCTAAGTGAATTTCCTTCCATAGGATAACATTGGTAATTTGATTAGAAAAAGTTTCTAAGTGTCAACTTTTGAAATAGCAAAATATTGCTTAAAAATCACAACAGTAACTAAGAGTATTTATTCACTTGTTTCCAAGAACTGTCCCAGGACTGAATCTAGGACTCAGTCCTGGAGTTAGAAAAGTAATCCTGAGAGTAATCAATTGCACATAACTTAAAATTCCCATTGAGCTCAGTGTATTATTGTGTTTGAAATTGTGTTGCCTATTGCAACAAACTGAAACTATTGCATTCCAATTCAATTGTCTTTTGCAAAGTATATAACAAAAGCATCTCATTCTGAGAAAGTATATTTTAATACCAATTGATGGTTCTAAAATGAAACAGACATATTTTTTTATACAAACCATTGGCCTAGAGTTCAGTTCTTGAGTGTGTGAGACCCTTTGCTGCCTGAGTGTGTACAACAAATGCTTTACACTGTCCTCTGATACTGCCTTACTGCTCGACCAAGCTACCACTTTAGAGAGTAAGGTTATATCTAACTTTAGCCTCTGCCAAACCTCTAGGGGCTGTAGACTCTATACACACTGTGCCTATTTGGGAACAGTATATATAGAGCCCCTTTCCTACAGATGTCATTTTATTATGGAAGCTAATGAAGATTCCACTTAGATTGCGAGTAATTTGCAGCATAGATTATTCACTGAGGGTGATACCCGGTGACACCAGTTTAATGATTTGTGCAATATGGGATCAGGTGATTGCACCTTGAAATTGCGACTGGCAGTCGCTTGGTATATGTCGGCATGTTTCAGATGATCACTGATGGGATACGCATGATGCTGGTGAATTTGCATGAAGCACCACATAGGTAAAATTAGATAAGATATCACGTTATCAGATGTAATTGTTTCCTTGGTTGAAATGTGAGGTTTTTGTTGACTAAATTATTTTTGTTGTTCAATACAGAGGCCCCTGAGGAAGGTGGAAGTGGAATCCACAAGAATCGTTGAACAATGTATTTTTGTACTTCTGATGTAATACTGCTTTTGAATTGCGAAGTTCTATAAAATACATGGAATATTTGAAAAAAAGAAAAGAAATGAAAATGTTGTGTTGTCAAACTATTTAAAGCGTTTGTGTGTACATTGATAAACATGATAGGTCATAAACTACTAACAGTGTGCCTATGAATTCAGGCATACATTTTCCTGAAACACACATACAAATTTAATATGGGGACAGACAGCACCCCAGCTCTGTGCGGCACGTTGAAACGAAAGAGCTTTTCCTGAGCAAGATTGATCTACAATAAACTAGGAGTGTGCAACTCTATTCACTGTTTACACAGCCCTGTGTGCCAAGCCCCCACACACTGCCTAAGATATTGGTAAGTCACCCCTACTGCGGGCTTTAGCCCTAATGCACCGTGCATTATATCCTATGTGTGGGCATTTCAGCATGAGCAGATATGCCCCTACAATGTCCAGTCTATTCTGTGATGTTGTAAGTGTACAGGGAAGCCATACAAAGTACATGGGCTGCATACTTGTCAACACAAGCCTCCTAGCTCCATGATGGCTTCACTGATTCCTAAAATGTTTGGTACGAAACATCTTGTTTTTATAAATCCTCACGGATTCCATTGTTGGATTTATTGATACATTCACACAGGAGACCATTTTCTAGGGTCCCCTGAAGCCTACGAGCACTGGCGTGGTTCCAGACTGGTTTTTGTCCATCTGCCACAACCAGACATGTTTCTCAGCTCATGTGGTGAAGCCAGCACTCTCGTAGGATAGAGACAAAGCCTGCTCTGGGCAGAGGTGCTACACACCTCCCCGAGGACAGGATGGCCTTTGTGGGTGCGAAGCTTTGAAGGCAATGTCGCCTTTGAAATCAAACCCAGGCACCTCCAGATAGTGGGGGAGGCCATGTCCCCTTTCTTGCTCCACTTTTGCTGGGAGGAAAGGTGGGAAAATTAGTTAGATGAGAAGGAGGGTCCCCACTTAGCCTACACCACCCATAGGGCGGGGCAGGCGATGTGGGCCCATCTCCTGAATTTCCATAATCTTGGAATGGTGAAGAAATCTCCAATCAGGGCTAGGGTAATGCCTCTTCCCATTGGAAGGGGTCACTAAAGGATGTAGACACCCTAAAGATAAGTAGCCCATTGGCTACTACCAGTCTCCACTTGTAACGCTCCAAAATTCAGTATTGAGGTGGCACCTTGAGACCTAAACATTAGATTTGACGGACAAGAGAAGACCAGGACAAAAAATACCAGCTGCTCGAGAACTGAAGCCCTGCAGCAGGTGCCACTGCTCCGGAAGGCTAAGGCTGCCTCTCTACCAAGTTTGGGGGCACCAGGACCTACCGGAGCCACAGTGTGCCAATACCCGGGGTACCGGACCTCTAACAGTAAAAACCAAGAAGCAGCGTCCACACCAGACTCCCAAAGCGCCAGAATTAAAAGCACCCGTCTAGGGAAGTCGAGAAACCCGAGACTCACTTCCTGACCAGCCCAGCTGTCCCGAGATCGCTGCTCCAAGTTGCCTGCTCCAAACTGCGGGACCCTTAGACGCACAACACCAGGCTGACCTGTTTGCTCTGCACTCTCCCCCACCGGCCCCAGCATCGACTCACCTGCTGTGCTCCTGTGGTTTCCCAGCCCTTGCAACCTCCTCCCTCAAGTAAACCTATCAGACTTACCTGTAAGTCCAACTTTGCAGTGTGTTTTCAAGTGGCCTCCTTCGTCTTTGTGCACCAGCTTCCAAGACCCTCAGCACTCTGCTCCCGCCCGTTCCAGGACGCTCCCAAACTTCTCCTGTTGAAACCTTGGACCTGGTCCCGACATCGACCTAAAACGAGAAGGTGAACTTAGTGAAAGCATTGCCTGATTTTATATCCAATTTTCTTCTTTCTCCCCATTGTTTTCTATGGTGCATAATTGCGCACAAAAGTAATATATTTTCAGAACTTTGAAAAATCGTAACTCCAAAAGTACTTACCTTAGAATTATGTTCTTTGTCTTAAAATTTACATAAACAACAACCTTATTTCTATAAATTGGTCTCGGATTTATTCTTGAGTATGTGTCTCGTATATTGCCTCTGGGAGTACAGCAAATGGTTAACACAACCCTCTGATAAGCCTAACTGCCCACCCACACTACCACAAAAAGAGCATTAGAATTATCTGCTTTTACCTCTGTGTACCTATTGGGGATTCCCTAGACTCTCTGCACAGTGTAGTACATTTTAGTACACTATGTGGAAAGCCAGTTTCCTACAGGAATAAATAGCCAAATCAAATGAACATTTTGAAATAAATTGAATCTGATGTCAGTTTATTCAGGGATTTTTGTAGTACACAAGTCACGGACTGGTTCTATTCAAGCACCAGTACTGGATCCCACCACTGGGGCACTAATGTAAGAAATCGGGTTATTGGTTGAAGGGTGTGGAAGCCCCACTTATGCAACAACCACAATCCTTGTCAGGATGTACCACTAAAGCCACAAAGTTAACCTGTGCTTAACCCTCTAATAGCTTGGCACCAAAGCAGTCAGGCTTAACTTTGAGGTAATATGTAAAGTATTTATACAGCACACAACAGTAATAAAGTAAAAACAGAACACAAGCCAAATCTCACATTAATTTAGAAAAATAGAGTACATTGTAATAAGTAAAATGGCACCAGAATGACAAAAATCCAATCAGTAGAACCGGAGATATTCAAAGGTTTGAGTAGATTAGCACCTAAAAGCATAAAGTGCCACTCAGTCATCTGGTCATGCTAGACGGGGGAAGTCACAAATTCAGGCTGACCGTGATGGATCGCGGGCTAGATAAAGGGACCAGGTTATTCCCACTTTAAAAGGTACCTCTCAAAGTCTGGCATGAAGAGTCCAGTTCGCTTCTGAAGTGGAGGATGCGAAGAGCAGGGAAAGCGTTGAGGATGGTTGTTGCTGTGGAGTGAAGAGCAGGCCTGGCGTCTTGGAGGTTGTTGCTGTAGCGCAAAGATCCGGTTGTGTGTGTCATATGGTCATTGCTGGACCTTCACATTGGCAGTCTCCACTGGCTGACATTGCTGTTACACAAAGTACAGATCTCGTGTTGCCTGTCATCATAGTGCAAAAAGTCAGATTCACCAGATGTTTCGCATTAGCAGTCATCACAGCTTGCAGAGGCGTGTCACGAAAGCCCCAAACCTCTGGATTTCTCCTTTACTTGCAGACAAGTGCACTCTGATGCCAGCCAAGGGTTCAGGACCTGGGTAGGCACCTCTTGGTGAGCAGGGCCTTACTCTAGCAGAGGCCAGCAGGGCTTAGGCAGGTCCGTTTTGCAGCAGGTCAGCTGGGCATTTGCAGGAAGGCCTCTGGAACTTGTTGTGTCCCTGTAGCTCAGAACAGGAGGTCAGACAACTGACCCTCGGAGTCACTCAGGTTAGTCTGTGATGAAGGGAGCAGGTCCAGTCTTCCTTCTCAGTGAGCAGGGCAGTCCTCTGGGGAACAAGGCAGGCCTCAAGCAGCAGGACAATCCTTCTTCTGTATTTTTCATAGGTCCAGGAGTGTACTAAAGAGGTCCAATATTTATACCCAGTGCCATCCTTTGAAGTGGGGCACCACCATAGCTACCCCCACATCTGGTTGTGGAAAGGTCTTCCTTTCCCCTGTCTAGGCTCCAAGGATTCTGGGGTGACAAAAGACTAGTGTCAGGTTCCTTTGTGTGTGTGCTGGAGACAGCCCTTTGAGATGTAAATGGGGAGGGAACAGATCCGCCCAACAGTCCTGCCAGGATGGCCCATCCTGCCAACAGATAGTCCCCCTTTGTCTCACGGTTAGGAATGGTCCGGGGCTGAGCGCACACTGTTAATGTTTTTTTTACAGTGGAGCATGTGTGCTGTTGATGGTTGTTCTAGTTGTATTTCAGGTCATCCTGGAGACTGTGAATGGGTGGTCAAACTGTGGTTCATGTCACTTTAGAGTGTGTGCTATTCAATGATGTTTCAGGTTGAGCTTCAGTTCACCCTGGAAAGTGTGTTCTGTTGATAGTTATTCAAGTTTAGTTTGATGAAATGTGTTCTTTTGATAGATGTTCAGGTTTATTTTCATGTCACTGTCGAGCATGTGGCCTTGTGATGGTTGTTAAAGTTGTGGTTCATGTCAGCCTGGAGATTGTGCTATTGATGGTTGGTTAGGCTGTGGTTGAAGTCATGTAGTGCTGTTGAAAGTTGTTCACTTCATCCTCTTGGGGTTGAGTTTCATGTCACAGTGGAGTTTGTGCTGTTAATGATTCTTCAGACTGTGGTTCATATCACTGTGGAGCATGTGTACTGTTAATGGTAGTTCAAGGTCAGTTTCATGTTATGGTGGAGTATGTAGTGTAGATGGTTGTTAACATTTAGTGTCACATCACCATGATGTGTGTATTATGTTAATGGTTGTTCAAGCTACTGTTCATGTCCATGTCGAGTGAGTGTGTGCTCTGTTGATGGTTGTTCAAGCTGCGATTCATATCTGATAGAGACTTCTAGCTGCAGATTTCTTACCTTAGAATTATCCCTAGGCGTCAGACTGGATTTAGAAACCTTTTAGTGAGCAGTACCCCTGCATGCCGGCAGGTGGCGTCATTCAGCTCCGCGTGGCTTTGTCGGTTGCGCTGGGAGTGACATGTGCAGTGCCTATTAGTGTTTCAAGATATTGTGATTTTATTGAACTAACAATAAATTCCATGCACATATCCCACCCAGTTTACAGGAAGAAGAGAGCTGTCATAAGGCAAAGCGAAAAAACCCTCAAATTACAAAAATACTAATTTCAGACACTCACTCCTTCTGTTCCACCTCTAGGGGCGGACCTTACGGAGTTAAGCTCGTCCTTTATTTTGGTTAAGGCTGAAAAACCATCAAGCAGAATGGAGGGAGTACAGTGTTCATTTTATACAAAAGATTTGCAAGCTAACTTGAAAATTACTTTTTCTAATCAATACAAAGTAAGTACTATTTATAAGATAAGTGCAAAAGTACATCTGCATCAGCCGCATTCTGTCCCCAGGAGGAGATAAAATCACGACTCTCCAGTCTTTCCCTTTTTACACACACCGTTCGTAAATGGGGGTTAGTGTAATTTTAATTTTGGGATTGGTATTCAGTGAACTTCTTTACCTGGTTCAGATAAGAGTCTCCAATCAGAGATGGTGGGGATCGTTGTTCACTTCTATTTCCGATACCCTTTTCCATTGTAATAGACAGGACAGCCTCATAAATACTTTCGGTCTCTACTTTACTCCTCATGGCCAGGCATTGAAGTGCTTCAGCCCTTATTCTGCCTGGCATTTATACCGTGTCGCTTCTGCTCCGGCCCTCATTCCACCTGGTGTATATGCCATGTAGTATCTGCTCAGTGTTTATACTAAGTAAAATTTGCTCATGTCTTCATTCTCACTGGTGTTTACACCATGTAGGATGTGCTTGGGCCGTCATTCTGCCTTGTGTTTATACTGTGTATTATCTGCTCAGGCCCTCATTCCGTTTGGTGTTTATACTTTGTGGCCTTAGCTGGGGCCCTCATTACGCCTTGTGTTTACACCATTTAGTATCTGCGCAGGCCCTCATTCGGCCTGGTGTTAATACTATGTAGTATATGCCCAAACTCTTGTTCTGCCTGGTGTATATTCGTTGTTGTGCCAGCTTGGGCCCTAATTTTCCCTGGTGTTCATACTATGTAATATCTGCTTGGGCCCTAATTCTGCCTGGCGTTTATACTATGTAGCATCTGCTCGGGCCCTTATTCTGCCAGGTTTTTTTGCCATGTTGTGTCTGCTTGGGCCGTCATTCGGCCTGGTGTTTATACTATGTAGTATATGCTCGGGCCCTCATTCTGCCTGCGTTTATACTATGTGGTATGTGCTTGGGCTCTCATTCCACCTGGTGTTTTTACTATGTAGTATCTGTTTGGGCCCTCATTTCACCTGGTGTTTATACCATGTAGTATCTGCTCCGGCCCTCATTATGCCTGGTGTGTATACTATGTAATATCTGCTCGGGCCCTCACTCCGCCTGGTGTTTATACTATGTGGTATCCAGTCTGGCTGTCATTCTGCCTGATGTGTATACTATGTAATATCTGCTCGGGCCTACATTCCGCCTGCTGTTTCAACTATCCAATATCTGTTTGGGCCCTGATTCCGCCTGGTGTTCATACTATGTGGTATCTGATCCGTCCCTCATTCTGCCTGTTTATACTATGTAGTATCGGCTCGGGCCCTCATTTGACCTGGTGTTTGTTTATGCTATGTAGTATATGCTTGGGCCCTCATTCTGCCTGCTGTGTATACTATGTAGTATCTGCTTGGGCCCTCATTCTGCCTGCTGTGTATCCTATGTAGTATCTGCTTGGGCCCTCATTCTGCCTGCTGTTTATCCTATGTAGTATCTGCTTGGGCCCTCATTCTGCCTGCTGTTTATAGTATATGCTCGGGCCCTTATTCCGCCTGGGATTATACTATGTGGTATCTGCTTGTTCCCTCATTTCGCCTGGTGTTATAGCGTGAAGTATCTGCTTGGGCCCTCGTTCTACCTGGTGTAGATATGTTATTGTATCAAAGAACACAAAGCGGTTCAGCACACAATGATCAAGAAAAGGCACAAAGTGGTACAACACACAACGATAATATAGGTAGAGTTCACAGGGAGGACAGTCTTTATTTGCACATCCAAGAACTTCCAATTCAATATTTTTATTTTTTCAAAGAGTTCTATACTAGGCTTTTCTTCATACGAAGACAGGTTGGTCAAATAAAATCCAGTAGCCGACGCGTTTCGTCCCAGGGAGACTTCTTCAGGGCTCCACAATGTAAAGAAGTTTGTCAGAGTCCCAAGCTTTCTCTTGGTATGATTTATATCCTGAGATCACACATTTTGTATAGTGTGTATATCCATTAGCACGGCTTGGCTCGCGCCCTCATTCTACCTGGTGTTTATACCATGTTGGGTCTGCTTGGGCAAAAGATAACACAAGGAGTTGATGGATGGAGCGTTGAAACTTTTCAGACACTCACCCCAAGTCACTATTAGCTCTAGGTTGAATCCATCATCGTTCTTTAGCTCACTTCACCACCCCATTTCAGACCCAGCTATATGCAAATCAGTCTTGACCCTGTTTCTCATGGTTTCTCATGGCAACAGTCCAGCTTGAACTGCCAAGCCAGGTCTTCCCTGGACCGAAAAGAAGCACCCTGGGACCGGTTTCGGGCTAACACCTCTCATCAGCCAGGCTAGCTTGAATCAAGTGGCAAAGTGAGCAAGGGACCCCCTTTTGGGCATACCCTGTCAACTAAGGGCGAACAAAGCGCGCACACAAGGAGATGATGGACGGAGAGCTAAAACTTTTCAGACACTCACCCCCAGTCACTATTAGATCTGTGTGGAATCTAATTCCGCTCATTCCACCTGGTGTTTATACCATGTTCTGCTCGGTCCCTCATTCTGCCTGGTGTTTATACCATCCGCCGGTGTTCATGCCATGTAGTGCCTTCTGGCTCTGTGATGAATGAGAGGAAACAGTTGGAAGAACAAGAGGCAGTACTTTTAATATTTGAATCTTACGTTTTGAAATGAGAAACTGACCATTCAAATCAGTGATTGTAAAAATAAAATTTTCATTAGCAACACATTTTTGTTACTAATAAACCGGTTGTGTGTATAGTAGATACTCACTTAACAAATACCATCACCCAGTCACGCCGATTTCACGAAGTTCAACCCAAAACACAGGGGGGCAAAGAGGGCCACAGAGATACAGCAGGGAGGAGGAGTGTGATGTGGGAGGCATGCCGAACAAGTTACTTACCATCGGTAACACCTTATCTGGTAGAGGCATCACCTAGCGGCAGATTCCTTACCTTTGAATTTCTCAGGCATCAGACTGGATCCTGAAATGTTTTCTTCGAGCAGTACCCTTACTCGCCAGTAGGTGGCATCGTACAACTTAACAAAACTTTGTCTCCCCCACTGTGACATCCGCGTCACCTATATAGGCACCACCTTGGCGCGCTGATGTCAGTTACTTTTCACACCAGAATCGCTGAGCCATGAAGTACACTGGCATTAGTTTGTTTTTAAACAACTACGGCTCTGCAAGGGGGTCAGCCCTGACCCTAGAAAACTGTACACAGTGAGGGGAGGATGAGCTGGTTGGTAAGGAATCTGCGACAAGATCAGGTCTCTACCAGACAAGGTGTTACTGAAGGTAAGTAACTTGTCCATCTGATACAGACATCTTGCCGCAGATTCCTTACCTTTGAATAGATACCCAAGCAATACCATCCCCGGAGGAGGGACTGCGTAAAAGTTTAGACCAGGACAGAGTGGCCAAAAAGGCCATCCCTGCGGACTTGACTGTCTAGGCAGTAGTGCTAGGTAAATGTATGCAGGGATCCCCACGTTGCTGCCTCGCAAATGTCAAGGACTGGAACTCCACATTGCAACGCCATGGTAGCAGCTTTCGCTGTGGTGGAATGAGCCCTTAAGCCTTCAGGAGGCTCCTTTTTGACCAGACCGTGGCAAATTTTGATGCAGGGGATTACCCATTGTGTGATAGTTCTCTTCTGCACCGCACAACCTTTCTTTGATCCAATGTACCTCACAAAGAGTTTGTTGTTCACCCAGAACTCCTTAGTGCTGTCAAGTTAGAACAACACTTGTTCGAGGCATATGAGCTGCAGATTACACACTATGCATAGATCGCCATCTGGTGTTGGGCCTGAATGTTTGCACTTGATTTTGTCCTGAAAAGTCTTTGGAAGTCACGAGGTAGGTGACTCCTCCTTAGAATCATAGTGTGCATGGGCATCGGCTCCATCCTCAGATTGTTTTTTTCCGCCATCGGGCTCGGATGTGTTTCTCGCGCTCCAGTTCGGAACAGTTACCGATTCCTGTTTCGACTCGCAATCCTTCACCCTTTCGACGGTATTGTCTCAATCGCGAACCCTAATCGGTGCGCATCTACAAGTCTTCCATTCCGGTCGTCGAAGAAGGCCTTCGGGCCGACCTGAGCCTTGGCATCTGGCTCATGGAAAGGACGCCTTTCAAAAAGTGTCCTCGATGTGGGCCGAAGTTTCCCCACACCGATCTGCATAAGGTGCGTAACCTCTGCCTCTCTCCCGAGCACGAGGCCAGAGACTGCCTAGCTTGTGCCTCTTTCCGCTCCAAGAAGACCATCCGGGATCGACTAGCTCAAATGACCATGGCTAGCTCGTCGAGTTCGATCCCCGACGACATCTTCCAAGAGGGTGTCAATGTGCCAGACGAGCGTGTCGAAGAATGCCTCATCAGCGCCTCCAAAGCCGATGACTTCGACGTCGAAGAAGTGACTCCAGCTCAACGGGTTGTAAGTAGAGACGTCGACCCCGACCCTGCAACAACAAAGGCTTCGGTCACACCTTCGCGCTCAGGTGCACACCAACACAAGGCTTCCCATGTCCCCCCTTGGGCCCGGCAAAGAAGCCTACCAAGCCTTCCGGCCGCACCTATCCTCCGGGCCGACCGCTACTTCCACCCCAAAGCCCTTGGCACCGAAGACACCAAGCAGTGACTCCCCGGCACCGAAAAACACTCGGAGCCGACTAAGAAGCCACACCCCAAAAGTTCGGACTCACACTCTTCGGAGCCGAAAAAACCATCGACACCGAAGAAGCACACAGAGACTGGTAAACCACATGGCCCGAAGCCCAAAACCGCTCCGGAACCGGCGCCGAAAAAGCCCTCGATTCCGACACACTCTGCACCGAACACCCGACCTTCTTCAGAAGAGCTTTTTTGACTAGACCCTCAACAAAAAAATCTAACTAAAGACCCTAAAACTGGTCAGTTGACACAGTTCCAAAAAAAGACCACTGGACATGCCTGCACCAGCTCCACCACCTAAAAAGAGGGACATAGCAACATCACCTCTTAGGGTCCCTTCTCCACCTCCCCAACCACCTCGTTCTCCTACGCCATCCCCTACACCAGTAGACGATGTCGACACATATGATGACACAGGGGACGTTGAGACAACGACCTGCCACTAGGGGACCCCAGTCCACCAGGTTCCCCTAACCCCTGGGATGACTATAATATGCCTATAATACGCCTGATGTCCCTAATGTCCCGCAAGACGACATCTACCCCTCTAGGCCTTCCCCACCAGAAGACACCATGAGTTTTAATCAGCTGATACACCGGGCTGCCCAGTACCACGGGGGTCGACCTACATACAGAACCGGTCGAAGAGGATTTTTTAATGGACACTTGACACCACCCAAAGGTCCACATCCACTTTACCCATGCTCAAAGGGGTTATTAAACACGCTACAGAAGTATTTAAGGACCCTGTCAGGGCTAGAGTCATCAATCCTAAAACTGAGAAAAAATACAAAGCTGCCCCTACAGACCCAGCTTACATTAAGGGCCCCGTTCCATTAGACTCCACGGTGGTCTCAAATGATAGAAAAAGGGCTAATTCGCAGACATCAGGTGATGCAGCTCCACCCGACAAAAAGTCTAAACTCCTTGACGCCTCTGGCAAAAGAACAGCGTCACAGGCAGCTAACATTTGGCGCATCACAAACACTCAGGCCCTATTAGCCAGATACAATAGGGCTCACTATGATGAGTTGGAGTCCCTACTCCAACACCTCCCGGACAAATACAAACTTAAGGCCAACAACTTCATACAGGAGGGTAAAATTATCACCAACACCGCCATCCGGTGGGCTCTCGATGTGGCAGATATGGCATCCAGAGCAGTAAACACAAGCGTCCTTCTCCGCAGGCACGCGTGGCTACGCATTTCCGGTTTTAACCCTGAGGTGCAAAGCTCTATCCTCAACCAACCATTCGACCAACAACACCTTTTTGGCCCTAATGTTGATGCATCCCTTGAGAAGATGAAAAAGGACACAGACACAGCCAAATCAATGGGAGCCTTGCAATCGCAAGCTCCCAGACGTTCTTCTCGTCGCTCATCCCACAAGAGCAACTCCAGGGGATACTCGTCTGATACCCAATCCACCTCTTATAAGGCTCCCACCCAATCCACCTTCACCAGAGGTTATCAGAGAGGAGGATACAGAGGCAACAATAACAAGAGCAGAGGCAAGACTAACAACGCCCGCTCTGCCTCCACCCCTGCCCAATGACTTCCCTCCGCTTCCCCCGGACCATTCGACTACAACAGTTCCTTCCTGTCTGGACCAACATCACCACAGACAGGTGGGTGCGACAAGTAGTGCAATCAGGTTACTGTCTCGAACTAACCTCTACCCCCCCAACCATTCTACCCAAACAGCGTCCAATGTCTTCAGAGCATTTGTCACTCCTGAAACAAGAAGTAATTTCCTTACTACAAAAAAGTGCAATAGAACTAGTTCCCCTGCATCAACAAAACACGGGAGTTTACTCCCTGTATTTTCTCATACCAAAGAAAGACGGCTCTCTGAGACCTATTCTAGACCGAAGGCCACTAAACCTATACATACAATCAGACCATTTCCACATGGTCACACTTCAGCAAGTCCTCCCTCTACTTTCACAGGGCGACTTCCTAGCTACCTTAGATCTCAAGGACGCCTATTTCTATATTCCCATTCACGCAACTCACAGAAAATATCTCAGGTTTGTAGTGGACGGGCATCTCTATCAATTCAAAGTACTCCCTTTCGGAGTCACAACAGCACCACGGATATTCACAAAGTGCCTAGCAGTAGTCGCAGCCTATCTAAGGAGACAACACATTCACGTCTTCCCATACCTCGACGACAGGCTCATAAAAGCAAGCTCGTACAACCAGTGTGTTCATCACACTCACGCAACTATCCAATTACTCCACAACATGGGGTTCACAATAAACCACACCAAGTCTCATCTGCAACCCTCTCACACACAACAGTACCTCGGTGCCACAATAGACGCCTCAAAAGCGCTAGCCTATCCCAGTCCAGCCAGGATAGCAAGCATTCTCGCTCTCCTACCCAAATTTCAGCCGCATCACTCTCTTCCAGCTCGAGTGTTCATGCAGCTCATAGGGATGATGGCCTCTTGCATATTCATAGTGCCTCACGCAAGACTCCAGATGCGTCCCATACAAGAGTGCCTAGCACGCCAATGGAACCAGGCTCAAGGTCAGCTAACAGATCTGGTGTTGGTAGAAGGTCGCACTCATCGCTCTCTGCAGTGGTGGAACACCAAAAACCTTTCCAAAGGGCGACCGTTCCTAGAGCCAGTTCCTCAGATTGTCATGACATCGGACGCATCGCTCTCCGGCTGGGGAGCTCACCTATTACATCACACCATGCAGGGCAGGTGGACGCCTCAACAAAAGTTATTCCACATCAATCACCTGGAATTACTGGCCATATTCCTAGCCTTAAAAGCATTTCAAAAACAAATATCAGGCAAGACTGTCCTAGTCCGCACAGACAACATGACAGCCATGTACTACATACAGAAACAAGGCAGGACACACACTCTGCAGCTCTCTCAGCTAGCACAGAACATATGGAGATGGGCTATACCTCAGAACATTTTTCTCCTAGCCCAACATGTCCCAGGAGTCCAAAATACCATAGCCGATCTGTTAAGTCGTCAAACGCAACAGATCCACGAGTGGGAACTCCATCCACAAGTTCAACCATTCTTTCAAATATGGGGGAACCACAGATAGACCTCTTCGCCACCCACGAAAACGCCAAATGCCCAAGCTTCGCCGCCAGATACCCACACCCATAGTCCAAAGGCAATGCGATATGAATGAACTGGTCAGGCAGATTTGCTTACGCCTTTCCGCCTCTCCCACTCATACCACTGGTGGTGCGCAAACTACGGCAACACTCACTGACTCTCATTCTAGTTGCTCCAACTTGGACCAGACAATCGTGGCACACCACATTGCTGGAACTGTCAGTAGTTCCGCACCAAAGATTACACCTCTCACCATGCCTCTTAACCACGAACCGTGGAGAGATCAGACACCCGGACCCAGCTCAGCTCAACCTTGCGATCTGGCTCCTGAAATCTTAGAATTCGGTTACCTTAACCTTTCTCCTGACTGTATGAACGTCATTAAGGAAGCTAGACACCCTACCACTAGAGCCTGCTATGCAGCCAAGTGGAAACGATTTGTGATATATTGTCATAACAATAAAATCAATCCCCTAGATGTGTCTATCCAACACATCATAAGCTACCTGCTACACCTACAAAGGTGCAACTTAGCCTATACGTCTACTAGGCTACACCTTGCTGCCATAGCAGCATATCTACAAAATAGACAACATTTATCACTATTCAAGGTACCTGCCATCAAAGCCTTTATGGAAGGACTCAAAAGGATAATTCCTCCCAGAGTTCCACCCTCACCTGTGTGGAATTTAAATATCGTTCTCACAAGACTAATGGGACCTCCCTTTGAACCTCTACATAAATGTGAGCTACAATTCTTAACATGGAAGGTTGCTTTCCTAGTGGCCATAACTTCTCTAAGAAGAGGTAGTAAGCTACAAGCACTAACTATTCAGGAACCATTCTTACAAATCCATCACAATAAGGTTGTTCTCCAAACTAATCCTAAATTCCTCCCGAAAGTCATTTCTCACTTCCACCTTGATCGATCTGTGGAGTTGCCCGTTTTCTTCTCGCAACCACACACAGTCGCAGAAAGAGTTCTTCATACTTTAGATGTTAAAAGAGCATTGCTCTATTACATTGAGAGAACACAACCTTTTCGAAAAACTAAGCAACTTTTCGTTTCTTTCTCACCACCACACAAAGGCCATCCCATATCAAAGTCCGGGATAGCCAGATGGATTGTTAAATGCATACAAATTTGCTACCACAAAGCAAAACGTACGTTAACTGGTCCTCCTAGAGCCCACTCTACAAGAAAAATAGGGGCTTCTATGGCATTTTTAGGGAACATTCCATTAGATGACATCTGCAAAGCAACTACATGGTCTACACCGCACACGTTCACAAAACACTATTGTGTAGATTTGCAATCAAAACAACAAGCTAGTGTGGGCCAAGCTGTACTCAAAACCCTATTGTCCGCCACTAAGGAATGCGACTGCTATACAATCTATGCATAGTGTGTAATCTGCAACTCATATGCCTCGAACGGAATATGCTACTTACCAGTGTGCATCTGTTCTTGGCATGTAGAGCTGCAGATCTACACACCCCCACCCGCCTCCCCGGCTTCCTTTATCTGTTCCAGTATTATCTTATTTAGATACAGCATACAAGGGCATCTTCCTGTTTTTTACAAAGCTCCATCATTTCCCTGCTGGCAAAAAACAATCTGAGGATGGAGCCGATGCCCATGCGCACTATGATCCTAAGGAGGAGTCACCTACTTCGTGACTTCCAAAGAATTTCCAGGACAAAAAAGTGCAAACATACGTGCCCAACACCAGATGGCGATCTATGCATAGTGTGTAGATCTGCAGCTCTACATGCCAAGAACAGATGCATACTTGAAAGTAGCACATTCCTTTTGGCTCCTCTAATTTAGAGGGGTGCGGAGGAGCATAGAAAGTGGGCAAGGTGACAGATTGCCCCACGTGGACAGGTGTTACCACTTTCGGTAAGAAAGAGGGCTTAGTGCGAACCACCAACTTATCTGGGAAGATGGTCAGGTAAGGAGGCTTGGATGACAGAGCCTGCAATTTGCTGACCCTCCTGGCAGAAGTTATTGCCACTAAAAGGCTGTTTTGATGGTAAGCAGCCGGAGAGGGGCAGTTGTGCAAAGGTTCGAATGGAGCACACATCAGGAAGGTGAGAACCAAATTAAGGTCCCACTGAGGCATGATGAAAGGGGCAGGTGGGAACATATGTACAAGTTCCTTCAGAAATCTATTTACGAATGGTGATTAAAAAAAAAAAGAGTGTGTCTGGTAGCCTCAAAAAGGCAGACAGGGCAGAAAGGTACCCTTTGAGAGTGCCCAGAGCAGACCCCTGCTGGGCAAGGGTCAAAATAAAAAATAGAACTTGAGAGAGGGAAGCAGAAAAGGATCAGTAGATCTTTCTATACAATATTTTACAAATTTGTTCCACCTGTAAGAGTAAATGATCTTGGTGGAGGGACGCCTGGCCACCAAAATAACATTGCAAACTTCGGACGGAAGATTGAATGCTATCTACTGCCGCTGCTCAAAGGCATGCAAACCTTCCTCTGCTGCTGCGACAGAAGATCCTACCGAAGGGGCAGCCTGATTGGAGGATCGATGCTCAATTGGAGAAGCTTGGGATACCGGACTCTCCGTGCCCAGTCCGGAGCCACAAGAACTACTTTAGCCCGGTCACTCTTGAGCTCTCTGTTCAGGAGTGGTAACAGCGGAAAGGCATATGTGAAGCCTGACCTCCACTCCAGACAAAAAGTATCTCCAAATGAGAACCGCCTTGGAAACTCCAGCTTGCAAAACTGCTGACACTGCACTTTCTCGGCAGAGGCGAACAGATCTAACCAAGGCTCTCCCCACTGTTGAGACTATGCGTCAACTCCGGATGGAGATACCATTCATGATCCGCTAGACATAGACTGCTGAGTTCATCCACCCTGGCATTCAGAGAACCTGCCAGATGTTGAACCACCAGTGATTTGTCCTGCTGTTCCAGCCATGTCCAGAGATGCAGGGCCTCTTCAAAACTGGTCCATGACCCCACACCCACCCTGTTTGTTGCAGTATTACACGGGAGTTGTGTTGTCCGTTAATACTTGAACCAACTTTCCCATTGTTTGAAGGAAGAAAGGCTTTCAATGCCAAGCGAATCACTTGGATCTTCAGGAAGTTGATGTGGTGACCAGAGTCCTCTGATTGCTACCTCTCCTACATGGCCGTTCCGTCCCAGGAGTGACACATCTGTCACGACTGTGTGATCTGGTCAGGGAAGGGAGAGGGCTCTGCCGCTGACCCAATCTCGGTCTGTCAGCCACCACTAAGTAGCACATTCCTTTTGGCTCCTCTTCTTTAGAGGGGTGCGGAGGAGCATAGAAAGTGGGCAAGGTGACAGATTGCCCCACGTGGACTGGTGTTACCACTTTCGGTAAGAAAGAGGGCTTAGTGCGAACCACCAACTTATCTGGGAAGATGGTCAGGTAAGGAGGCTTGGATGACAGAGCCTGCAATTTGCTGACCCTCCTGGCAGAAGTTATTGCCACTAAAAGGCTGTTTTGATGGTAAGCAGCCGGAGGGGGGCAGTTGTGCAAAGGTTCGAATGGAGCACACATCAGGAAGGTGAGAACCAAATTAAGGTCCCACTGAGGCATGATGAAAGGGGCAGGTGGGAACATATGTACAAGTTCCTTCAGAAATCTACTTACGAATGGTGATTAAAAAAAAAAAAAAAAGAGTGTGTCTGGTAGCCTCAAAAAGGCAGACAGGGCAGAAAGGTACCCTTTGAGAGTGCCCAGAGCAGACCCCTGCTGGGCAAGGGTCAAAATAAAAATTAGAACTTGAGAGAGGGAAGCAGAAAAGGATCAGTAGATCTTTCTATACAATATTTTACAAATTTGTTCCACCTGCAAGAGTAAATGATCTTGGTGGAGGGACGCCTGGCCACCAAAATAACATTGCAAACTTCAGACGGAAGATTGAATGCTATCTACTGCCGCTGCTCAAAGGCATGCAAACCTTCCTCTGCTGCTGCGACAGAAGATCCTCCCGAAGGGGCAGCCTGATTGGAGGATCGATGCTCAATTGGAGAAGCTTGGGATACCGGACTCTCCGTGCCCAGTCCGGAGCCACAAGAACTACTTTAGCCTGTGCTGTTCCCTACGAGATCTGGACTATGTCAGAAAGGTTCCCTTGATGCTGCCCCCACTAAAAATTCAGGTCCCGCTGCAAAGCCTACATATGCCATCTGGCATGTTTCACAAGCAGGATGCAGGAGGCCATGATGCCCAGAGTCATTATCACCAAAATCCAGGATAGAGGTTGAAACATCGGTATCATAGTCTGAATATTCTGGACTTGCCTTTCGCAAGGATAGGCCCAAAACTGCACTGTGTACAGAACAGCTCAGATGAAAGGGAGCGTCTCAGAGGGAATCAGGTATGACTTCTGCATGTTGATAGTGAACCCAAGCGAATGATGGAGGTCCGCTGTACTCTAGAGGTGTGAGGCAACAGTCTGGGGCGAGTATGCCTTCAACAGCCAGTCATCGAGATAGGGGGAAGATTGGCACCCCTGATCTGCGCAGATGAGCTGCGACCACCGCCATCACCTTGGTGAACACCCGAGGGGCGCTGGTAAGGCCATAGCTGAGCACAGTGAGCTGAAAGTGTTTGTGGCCTACCATGAACCCCAGATAGCGCAGACGAGCCGGCGGTTGGGGAATGTGAAAATAAGCGTCCGGCAAGTCCAATGCTACCATCCAGTCCCTGGGTCCAGGGCAGACAAGACCTGAGCCAGAGTGAGCATCTTGAACTTTTACTTTTTGACAAAGTAGTTGAGGGGTCGTATATCTAGGATAGGGCAAAAACCCTTGTCCTTTTTGGGGACCAGAAAGTAGCAGGAATAACAACCACAGCCTACTCATGGCACCGGAAGCCGCTCTACGGCTCCCTTGGGCAAGAGAGTCATGACTTTCTTCTGAAGCAAAGTCAGGTGATCCTCCATCATCCAGTCGTAAGTTGGAGGCAGGGAGGGAGAGTTAGTCTCAAAGGAGTCTCGAAGGGGAGGGAGTAGCCTCTTCAGACTATTTGAACCCACCTGTCCAACGTGATGTTTTGACAGTGGCGCAGGTGGTGGCTGATCCTACCACCAACTGGTCACCCATGATCTTCAAGGCCCAGACTAGGAGGGTTTGGAGACTGAGGCTGTAGGGGTGGACTGACTCGACCTCTGGCCGCCCGACCCACAGGGTCGGAACAAGCGCGCCCATGGCTGCATAGAGGTCTTATGACTGATATGGCTGGAGAGGCTGAAAGCCCCTTACGTGGCCACGAAAGGTAGACGGGGACGTGTGGCCACTGTGAGGCCCAAGGACTTGGAATTTGCCTGCGACTCCTTGAAGCGCTCAAGGGCCATGTCTGCCTAATCTCGGAAGAGACGGGTGCCATCAAAGGGCATGTCCATGAGGGAAGCCTGGACATCTCCAGAAAAGCCAGATGTTCTCAACTAGACATGGCGTTAAACAGCCGCCGTTAATGAAATTGCTCTACCCAGCAAGTCGGTCAAGTCAAGACCACAACGAATGGCAAACTTTGCCGCATCTCTCCTGTCTGATACCGCTTGGAAGAGGATGTCCTGGGCTCCTTCCAGGATCTGTGGCAGCACTAGCGCAACCGTTTCCAAAAGGGAGTGCGAGTAACGACCCAATAAGCATACAGTGTTCACTGACTGCAATTCAAAGCTGGCTGAAGAAAAAATGTTCTTACCCCAACTATCCAGCCTCTTGGATTCCCTGTCTGGGGGTTGCGGAAGGGAACGTGTCCTGTGACATAAAGGCTTGGACCACCAAGCTCTTGGGTGTGCGGTGGTTGGTGAGGCAATTTGGGTCGCTCAGTGTAAGGCAATGGTGGTGGCCGTTTGTCCTATTCACAGGAGCCCCTGTGCTGGGCTTGGACCAGGTTCCCAGTAAGATATCAGTCAAGGCCTCGTTGAAGGGCGGGAGGGGTTCCGAGGAGGAGACACCTGCCTGCAGGGCCTCTGTTAAGATGTTAGTCTCAACTGCCACAGAAGGTAGCTGAAGGTCCAGGACCTCAGCTGCCCTTCTCACCACCATAGCATATGAAGCCACCCTCCTCCATAACCACTGTAGGAAGAGAAAGCAGGCCAGAATCTGGAGAGATACCAGTCCACTGACCTCACCCAATTCCTCATACCAGTCCATTTTGTGCTCAAGCTGGTCTTATAAAGTGTCCACCGACCCCTCCCAATCTTCCTCCATTCCTAGCCCTTCAGAATAAAGCTGAGGAACCGATCTAAGATCCAAGGGTTCTGTCGGCGCCTGAACCAGCGTTGGTAGATGTTGATCTGGCTCCTGGTCATCGGGGAAAAGAATGGGGCTGATGTCGGGTGTCTCAGCAGCACCACTGGCGCTGGGGAAGGTCGCAGTGGCACGACCTGCATTGGTCCGGATCCATCACTGGATCCATGGGGGGGTGAATGATGCCGGGGATGGAGCCACCAGCGTGGAATCCGATAGAGCCCCCTCTGAACCTCCGGGGTGCGAAGGTAGGGTCAGGCCACCCAAATATGAGGCATATGGCATCATAAAATTCTTTGAGCTGAGCGGGGGTCATTCTGGCTCCCAGGAAGGCACAAAGCATGGACCCAACCCAGGCACAGATTCAGCCGAAGGAGGCCTAGAGCGATGAGACTCCATAGCAACGGCTGTTGGACAAGGAGAAGTTGAAGCACACTTCAACTTCTTGTGTTTTTTGTGCTTCTTACATGACCGACATGCAGACTTCGAGTGGGAGGAGAAACACTTAGGGCTCCCGGAGCGGTGCCCGGACCTTCCTTTCGACTGAAACCGAGAATTAGTCCTCCAGGGCGAACGAAGCGGTGCTGAGCACCAGGCAACAAGCAGCTTTAGGGGCCACTCTCTCAAAGCTTTCCGAACCATGGCCGGCAGTCAGAGCACGACTTGAAGTCGTGGTCGAGCTCTAGGCACCAAAGCAAGCCAAGTGTGGATCCGCCACTGACATGGCGCGGTGGCATATGCCATACGGTTGAATTCAGAAGTCTTCATGGACATGTATGGAGAATCTGCACACCAAAAAATGTAGATAAACGCTTGTCAAAAGGTGACAGCGGCTAGCTCTCTTCACAGAACTGGGCTGAGTGGCGCAGAAAGAAAAGATCTGATGTCAGCGCGCCGAGGTGGTTTCTATATAGGCAACGCAGACGTCACAACAGCAGAGAGAATGACACCGAGGTCACACAAAGCCTACTGATACCACCTATTGGCGCACAAGAATATTGCTCGAATAAAAATCTTGCGGATCCAGTCTGATGCCTGGGAAATTCAAAGGTAAGGAATCTGTGGCTAGATGTCTCTATCAGATAGGGTGGATTAGGAAAGGACTGCCCGGGTTAGAGATGGGGGGGATGAATAGATTGGGGGCTGGGCAGGGATGTGAACACTACACAAGCAGGGCACAGGTGTTGAGCCCTTTGGGGGAGGCGGAAGCAGAGAGTGGCACAGTGAGGCTCTCAAAATGGTGCATGCAACTGGCTGCTACAAGGTGTGTGTCTAGTCCAGAGTCAGGCAGGATGATGGCAGCTGACCACAACCTCATGACCTTTATCAATAAAAAAACATGCTGAACTGTTGCCAAGGAGTTGCCTGTGGACAGTTCAGTTATTGATGATGAGCCTGTAGAATTCTTTATTAGCAAACAAACTAAAAGTGCACATGATCGGCCCAGCCTAAAGTGCCCGATTGAAGGCACTCTGTAGATCCAGATGTGTGTGACTCACTAGAGAATTCTTACCAAACAGGTGAAGCTGACCTCAACTCTGTCTGACTGTTTCTTTTTGTTTTTATTTGTAGGGCTGTTGACCATGGTATTTCTTCAAGGGTGACATCAAACGGACGACTGGTCAGTTCTATGACCAGCACAGCAAGCATGTAATCCTTGAATTTGAACTGCCTGAAAGAAATAAACTGAAGACCATTTCCAGTTGTGCTCGTGTGACCTTTTCGATGAACACTGTGTCTGGGATAGTCCTCTAGGTCACTGAAGATGCCAACTAAGTCTTACTCTTTAACTCTAGGTGCTACGAGTTAGGATCACCTGTTGTTTGGATGGAAGAGGAAAAACGTTTGCTATGAACAATGAAACATGGAGGCAATAATCGTGGACCTGTTGCGTGGATGTAGGTGTACTTCCTGCTGTACCTGAGCCATTTGTTTTCCGACTCCCATTTCATTTCTGACTCCATGATCTCTGGTGCGTGTCTGAATGAGGGTCTCCAAAACGCCTGTTCCGAGGAAGCTCTTGGGCAGTGGCGGCGGCTGCAATCGGGCTACATGTCCACGTGTATTGTGGAGGACAGCCCTGGGCACAGTTGTTGAATCCTTCCAGCCACAAGCTCGCCACATCCAAATCCAAGAACCAGCTGTTACATGAACCGGCCCAGGGTAGAGGCAAGACCCTGTAATAAGAGTCAACATTTATTGGAAGGTTTGTATGGTCCTTGCCTCAAACGGAGGTATACAAAAGCATGTCCTCTCCAAAAGGCTCTTTTTTTTTAGAAGTGTAAGTTTACAATCCCGAGACATGATTGGAAAAGAGAAGTTGTAGATCCCACAGTGCACCGAGGTCCATCACTCATTTAAGCAGCTGGATCAGGGGCCACATTAAATGGTCAGCTTTGTTTATTCCACTCCATCGAGTCTGCTTCGAGCCACGCATTAAACATTTGGATTAATTTTGCCTGATTTCAGGATTCTCTTCAGCACTTGGGAAAGGAAACAGTTGTAACATGACCTCTTAACTGAATCAGAGTCTCGGTGATTGAAATGAGCATGTAAAAGGTTGGAGCGGGGGAAGTGTTTGAGTCACAAGCCAGATCAGGCTTCCGGCAGGGGCGGGGGGTTCCTGCACACATGCGTGACATCACTAGAAGGTAGGTTCTCTTGATTGGGGGTTTTGATTAGCTTATTTGCTTATGTGTCCCCAACATTTCTTTTGGGTTCCCAGAAGAGACTGGGCTTTAAGGAGAAGGTTAGATCATATTTGGAAGGTTGAAAGCGAGGCAACACACTCAGAGTGATTCGGTTGCTCCCCTCTCTCTGTAACCCCACTCCTACCTCCCGTTCTCGAAAGACAACAGCTTTGGAGAGACAGAAGAAGCCATCTTTGGTCTAGGTAAGAGGGACGGACTGCAAAGAATTGTCATATTACTTAGATGCTGAAGGCACTGCGGTGCTAACTGGTATAAACATTCTGAGATATTCCTTGCTGAAGGCATAGCCACTGAAAATCTGAACATACCTGTGACTTCAGATCCCTCTGCCAGTCCCTACCCTGGCTGCTGAAGGCTGCACTGCTTTGGACCATAGCAGAGTGAATGTGATAACTTCAGCGAGGAGTCAGTTTACACTTCAAGGGCAGTGACTAACATGAGGGGGTGGGGCTTTAAATAGGGACATTAGTCACCCGACAGGTGTAATAAGGGCATACACTTAGGGTGGGGTGCAGGTAAACATCAGTCTTTTACTGTAGGTGCCATAACATGTGGAATGTATTGAGGGGACTTGATAAAATATTTCACAGACAGACTGTGTCTCTTCTCCATAGATCTGATATTTTGTTAATACACCAGTGTTTCTTAAGTTACCTTTTCAGGTGCAGAGTTGAGGGTTGGGGGGGGGGTGGGGGGGGGGACAGGGGTGGTCAAGCAGCGATCCACTGGGACACCCTACAGTTTTGATATCATGCCATTCTTCTCTAACCTGTGTGTACATATTTGAGAAGATATTGTGATCTGGTACTAGCATCTGTGACGCCAAAAAATGAAAAAAAACTTAAGGGACAGGTGCTCACACCTCTCATTTCAAGTGCCATGCTGGAGGAAAGGAGCTCTGACACCACTGGCCAGCTGAATACAGGTCTTCATTGGGGCAGGCATTAGGTGCGTCTTTAGATGAACCAATGGGGTCACATTCAGCGCATGCAGTTTGCGAATGATTGTGCTCATCAAATAAGGTATGCACATGAAATTAACTTTCCAGCTCCCTACAGCCAGCAATGACGACAGATTGTACAGCAGAGGGGAAAGGGTGAAGAAAATGCCGAAGGTTTTTCATCGTGTTAAAACACCATCTTTTGTCTGCCCAATAATTTTCCTTGCTGCGAAGGAATGTTTTTTAGCTTTGGTCACAAAGCGAATTATAGTTTCCAAAATCAGTTATGTTAATTATCAACTCATTTCAGACTTTTTGTGATCATTGCACCTGATTGCCGGCCAGAGTAGCAAACTTACTATGAGGTTAGCAGGGTGGTGTAGAAGTTACCATTGGTGGCGGGAGGCCGTGTGGATTTAGAGACCAGTATCCCAGTGCGGCTATTCCACAACCACTCAATACATGAGAATTCATGCTCCTTTTGGGAATCATTGCAGAAACCAATTGCTGTGCCCCCAAACCACAGGAATGATCCATCCTTCTGACTAACTGTCTCCATGGAGACCATTTCTACTGGTAGCACTGATCCCACGGCAATCCACTCTTCAGGTTCAACAGACCTTACAGAGTTCACTTCTACAGGTTGAACTCACCCCATGAAAATCCACTTTACAGGATCATCAAACCACGCAGAGATCATCTCTAGAGGTTCAACAGATCCTACGGAGAATCATCGGACCTCAAAGAGATCCACTATAGGTTCAGAGGATCCCAGGGAGATCCATTTTACAGGTTGAATGGCTCCTACAAACATCCACTATACAGTTTGGACGGAAACCATGGATCTCTACTGGGCATGTTCAACTGAACCCAAGTAGACCCTCTACACCGGCTTCATGCGGACAGTCTTTCGAGTGGGCAGTGCAGGCCATCTCCCTCTTCTGAGTCAGTGCTCAATCAAGGCTAGTAAACTACTGCCTAATGGGTGCCACATTTTAGGTTTTAGGAGCAGGTGGGAACCGCAGCAGCAGCACTTGGAGAGCTGCCACAGAGGGGAGTGCAGGTGGTCTTGTACGCTACAGCTGAAAATGAAGTATTGCATATTTACTGTTTTCAGATTCAAATGAACATTCCAGCATAATCATCTCGTCATCTGTTAAATAAACATGCATTTCTGTGTTAAGCATTTCATCCAGGCTCCTACCCTGGCTGTGGGGTGGCGTGTTGAATAAACAGATACATTGTTGATGGTGGTTTTATATTCTTATTCCAGGTCAAGCAAGCCAAGAAAGGCAGTCTAGTGCCTCTAATTAGCATATGTAATCTTCCAGGAGTTGTGCCACTTAATTGATTCATTGGTTCCAGAGGGACTCTGCTACAGAATGTGCAACCTATTGAAGTCCTGCAGCACCAGAATGAAACAGTTTTCTTTCCTTCGTAGGGTTCCATAATGCAGGGCCACTGATTTATTGCCTAAGTTTACGCAACAGGAAAGGGCCAGGTTAGACGCTGCTCTTGCATATTTAGCAGTCCCTCATCACTGAACGTTCAAATACCTGCAGCACATGCCTCGTGGCTCTTCCTTATATACGCCTTTCTATAAATCTCTCCTCATCTTCCATTCTCCTGATACCTTCTTATTCAGTCTATATCCATCTTGCTTTTTCTTTTATCCTCTTTGTGTTTGTGGTTAATCATTGTTGCAAACCTCCTCCTCCCTTCTTTCTTACCTTCCCATTTCTTTTATCCCCTTGCTCCCTCACACCTCCCTCCCCTCCATTCTCTTTTCACTCTCTATCGGGCATAACTCTAGCAAGTCACCTTCTGGCCACTCACTGGCAGATAAATATCTGAAAGTGCAGAATCCTTGTATGATCGCTGTGCATCCGTTAAAGTGTGCCTTGATGTATCTATGTGAATTTGTAAAGAGTAAACCTAGATCTGAAAGAAACACGTTAGTTAGATTCCTCACCTTAGAATATCCCCAGGCGTCAGACTGGATCCGGAAGATTTTTCGTCAGCAATACCCCTTGCGCGTTGCTAGGCGTCGTCTGCGGCTCCGCGTCCGTCGTCGGCGTCGTGCGCCGTAATGACGTCGTCGGAGTAATTAGACGCCGCCCTCGCGCGCTGACGTCAGTTCTTTTTTTTTTCCGCGCCAGTAAGCGCAGATCCGGGAGAGCTACCCCTTTAGTCAATTTTTGACTAACTTTTTGATCCTTTTTGATCCTGTCTATCGACACCGGTGCCGGTAGGATGCCTGGGTTTAAAGCCTGTACGGACTGTAGCCGATTGATGTCGGTTACGGACCATCACCGCCGGTGCCTGTACTGTTTGGGCCTCGACCACGACGAGGAGTCGTGCTCGGACTGTAAGGCCCTGACTTCGAAGGCTAGACGGGAGCGGTCCCGTAAGCTTCTCGAGATTCGCCACTCGGCTCCGCGCGCCTCTCGATCCCGGTCCAGGAGGAGGTCCAAGGATCGGTCGCGGAGCCGCAGCCGACGTCACCATCGGTCGTCGGGATCCAAGTCTTCGGGTAAGTCGAAGCATTCCAAGAAGTCCAAGAGGCGACATCGCTCTTCGGACTCCCCTCGCCGGTCGCGCGACTCGGTCGAGGGTCAGGGTGGTTCCACCCCCGCGGCTCCGGCGGAGCCGCAGGCGCCGCGTCCGTCCCCATACCCTCCGGTCCCTGGGACTAACGCGACGCCGGCGGAAGTCAGTGCCTTCCTCTCGGCCATGAGGAACCTGGCTCCGCCGTCGGCGCCCGCTGGTGCGCCTTCGGGCCCCGCGGACCCGACTGGGCTGCCTTGCCAGCCGGCGGCTCGGGCCCCGGCGCCGTTGACGGCTCCGGCCTCGACGCCGCAAGCGCCCGAGGGACCCGTTCTCGAATCCCCGTCGACGCCGGTTGACCTTGTCACTCCTCCACCGGCGTCTACTCCGGTTCCACCGCCGACGTCGACTCCGCTCGACGCCGTGCCCCAGTTTAGTCCCGGTCCGGGCCCGGCGCCGGTCCGGCGTCGATGGACGCCGAGATCGACGCCGCTAGAGACACATTTTGTCTACCGCCCGGCTCCGTTACTTTCTCCTCTACACCAGGAGTCGGATGATGGGGACTACTGGGAGGGATCCGAGGATCCTATGGCCGCTCAGGCCCAACTGTCCCAGGACTGGGCAGATGAACTGGGGGAGGCCAGTGGTCTGGATACCTCGCCAGACACTGGATTCATCTCTCCTCCGACTGTGGCTTCGGAGGAGGGTGCTGCTTTCTCTGTGGTGCTGCGCAAGGCGGCCGCAGCCCTTGGGCTCGAGCTACCTGCCGTGGCTGTGAGGACGAACGTCCTCACTGAGGTGCTTCAGTCTGCAGCAAGCTCCACTGAGCCTCTGCTGCCATTCAATGAGGCCCTCACTGACGTTCTACAGGGCACCTGGTCCAAGCCCTCCACAGTTCCTCCTGTGGACAGGAACGTTGCCAGGCGCTCCGGGCGACCCCAGTTTTCTGTCCCAACACCCTACCCCTGAGAGCCTGGTTATCCAGGCCTCCACCTCCCAATCCTCTTTCCCGACCGCCCCGCCGGACCGGGATTCCAAGAGACTGGAGCAGTTTGGCAAGAAACTGTTCTCTTCCCTTAGTTTGGGCCTGCAGTCTTTGAACACCGCTTGTCTCTTGGACCGTTATTCCCACTCTCTGTGGGATGCGGTGGAGGACGCGCTGCCCCTGTGTCCGGAGGAGGTCCAGACACGACTTACCCAGGCTCTGGCCGATGGGAGGGATGCCGCACGACATGCTATACGTTGTGGGCTTGACACCACGGACTCGCTGGGTAGGGCCATTTCTACCTCAGTGGCGCTTCGACGTCATGCCTGGCTGCGGTCCACGTCGTTTTCCGGCGATGTCCAGAGCACTCTCATGGACATGCCGTTTGATGGCACTCGCCTGTTTGGCGAGAAGGCGGACAGTGCGCTGAACCGCTTTAAGGACTCCCGGGCTACGGCCAAGTCCTTGGGCCTCTCGGCTCCGCGGTCGCAATCTTCCGCTTTTCGCCCCTTTCGTGGCCAAGGAAGGGGTGCCTCCTCACGTGCGCCTAGCCACCAACCGCAGAACCAGCCTGCGCGCGGACGTGGTTTCCGCCGAGGCGGATCTGGAGGACGACGAGGTCAGCCCACTTCCACCCCGGCAGCATCCGCCTCAAAGCCTTCCTAGTCCGAGCTTTCAGGCCCATTCCACGCCAGTGGGCGGCAGAGTTCGCCATCACCTGCTCCACTGGCGGTCCATCACATCGGACAGGTGGGTGCTGCAAATCGTCCGAAGGGGCTACTCCCTCCCCTTCGAGACGACCCCTCCAGCCATGCCACCGCAGCACCACCGTATCTCGGGGGATCATTTGCATCTTCTCCACGAGGAGGTTTCCGCCCTCTTGGCCAAGGGGGCCGTCGAGCGCGTTCCGAGCCCAGAAGTAGGTCGTGGTTGTTATTCCCACTACTTTCTGGTTCCCAAGAAGGGCAAAGGGGGCCTACGCCCTATCTTGGACCTTCGGAACGTCAATGCCTTCCTCCGGAAGGAAAGGTTCAAGATGTTGACTTTGGCTCAGGTTCTAGCTGCCCTAGACCCCGGAGACTGGATGGTAGCGTTGGACTTGCAGGACGCTTATTTCCACATCCCCGTCCTGCCGGCCCACCGGCGTTACCTGCGGTTCACGGTGGGCCAAGAGCACTTTCAGTTTACCGTGCTCCCCTTCGGCCTTACCAGTGCCCCTCGGGTGTTCACGAAAGTGATGGCGGTGGTCGCAGCTCATCTGCGCAGATCAGGGGTTCCAGTCTTCCCCTATCTCGACGACTGGTTGTTGAAGGCGGGCTCGCCCCAGGCAGTCGTCTCCCACCTCCAGACTACGGCGGATCTCCTGCATTTGCTGGGGTTTTCCATCAACGTGCCGAAGTCACACCTGAGTCCCTCTCAGAAGCTCCTCTTCATCGGAGCGGTTCTCGATTCGGCGCAGTTCCGGGTCTATCCGCCGGAACAGCGGGTCCGGGATATACAGGCCCTGATTCCCATCTTTTGGCCTCTATCCTGGGTTTCGGTCAGGCTAGTGTTGCGGCTTCTGGGGCTGATGGCCTCCTGCATCCTACTAGTGCATCACGCCAGGCGGCGCATGCGGGCTCTGCAGTGGGACCTGAAGTTTCAGTGGGCCCAGCATCACGGCAACCTGTCCGACCATGTCTTGATCTCGGAGGGCACTGCACAGCAGTTGCAGTGGTGGCTCACGGACCGCGGTTGGGTCATGGGCAGGAGCCTCTCCCTTCCCCAACCGGAGCATGTCGTCGTGACTGATGCGTCCCTCCTGGGATGGGGTGGCCATACGGGAGAGGCGGAGAGCAGAGGCCTCTGGTCTCCGGCGGAGTCTCGTCTCCACATCAACCTGTTGGAGTTGAGGGCGATCCGACTTGCACTGAAAGCCTTCCTTCCCTCTGTCAGGGGCAGTGTCGTGCAGGTGTTCACGGACAACACCACCGCCATGTGGTATTGCAACAAACAGGGCGGGGTGGGGTCGTGGACCCTTTGTCAGGAGGCTCTGCGCCTCTGGACGTGGCTGGAACACCAGGGCGTCACCCTAGTGGTTCAACATCTGGCGGGCTCTCTGAACGCCAGAGCGGACGAACTCAGCCGCCGGTGCATGATGGATCACGAATGGCGTCTGAACTCCGAAGTGGCGCAAGGTCTCTTTCAGCAGTGGGGAGAGCCTTGGTTAGATCTATTCGCCACCGAAGAGAACGCGCAATGTCAGCAGTTCTGCGCGTTGGAATTTCCAAGGCGGCACTCGCTCGGTGACGCTTTTCGTCACGAGTGGAGTTGCGGTCTGTTGTACGCCTTTCCGCCTATACCACTTCTGCCCAGAGTGCTGAAGAAGATCAGGCACGACCGGGCCCAAGTCATCTTGGTGGCTCCGGATTGGGCACGAAGATACTGGTATCCCAAGCTACTCAGTATGTTGACCGATCCCCCGATACGTCTGCCCCTTCGGGAGGATCTTCTGTCGCAGCAGCAGGGGACGGTCCTCCACCCGAACCTGTCCAGCCTCCACCTCCATGCGTGGAGATTGAGCGGCGGCAGTTGATGCCATTCGACTTGCCTCCTGAAGTCTGTGATATTCTGGCAGCCAAGCGTCCCTCCACAAAGACGGTATACGCCTGCCGGTGGAACAAATTTGTGGCATGGTGCACAGCAAAGGCTGTGGATCCCCTTTCCGCCCCTCTTTCTGAGGTTCTCCTCTTTCTTCTTTCTCTGGCCCGGCAGGGCTCTGCCCTGGGCACCCTGAAAGGTTATCTTGCTGCCATCTCTACCTTCTTGCGGCTTCCTGATCAGCCTTCTCTTTTCAAGTCCCCTGTGGTTACACGCTTTCTAAAAGGCATTACTCACACGTTCCCTCCTGTCCCTTTTGTAATGCCTCAGTGGGACTTGAATCTGGTCTTGACATTCCTGATGTGCGCTCCCTTCGAGCCTCTTCACAATTGTCCTCTTCGTCTTCTGACTCTTAAGACTGCTTTTCTGGTAGCCATCACCTCGGCTAGACGGGTGAGTGAGCTCCAGGCTTTATCTTCAAAGCCTCCTTTTCTGTCTGTTCATCCGGACAAGGTTGTCCTTCGGCCTCGTCCCTCCTTTCTTCTGAAAGTGGTGACTCCATTTCATCTTGGGCAGTCTGTCACCTTGCCCACCTTCTTTCCGCCTCCACATCCTTCCAAAGAGGAAGAGAGGCTCCACCGTCTGGACCCAAAACGTGCGCTCTCCTTTTATTTGGACCGCACATAGCAGTTCCGGGTGGACGACCAACTTTTCGTTGGATACGTGGGTGCTAAGAAGGGGAAAGCTGTGCACAAACGGACCATCTCTCGGTGGGTCGTTTTGTGCATCAAAATTTGTTACTCTTTGGCAAAAAAGGACCCTCCTGTTGGGCTGCTGGCCCATTCTACTCGGGCCACAGCGGCTACTACTGCCTTGGGACGGGGAGTCCCTTTGCAGGACATCTGTCAGGCGGCGACGTGGGCTTCGCTACACACGTTTGCCAGGCATTATTGCCTTGACAGCCAAGTCCGGAGGGATAGCTTCTTTGGCCGTTCTGTCCTCCAGGACTTTCTGGTGTGATCTTGGTTCGCAGACCCACCACCGGGGATGGTATTGCTTGGGTATCTATTCTAAGGTGAGGAATCTAACTAACGTGTTTCTTTCAGATGAACAAGTTACTTACCTTCGGTAACGATGTATCTGTAAGAAACATTAGTTAGTTAGATTCCTCACCGACCCACCCATCCTCCCCGTTCTGCGAACCGACATCTAGGGTTAAGGTTATCCTTTTCAGGCCCCTAGATTTTATTTTTGGCACCAGTGTCGGTCTTTGCATGGCTCTGCGTTCCTGGCGCGGAAGGCTATGTACAAGAACTGACGTCAGCGCGCGAGGGCAGCGTCTAAGTACTCCGACGACATCATTCCGGCGCACGACGCCGACGACGGACGCGGAGCCGCAGACGACGCATAGCGACGCGCAAGGGGTATTGCTGACGAAAAATCTTCCGGATCCAGTCTGACGCCTGGGGATATTCTAAGGTGAGGAATCTAACTAACTAATGTTTCTTACAGATACATCGTTACCGAAGGTAAGTAACTTGTTCGTAGGGAGCAGACAAATGTTTAAAAAGAATGAATTATGTTCTGTACCAATGTAGTATACTCCAAAGCGGTGAGAGCTAGGATGGTTTTTATGTTGATGGGAAGAGGAGAGTCTTCAGAGCTTTTCTCAGTTGCTGGAGGGCTGAGGTGGTTCTGATGGTGGGGAAAAAGTGAGTCTTCAGAGATTTTCCAATTGCTGGAGCGGTTCTGATTTTGATGGAGTTGCCTTTACAGATCCTGATGACAGAGGCCGGCTTCTGGGTTTCTGTATTTTGCAGTTTGTGTCCAATCTGTGAATATTCTGCCGCCTCCATGCTACATTCTCTTACTCTTTTCTTTCTTTTCATGTACTGCTCTAACTGTTATAAGCTGTAACATTTGATTCATCAACTTTAAAATACACTGAATGTGGAAAGCTGAGCCATTTTCGGAGGACTCTTGTGCCTGCTCCACTGGTGGTAATGTGGCGGCTGACAGTGAGGTGGCAAGTGCGCTGGGGTAGAGCATTGGAGAACACACTTCTATAGGTCAGAAAACCAGCGAATGGCTGGAGTGGCTGCAGAGGACACAGGGGAAAACCCGTGGTAGCCTGGCGATTGGAATCAGTTCCAGTGTTGGGTGAGATGAGAAATTGTCAGTCCAGGTAGCACAATTTTCTTTCAGGTGCATACTTGATTTGCCATTACATATAAGCAGTATGTTAATTTCCCTGTAAGCATCCGTTGTTGAATGTAGTGCTGTAGATTCACACGCTCTGCATACTCCTGCAACCTAGTGTTGAGCTCAGATGTTGCAAGTGTTTGTTCAAGCAGGTTTTCAACTGACAAGGTCTTGGGGATTCGTCCTCTGGATATAAAGGTGCATGTTCATCAGCTTCATTGTTAGATTGTTTTTTGCCCAACGGGTGAGAGTAAGTATGTAGTAGTGTGTACAGGAAGACTAGTGACCATGCAAGTAGAAAGAACCTTCTTAGAGAAAGATATCTGCAACAACCACTGGCTTCCGTTGAGGAGGATGGGTGCATTATAGTACTACATGCAATAAACTGATGCTTACAGGGTAAGTAACGTTTGTGGCATGTGTGGCTGTAGATGCACATGCTCTGCATAGATTGAAAAGCAATACTTCCCTAAGCAGTGGCTTGTCATTGGATGGTGCGGTGGTCTGAAACAAAGTCTTGAGGTCAGTTTACCAACTTTGACCTGTTCTCTTGATAGGACGTCCATACAATAATGTTTTGTAAAAGTGTGTGGAGTGGACCAAATGAAGAAGTTACTTTCTTTCGGTAATGCCTTTTCTGATGGATACATCTGCCTGTGAATTCTTTACCTTTTGAATGACCCCTTGTGCAGCATTCCACAGAAACCTTTCTACCTAGCTGTCTGACGTTGAAGAGGATATCACAGTGGAACAGCTCTGCTCGCGACCCTGCGTGACGTCATTGGAGCCATAAGAAGACCTCATTTGGCGTACTGACGTCAGTTCACTTTTTTCCACACTGTCGACGCGTAACAATTTTTCCAGGGCTCTCCATTTCTGAGTGTTTCATTGTTACAGGTTCTCCTGAAATTGTAGCAGTGCAATGGCTGCTCAGAAGAAATCTGTGTTCAATATGAGCTGCAGATCACACACTGTGCATAAGTCGCCATCTGGTGGTGGGCCCGGATGATTACACTTTGTTGTTGTCCTGGAAGAAGTCTTTGTAGTCACGAGATAGGTGACTCCTCCTATGGACTATAGTGCGCATGGGCATCGACTCCATCTTCAGATTGTTTTATTCCACCATCGGGCTCGGATGTGTTTGTCGTGCTCTCGGTTGGGTTCGTTACCGATCGACCTTTCGCAATCCATAACCCTATCGTCGGTATTGTTTTCGATTGCGATCACTCTTCGACGCGCATCGTTCAAAACCTCCATCTATCGATTCCGGTTGTCCACGCGGGCCATCAGGCCCATCTGCGCAATCAGGCCCTTGGCCGATGGAAAGGACATCTTTTAAAAATTGCACTCAGTGTAGACACAAATTCCCCCACACAGTCTTTTCCCAAAAAGGACACCGTGGATGAAGAGCTTTTTAAGCCGGACCCATATCAAAAGGCTCTTCTACAAAACCCCAAAACAGGTCAAATAATACTGCAGCCTAAAAAGAGAAAATTGTTCCTCGGAAGAAAAATGCCCAGACTTCTCCCATAAGGGACATCTTACCACCTCCATTGTTGCCTGACCCGGACATTTCTCCTATAAACTCACCATTACCCCAAAACACTCCACCACCTTTGGATGAGGATTTTGGAGACGGAGACAATTAAGAACCATTCGAAGACCCTAGGGATCCTAATTCACCATCATATGACCCCTGGGAAGACTATGAAGCACCAGGTGCACTTGGTGTGCCTCAGGAGGACATGTATCCCTCTAGACCATCCCCTCCAGATGACACCATAGGATTTTCACAGCTACTACACAGGACTGGGGTAGAAATGCACACTGACCCCGTAGATGATGACTTCCTCATGGACACAATCACACCTTCGCAAAGGTCCACAATAACACTACCAATGCTCAAGGGGGTCATCAAACATGCCCCAGAGGTCTTTAAAGACCCTGTCAGAGCCAGAGTTATCAATCCTAGGATTGAGAAAAAGTATAAGACTGCACCTACTGACCCAGCTTATATTAAAGGCCAGCTCCCTTTAGTGGTTTCTAACGCCCAAAAGAGAGCCAACTCACAAACCTCAGAGAATGCTCCACCCCCTGATAAAGAGTAAGTTATTAGATGTCTCTGGTAAGCGGATGGCATCCCAAGCGGCTAATGTTTGGAGGATTGCCAATACACGGGCATTGCTGGCAAGGTATGATGGGGCTCATTATGATGAGCTGGAGACCCTATTAGAACATCTCCCTGATAAGTATAAAACCAGGGCTAACGACATAATTCAAGATGGTAAAATCATCACAAACACCTCCATTCACTGTGCTCTAGATGTTGCAGACACATCCTCTAGGGCAATAAATACTGGTGTACTCTTACGCAGACATGCATGGCTGCGTATCTCCGGATTTAAACCAGAGGTGCAAAACACTATTTAAAATCAGCCTTTGGATGAACAGCATTTATTTGGACCCAATGTCGATTCATCTTTAGAAAAGATGAAAAAAGACACTGATACCGCAAAGTCAATGGGAGCCTTGCAAACTCAAACTGCTAGAGGCTCCTTTCGTCGCTCCTCTTACAGAGGCGCGGCCAGGAATTTCCACACTGACAACACCTCCTCTTCTTTCAAAACTCCCACCCAGTCCTCACCCGGCAGAGGATATTACAGAGGAGGCTATAGAGGCAACAATACCAAAGGTAGAGGTAGAGGCACCAACACTCGTACTGCCTCCACTTCTAAACAGTGACTTGACTTCCCTCCCCTCCCCCAGACCATTCCACTCCGGTCGGGGGAAGACTATCACAGGTCCTACCTGTCTGGAATTCCATCACAACAGACAGGTGGGTAAAACAAATCATTCATGTTATTGGGAGCTCACTTCAACTCCTCCACACATACCACCTAGACAGCGTCCCATGTCACAAGAACATCTAACACTACTGAAACGGGAGGTCAATGCTCTCCTACAAAAGCATGCATTAGAACCAGTTCCATTGCATCACCAAAATACAGGGGTTTACTCACTCTATTTCCTCATACCAAAGAAGGGCGGTTCTCTCTCAGGCCCATACTAGACCTCAGACCACTGAACCTCTACATTCAATCAGACCATTTCTATATGATCACTTTGCAACAAGTCCTTCCTTTGTTAACACAAGGCGATTTCCTTACCACTTTCGATCTCAAGGTCGCCTACTTCCACATTCCCATTCACCAAGCTCACAGGAAGTATCTTCGGTTCGTGGTGGACGGTCAGCATTACCAGTTCAAAGTCCTCCCATTCGGAGTCACCACAGCACCCCCCCCCCCCTGAGGTTTTACAAAATGCCTTGCGGTAGTAGCGGCGCATTTAAGAAGGCAAAACATCCCCTATCTGGACGACTGGCTAATAAAAGCCAAGTCATACCACCAGTGCATACAGCACACTTACCGAACTATTCAGCTCTTACACAAGCTCGGGTTCACCATAAACAAACAAGACAAAGTCACATCTCCAGCCGTCCCGTTGTCAACAGTACCTAGGTGCCACAATAGACACCTCCAAAGCACTTGCAACCCCCAATCCGGTCAGGATAAACAGCATGCAAGCTCTTATACAAAGATTCCAACCACAATACTCATTACCAGCTCGAGTATTCATGCAACTCATAGGAATGATGGCCTCTTATCAGACCATACAGTACAAGGCAGGTGGACGCCTCAACAAAAGCTACTCCACATCAACCATCTGGAGTTACTAGCCATATTCCTAGCCTTAAAATCCTTCCAAAGTCATGTCTCAGGCAAGGCTGTCTTAGTCCGGACGGACAACACAACAGCCATGTACTATCTACAAAAACAGGGGGGGACGCACTCCTTACAGCTCTCACAACTTGCACAGAGCATATGGAGATAGGCAATTCCTCAAAACATTTGTCTCTTAGCAGAACATCTACCAGGAGTTCACAATCAAATTGCTGATCTGTTGAGTCGTCTAAGACAACAAATCCACGAGTGGGAACTGCATCCACAAGTTCTTCAGCCTTTCTTTCAAAGGTGGGGACATCCAGACATAGACCTGTTAGCCACACACTTGGACTCAAGTGCCCAAGCTTCGCCGCCAGGTACCCACACCCATGAGGTGTGGCGCCACAGTCAGGGCGACTGACTCCGGAATCTGGGGATCACGGTTCGATCCCCGGCGCCGGCGGCAGATCAGCCCAGCACTATGTGACTCTGGGCAATAGCTTGCCTAATCTTCCGGACAGCCCCCAGCGCCTAGAGACCCTTACGGGTGAGTGTTCGCGCTTTACAAATGTGGATTATTATTATTGTTCAGAGGCAATGCGATATGGATGAGTTGGTCAGGCATATTTGCAAACGCTTTTCCGCCTCTTCCACTCATTCCATTAGTGGTACGCAAGATGCAACAGCACTCACTGACGCTCATCTTAATCGCACCAACTTGGGCAAGACAGCCGTGGTACACCACCCTGCTACAACTCTCAGTGGTACCACATCGAAAACTACGCCTCTCTCCACACCTCTTAACACAGAACCATGGAGAGATCATGCATCCGGACCCCATGCAGCTGAACTTAGCCATTTGGCTCCTGAGGTCCTAGAATTTGGCTACCTAAACCTCCCGCCTGATTGCATAGACGTCATCAAAGAAGCTAGACGTCCCACTACTAGAGCCTGTTATGCAGCCAAATGGAAGAGATTTGTTATCTACTGCAACAATAACAATAGCAATCCACTAGATGTTTCCATCCAGCATATTATATGCTACTTACTACATCTTCACAGATGTCATTTAGCATATACATCCATCAGGTTACATCTAGCTGCTATCGCAGCTTACCTTCAAAACAGACAACATCTGTCGCTTTTCAGAGTTCCTGCCATCAAAGTAATTTAAACATTGTTCTCTCTAGACTTATGGGTCCTCCATTCGAAACCCTACACAAATGTGAGCTGCAATTTCTTACATGGAAAGTCGCTTTTTTAGTGGCTATCACATCACTCAGAAGAGTAAGTGAGCTCCAGGCACCAACAATTCAGGAACCATTTTTACAAATACATCAAAATAAAGTGGTTCTAAGAACTAATCCAAAATTCCTACCAAAAGTCATTTCACCTTTCCACCTCAATCAATCTGTTGAGTTGCCAGTATTCTTCTCCCAACCTACAACAGTGGCTGAAAGAGCTCTTCATACGCTAGACCTTAAAAGAGCTCTTCTTTACTATATTGATAGGACAAAGTCCTTCCGTAAAACAAAACAGCTTTTCGTGTCTTTCTCTCCACCACACAAAAGCAATCCTATTTCAAAAACAGGTATTGCAAGGTGGGTTGTAAAATGCATACAAATTTGCTACCACAAAGCAAAACGTACTTTATCCATTCCCCCTACGGCTCATTCCACCCGAAAAATAGGGGCATGCATGGCATTTTTAGGAAACATTCCATTAGATGATATCTGCAAAGCATCGACATGGTCTAAACATTGTGTAGCTGTGCAGGCAAAACAACAAGCTAGTGTGGGCCAGGCTGTACTTAAAACACTATTTCAGAGAACTGCAACAGATACTGGTGGTCGCCGCTAAGGGAGAGAACTGCTATGCAATCTATGCACAGTGTGTGATCTGCAGTTCATATGCCTCGAACGGAAAATGCTACTTACCAGTATGCATCTGTTCTTGGCATGTAGAGCTGCAGAGTCACACGCCCACCCACCTCCCCGGCTACCTTTATCTGTTCCAGTATTATCTTACTTAGATACACCATACATGGACATCTTTTTCTGTTCTCACACAGCTCCATCATTTCCCTGCTGGCGAAAAACAATCTGAAGATGGAGTCGATGCCCATGCGCACTATAGTCCATAGGAGGAGTCACCTATCTCGTGACTACAAAGATTTCTTCCAGGGCAACAACAAAGTGTAATCATCCAGGCCCACCACCAGATGGCGACCTATGCACAGTGTGTGACTCTGAAGCTCTACATGCCAAGAACAGATGCATACTGGTAAGTAGCATTTTCCTTTCAAGGCTTGTAGGGAATGCGGCGGTCATATGTCCATCACAGACCCCCATGATGATTGTCTTTGATGCCTGTCGTTGGACCACAGTGTCGAGGGATGTTTGTCGTGGCGACAAATTAATCCAAAGAGAGGAAGGCCAAGTTGTTCATGGCCAGGGCGATGAAGCAGACGAGGGGCTGAAGAAGGACGAGATCAAAGTCCAAGTCACCGACTCCGCACACCTCAAATTCATCACGGAAGCACAAGAAGAAGTGGAGTCATGGTTCCAGACGTCGTTCTTCTAAGGATAAGTCCCTGAAGTAGGGGTCCTCAACATCCCGGCGTCACAGAAAGGATGAAGTCTCACCTTCCCCTTCACCTCAGGTGAATCCGGCATACACTCCAGCTCCGAGATGCTCTACGACGCCCCTGGAAGCAACGCCTTTGCCTTCGGCCACTCCGGCTCCAGTCTCCCTGGCGCTGCAGCCAGAACCAGTCTTCCAGCCTCGAGCAGTTTCTGAACAGGCAGTACCAGATCCATAACCACTCTTTCCAGCTCCATGTACAGATCCTTCACATTTCTTGAATGTGATGTATGGCATGTTCGAGGGGGCGTAGTCTTGTCAGCGGCAAGATGGCTGCGCGCTGAGCAAGCTCTGCCAGCCGACCCTGGGAAATCCGTTACCATCCGCCATCAGAGGGAGGCAACCGACCTCCAATTATTGCACCTGATATCACCTACCCCACTGCAGCTGCGCGGGATTCTAAAAGGCTTGCAGCTGGGGCATTGCTGGACGAGGGCCTGGCCGGCTGCCCACACACTCGCAAGTGCCTAGTCGACCAAGCCGGCCTGGCCTGCTCGGCGGACCCCCTCCCGCGGTTGCTGCTGAGGGCACCACCCTGCTGTGTCCCCATACATGACCTGGAGCGGTGTTCCCCGGGAGTGGGCTCGTGTCTGCGGCACCTCTTCCCCGGTAATTCCGGCCTGCTGGCAGTGTGGGCATCGCGGCCACTGGGCAGAGCAAAGACCTTGGCTTTTCCGGGGCTGGGCCCGGATCCTGCTGCTCGCGCGGCTGTGGGGAGACGTCCTGCGGGCAGCCGCCTGAATAGATGCGCGACAACGACGGTAAGCCCCAGACACAAGGAACCCACAAGTAAGGCTGCAGCACGACCCCGACGCCATCTCTGCGGCTGCACGCTCTCCGCCTTGCCACTGGCGCGGATCGAGGCGGCCGCGGTGTTCCGGCCTCAGTGGCTTGCCCCCTCTGGTCCGTGCTCTGGGCTAAAGCTGCATGCTGCTGGAGCTGGCGGTTCTCACGGCCTTTCTAGCAGCAACCGGTGTTCTGGGCTGGTTGCCCCTGCTGCACTCCTGGCTCCCGCTCCGACACACTCAGAAGTCCACCTTCAAGCTGAGGGGGCCCATCCTGGGGGCTGTCTCCCTTCTCTGGCTTGCCTCACGCTGCATGCCAGTGCATACCATATCGCCTGACACCCCGTTAGCCTGAAATCATCCCACATTACCACATCTTCACAAGCGACACTGGCTGCAGCCTGCTGCGCATTGGTGCACAATTGCTCACTATAGCCAGGCCTGGGACACTACCACCATGTACCTGCTGTCCTGTGGGCCCCCGCTGGTGTCCCTCATGCCCTGGCAATTGACACCAGCCCTTCCTCCCCACCCCCCCTGCAGCCCATCTTCACCTTGCACTAGCCCCTTTGAGAGCTGCTGCACTAGGTCTCCTGGAAACTCGGTTGGCCTGATTTGCTTTGAAGCCTCGGGCCATCTCAATGACTGTCAAGTACCTCTGGCTGTATATCTTCTCCATCGCCCCATAAGCTCAACATGGGGAAAACAGACACCAGACAACCCAAGATCACTTTCACAGGGCGGGGGGCGGGCTGGGGCGGTGAGATGCCTCGCGATGCCGGCGAGCAATCCACCTAGACCAACCTCCCCGGTGAAAGGAAGACAGCCTTCGAACCATTCTTTTGGAGGTTAAATCCAGCCTAAAATCAGTGGACACAAAAATAGCCCACCTAATGTCGCGCCTCGACCAGGTTAAGCAGAAGGTGGACTCCCACGATTCCCGCATTGTCCAGCTCAAATCGAGGATCTCGGACACGGAGGACACTGGAACCAAGGGTGCGCAGAAACTCTTGAAAATGGACAAGATCCTCAAAGTCATATGTGCCAAGAACGAGGACTTAAAAGCGCTCTGCTGAAGGAATAACATTTGTGTCGGCCTTCCGGAGTCCACCACAACCGGGAGAATGGAAGATTACCTTGAGTCCCTGCTTCTCGCCCTCTTTTTCCCAGTCCTGCCCGAACATTTTATGATTGAACGGGCACACAGGTCCCTTGGTCCGCGACCCCCTCCTGGGACCCCTGCATCATTGCCCGCTTGCTGAACTACTGTGACAGCAACTCCATTCTCCGCAGGGCCCGGGAGCTGGGGGAGATCAACCATCAGGGCAACATTCTATCCTGACTTAACCCTGTCCGTCCAGGCAGCTCGTAGAGACTTTGTTCCCTCCAAGCGTATTTTACAGCAGCTCCACATCACTTATGCCATGTTGTACCCTTCAAAACTCTGCATTGACTTTCGGGAGAAGCCAACATTTTCCATTGATCCGAAGGCCGCCCTCACCTTTGCTAAGCAGCTACAGAAGTCCCACCCCCCCCGCGGAACCGCCATACTATCTCCGAAGACAGTCGTATAAGTGACAGTGATTGAATGCCCAGCTTCGTTTTACAGTAATATTGGACACTTTGTGCACACCCCGTTCATCTTGTTTGCTGTAATGACATATGCATATTATTGTATGTACTTTTCTGCTCTCGCTTTCCTCTGAGACTTCCAATAATGATTGAATTTTGCATGCCGAGCTTCGTTTTTACAGGAATATTGGACTCTGTGCACACCCCGTTCATCTTGTTTGCTGCAATGATGTATGAATATTTCTGTATGTATTTTTATGTTGTCGTTTCCCTCCGAGACTTCCAACATCCGGCCACCCTGCCTTCATGGCAAGGGGGTAAATGGCTGAGCTCTCGCACCCCAAAAGGATAATTTCCACAACCACTTTAAGTTCTCCAAGTTTGTGCTCCCTGGGTGGGGGTGGTTCAGATGCTCAACCTCTTTGGGTGGTTGGAGTTGTTGGGGGGAGGTCACAGGTTTTTAACTCAGAGGTCCACACCTGGCACCCTGTTGCATGGGTTTTATTTGGCTGTTACTCTTGTATTGTTATTGGCATGTCACCGACCGCATACATTCCACAACTTTTCACCTTTCACAACACTGGTCTCTTCTGCCTGACCACCGACGCTACACCACTAACTTCTCCTGGCCACTACATGACTGACACCACCTTCCTGACATGGAACATAAGGGGTTTGAACGACTATCGAAAGGCACGCCTCACGCGCATATCTAATCAGACATAAGGTGGACGTGTGTTTCCTCTAAGAGACACACCTCCTCCCCGCCACCTCATCCAGACTGCATTCCCGTCACTGGATTACACTGCATACTATTCCAACTATGCGCGTGGTGTCACCATCCTCTTTAGGAATGGCCTCCCTTGGCATGGCAGGCCTCCCTTGGCATGGCACGCAATCCTTCATTGATACGGAGGGTCGCTACACGATCCTTGCCGGCACACTTTATAACCAGCCATTGATACTTACGGCGCTCTATGACCCCCTACACAGACGACCCAAGGTTTTTCACCCAAGTTTGACAAATCATATCCTCTCTGGGGCCCACTCTTTGATATGGAGCGGCGGTTTCAACATTGCGCCCTCGCTGGCACTGGACCGCTCGGGGGTTCGCATCCTACACCCACAGCCATACTACACTCAATATTAGAGGACAACTCCCTACTAGATGCCTGGCGCCACGCACACCTAGACATGCACGAAGGTTCTTGCGTAATCGGCTCGCACGGATCTTGCCCCGCATCGACTTATGGCTCCTCTGTGGATCACCTGGCCCATACACTATCAGATCACACCCCAGTGCGCCTGAGTCTGCGATTCCCGCTCATCCTTCACCGCATGTTCACATGGCGCCTGCCCCCCTACTCGCTTTGTGACGTTGCTTTTTGCTAGGAGATTCGGAGTGCCATCATAGACTATTTCGAGCGCAATTCCGGCACCGTAGAGTCACCCTCGATGCTCTGGGAAACCTTCAAGGCCGTGATCCGGGTAGAAGCATTGCTAAACAATCTGGGGTGCTAAAGTCCATTAGAGGAACCATTAAGCGCTTGGAGAAAGACATTAAAGCACTCGATTTTCAACAGTCCAAGGATCCGAGCCCCGCCACCCTTGCCTCGCATCAGGACTAAACTCACCGAATTCCACGCGGAGGCGGATAGAGGCGTTGCATTCCTAGGCAGAGAGTCTTGTGCGCGCCGATATGGGGAGGGTGATTGCCCTGGTAAGACCTTTGCAAACCTATTAAGACAGCCACACACATCCTCATACATCACTGCACTCAGCGTCGAGACTGCCGGAAGGACTACCTCCCTGGCGACATCATCGCTAGGATCTCCGCTTTCTATGCCCAACTATACACTGCTGGTGAGGCTACGTCTCAGGAGATCCTGGATCAATATTTTGATTCGATTGAGCTTTTATGGCTCGGCAACGGACACCGTGAATACCTGGATGAGCCATTCACCCCTGAAGAAATTACCAAAGTTATTGCAGGACTCCCAGGCGATAAAACTCCTGGCTCAGACAGGCTCACCCACGTATTTTATGAAGAATATGCATCTCTCCTCGTTCCCCATCTGGCTGAGATGTACAATGAATCCCTTCTCTTTGCGAGGCCATGATCACTCTCCTTCTTAAACCTGATAAATCCCCCCGAGAGTTGCGATTCCTACCGCCCCTTATCACTGATCAATACCGACAACAAAATTGATGCCAAACTGTTAACTAATCGTTTCCTTCCACTGATGCCACTAATAGCCCGTCCCGATCAATCAAGGTTTATCCCCGGCCGCACCACTTCGCACAATCTGCGCACTATTTTCTCTATTACTCACCAGATTAACCCCGCCTTGCCTGCAGTGGACGCCACTAAGGCTTTTGACATGTTGGAATGGCCCTTCCTTTTCTATCTTCTTCCTCGACTAGGCTTTAGTCCGAGCTTCGTTCAAAAGATCCAACTTCTCTACACACTCCCAACAGCGCACATCAGGATTAACGGGCAGGTCACCGACCCCATAGCCATCACGAGGGGCACCAAGCAGGACTGCCCCCTGTCCCCTATGTTATTCGCCATTGCTATGGAACCTTTGGCGGTGCTGCTACACCAGCACCACACCCAACGGGGCATCAGCTTCCCGTCCCGAGCCCTAGTGACCTCGCTGTACGCAGACCATGTCACGATATACATTCGGAAGCCACAGTAGAACCTAGTTCCAATGACAAGGGAAGTGATCCGCTTCTGCTGCTACTCCGGGGTACAGGTTAACTGGAGCAAATCCGTCCTCTTCCTCCTCACAGATGCGACCAAGCCATTTCCAACAGACTACCCGTTCATTTGGGCGACTGGTCCCACCAGATACCTTGGCATCTGGCTGAGCAGAGATATTGACGAGGTGTGGAAGTCCAATTTCAGCAAAGCTATGGATTGGCTCAAAAACAAAATACACTCTTGGCAAAAACTTCCCTTCTCATTAGCCGGTCGTATCGCAATTGCTAAAATGGTCGTGCTCCCTAAATTTCTATACTTATTTTTAAATATTACCATTCCACTTACATCACAATTTTTTAAAAGACTACATTCAAATATAATTACACTGATCTGGGCCTGACGCCAGCCCCGTATTGCCTACAACATTTTAACAATGCCTTTAGCCAGTGGCGGAATGGGAACCCCTGATCTCTGGCTCTACGCACTGTGCGCCCAAGCTAGCTTTCTTCATTTTTGGATCCACCCAACACCTTAAGCAACATGTGGCGGTTGATACGGATCTTGCCTCCCCCTTGCCACTGCAGACAGCACTGTTTTTACCACACAGGAACCCGGAATGTGTGTGCTGGGCCTGGGATCGACTTAGCAGATACATTCGCGCTAAGGACCTATTTGCACCTTCACTGCAGCTTGCCAGCAACCCCTCCTTCCCTCCGCTGCGCTCGAGTACATCCACTCTTCCGCTTCCCCATGCAAACTGGTTACAAGATTATGTGTTCCCACATTGGCACCCTGCCCCATAGACACTGAGCGCGCCCGCAACGCATGGGGCTCGGACCTGGTTGGTGGTCTCACCCTTGCACAGTGGTAATATTGCTGTAACCAAACCAAGCGCCTCTCCCCCAATTATTGACTACGACTCATTCACATCCAATATCTATACCGACTTTACTGCACTCCTACCACACTGCCCAGAATTGGGTTGATGGACAGTGACAGATGTGCACGCTGCTCGGCTCCTGGTGCGAGTTTTGTGCACCTGGTTTAGTCGTTCACCAGAGTTTCCGATTTTTGGCTGGAGGTGTGCCCTGCCATCAGCTCTATTACTCTGGAGTGCATAGTTCCTGATCCTCTCCTGTGCCTTTTGGGTCACGTCAAGGACATTTCTGATGCCAACTGCAAATTAACCGCGATGCTACTGGTGCTCGCCAAGCCCAGAGTGGCAATTCACTGGGGCCTTAAGCCGGCGCTGCAGACCAAGCATTGGATTGCTGACGCTGCCCACTGCCAGACGCTGCCCACTGCCAGACGCCAGGGCAAATTTTGGGACTTGATACCTGAGGCTAATATACCTCCCGATATATGGGGCCCTCTCATCTCCTATCTCCACTGATGTTCGAAGTTGGGCACCCCCACCCCCCTGTTCCACTGACAGATATAGTGTTCTCATGGATACCTTGACGTTCCCCATATAAAGTCCATGATTGTCCTTTCTCATTTGCGAAAAATGGAAGGGGAGATAATAGGCAAGGTAGTGAAATAATAGAGGAGGTGAGAGAGGACCACAATTTTTACAAGGGCAACCCTACCCGAGATCGCCAATGTGACGGTCTTCCAGAAGCACATTTGTGATTGGATGGCTGTAGTGGCTCTAATTGTTATCCTCAAGCAGGTTCTCCTTGGTACTCAATGGAGAGGGACGCCTCTCCAGATCCAGCGAGGACTCCTCTACGTCTTCCGGCCCAGCAGGGTGAGTTCCCAGTTGTTTATTGCCACAATTCACAGGATAACCGTGGGATGGGACTCGGAGCATCCGCCATCTTTGGTGCTCGGCCACACTCCCCCCTTGCACAGGCACCTTTCATGTCGTCCTTACCAATGACCCCCAGAGGTTGGCGTCTCCCGACGCCGTGGTACTTGACACCAGTGCAATCCCTAGAGGGAAGAATGGAGTATTTTCCAGCGCCTTCTGGCTCCGGTCCAGTGCCGCCTCGGCCTCGCCCAGCACCTTCAGCTATCTCTGTGGAGCCTCCATCGACGCTGGCCCCATAGTCACCGGCGCCGCATCTGGCACTATCGACATTGATACCCACATTGAGATCTAGAAGGGAGGCACAGAGGCTTCTGGAGGAGGAAGAATTCCAGGAGCAAAAGGAGGAGGTTGAAGAGGGGGAATTTATTGTTCCCGTGCAAGAGTATGAGGGACTGCAGGAGGCTAGATAAGTCTCTGGAGTGGGAACTCTCTTCTCCCAAAGGCCTCTCTTCACAGGAGGTCTTTTCTCACCACTCAATCATAAGGAAGCGGCAGATCCACTGGACTTCCAGTTGCCTATTGCGGATATCAAGTCAAACATCCTAACAGAGGTTCTTCACTCTCCTTCTGTGACAGAGCGTCTACTCCCATTTAATGAGGCTTTGATGGAGCCCATCTTAGAGGTATGGCAGAAGCCTATGACTGCCCCTGCTGTGTCTAGATCGGTGGCGAGAAGGTACAAAGTAGCGCCTGGGGATCCAGCTTTCTTATCTGCACAGCCATCCTCTGAGAGCTTGGCAGTTCAGGCATCATGCTCTACAAAGCATTCTTCTTACTCTTTTTCATCCACGCTTGGAGATAGGGAATCTAACAGCATGGAACAATCAGCTATGCGAATATGGCTTTAAAATCAACAAATGCAACATGCCTACTGGGTCACTGCAATCACGCTTTGATGGATTCGTTAAGAGTTGTTTTGCGGAGGTTCTTTTGGACACTCAAGCTGCAGCTCATCAGGTAATTCAATCTGGGCTTGACACTGTTGCTAGGGTGATGGGTTCCTCAGTGGTTACTAGGAGGCATACCTGGCTAAGGGTGTCTGGTTTCTTTCTTTCCCTGGTTAATCAGGGTTGTGGAGTGGCTACTGTTAAAGGCTACTAGTCGGCCTTTCTTTGCCTACCAAAACAAACCTCTTTGTTTCCCATAGTCATGAGATTCATTAAGGGTCTCATTAACAAGTTTCCTCCCACTCCATTTATCATGCCTCAGTGGGATTTGAATTTAGTTTTTACTTTCTTAATGGGGTCCCCCTTGAACCACTGCATAGTTGTTCCTTGAGATTCCTAGCGTTTAAGATTGTTTTTCTGATTGCCAGGAGGGTTAGTGAGCTGCAGGCCCTTAGCTCTACACCTCTTCACCTCTTCTTACCTCAATTCAAGCGCAAAAGATGGTTCTTAGAACCAGAGCTGCTTTCCTACCTAAGGTGGTCACTCCTTTCCACCTAGGGCAAGCTGGCACTTTACCCATTTGTATCCTCACCCTCGCCCTTCTAAGGAGGAGGAGAGACTTCACCGCCTGGACCCTAAGAGGGTGGTAAGCTTCTACCTGGATAGAACTAAGGACTTCAGATTGGACGCCCAACTTTTCCTTGGCTATGTGGGCAAGACAAAGGGCAAGGCTGTCCACAAGAGAAGGCTATCCAGGTGGATCATCCTCTGTATCCAGATCTGCTACGCCTTGGCCAAGAAGCTCATTCCACCAGAGCTAAGTCTTCTTCGGCTTTGGCTAGAGGTGTCCCTGTTATAGATACTTGCAAGGCGGCAACTTGGGCCTCCCTCCACACTTTTGCGTAGCATTACTGCTTAGACTCAGAGGTGAGAAGGGATGGCAACTTTGCACGTTCTGTGCTGCAAGATTTTTTGGTATAGGTAGGCAGACACCCTCCTTCATGTGAGGTACTGCTTAGGGATTCAATTCAAACCACGAGGAATCCACAGGCAGAGGTATCCATCAGAAGAACAAGTTACTTTCCTTCAGTAATGCTTTTCCTGGTGGATACAGTATCTGCCTGTGGCTTCCTCACTGACCCACCCGCCTCCCCGTTGCCTGCCTGTTTACACCGAAAAAAACAATTGGCATGAAATTCATGTATTTTATTGTTACTCAAAATAATATGATGCTTGTCACTAGGAATTGTCTATATTTGGAATTTCCAGTTTCTTTTCTTCTTTAAATCGTATACTGTGTATACTCGAGGAAATGTTGTATACTGTGTATACTTGTGAAATGTCGGTTCACCCGTTCGCCTTGAAGGCACGAAAACAATGGGTGGAACTGACGTCAGCACGCCGACGTGGTCTTCTTATGGCTCTGATGATGTCACGCAGGGTCGCGAGCGGAGCCGTTCCATTGTGATGTCCTTGTCGACATGGGAGAGATATGGAGAAAAGTTTCAGTGGAATGCTGCACAAGGGGTCATTCAAAATGTGAGGAATACACAGGCAGATACTGTATCCACCAGAAAAAGTGTTACTGAAGGTAAGGAAATTGTTCAACTAGTTGAGACAAGATCTGGCCGCAGATTCCTTCCCATAGCATTATCCACAGGCGCCAGACTGGATCCCCAAACTTTTCTACAGCAGTACCTCTGTGTGTCAGTAGAGGGCGTAGTGCAACTCCGTAACGTCGTCGTCTTCCAGATGTGACATCGGCAGAGAACATATAAGGTCCCCCTCCCCCCAATGTCAGTTTCTTCTGTGACTACTTTCCGTGCTAGGTATAGAAACTGATATGGAAACAGTGTGCCCAAAAAGAATCTTCTTTTTGAAAAATGGTCGTATTTGTTTTAGTGTTGTATATATTATTACTTCTCCGACCCCCCATTTTTTGGTTGTTGAAAGAGTCAGTTCACAGAGTGATGAGGATGGGTGAGTCGGTAAGGAATCTACGACTAGATCTTTTCTCTACCAGATAAGGCGTTACCGAAGGTAAGTAACTTATTCATCTGATAGAGACGTCTAGCCGTAGAAGCCTTACCTTAGAATGACATACCCAAGTAATACCATCCCTGGAGGAGGTTCTGCGGACCTAATGCTACGAAAGATCCCCGACTAGGCTAACCGGTCTGAAAGAAGGAAAAGACGACCCGGCTGCCAGGAAGGGAGGTGAGGGAGAAGACATCTCACCAGAAACATTGAGGAGAAGCCCATACGGAACTGAATCCGCAACTTGTGAGATACCACGGCAGAAAAATAAAGAGGAGTCAGAAAGAACAGTCCAGAATACTGCATCGTTCCCTTAAATTCAACCGGGCCAGGAAAAGGGAGCGAAGACCAAGTACAGTAGCTAAAACTAGTGAGTCAAAGCTCCTAGCCATAGAAGCAAGCAATGCAGAGAGCACCAACCATTACTATCAAACATGCTCTGTGGGCAAAAACAACAATTAAGGCCACACACCACATGGTCAGTGGGAACACAGAGAGGGGAGGGAGCTCGCTGGACTGCTCAACGTCGAATCCTCGGGGGGGGGGGGGCAGAGAGGGAGTACCATGTTACAAACACACAGAGGCTTCCCCAGGGTATGGGGAAGAGCGTAACCTGATAAGCAGAAACACACTGTTCCGTAAGAGACGCAGGAGAAGATAACTCACCATAGAGATACCGAACAAAGGGAGGTATAAAGATATGGCAAATATATATGCATGAAAAAACATGATATATTTATATAAACAAATACGTATACAGAAGAAACACTGTAACAACAGATGTCCAAGAAAGACGCATATAAACAGTTGCTACATCGGTCATGGGCCAAGATGGATTAGCAGCCAGCTGGCAACCAACCACGTGGCCTCATATAAGAGAACAAGAAGCAGAAAACAACAACACCGACTGATTATTAGGCGGCAGAGAGACCGGTGTAAAGAAAAACAATGGGAGAAACTATCTCGCCAGAATTGAAAAAAATAACACCAGTATGGAAAACTACAAAGGGTCAAGGTGAACAAGGCCAACAAGGGGAGGCCAATGCCACAAGCGAAGGTCCAAACCAAGAAACCAGTGTAAAGACCAGAAGTGAATGAATGAATGAAAACAGATTTATATCGCGCTACTATGCCCAATGGGCGTCAAGGCGCCTAACCAAAAAAGTAACAGATGGAGAGGTGGTGTCTACAGCCTAACCAGGGGGGGGGCTAGAATGAGAAACGGTCTGGGTGCACGGGACGACCTGTTCCCTGAAAACAAGCCATGTGACATCATGAGTAAGGGTCCAGACGTCACCAGAAATCATAATTGGTATGCTCTCTAGTTGAGGGCGAGCGAACCACCACAGGGATTGGAACAGTATCCGCGCTCGCAAAACGTGAGGGGAAAATACTCCAGAGACTACCAACATCTGTACAAACCAACCCTGAGTGGTAGGGCAAGAAATCCATGTTCAAGAAGAGACGAAAGACGAAAAATGGCTATAAACCACAAAGGGGTAGAAGGCATATCTGCAGAACAGACAGGCCAGTACCAACATTGGGGTTGGCAATAGGGGCATGCTGAAAACGTCCCCAAAGCCACAACTTAGACCAAAGCAAAAACAACTGTCGCTTTTCACTGGGCAGAAGCAGAGAAAACAGGCCATGCAGAGGCATAGGAGGGAAATGATCGGCAGAGTAGGCCACCCTTCCCAAGATACGGACACAGCACTTCCACAAGGTGCCTAAGAAAGAAGGGGCGGGAGCCTGTTTTGCCCTTGCATAGCGAGAGCCAGCACAAGAAGGGCTAGCTCCTGAATAGAGAAAAGAAGGAACACCATCCAGGTCAGGGCCAGAGAATGCACCTGAAGCCAAGAATCAGGCCCCTTCCCATACATCCGCTAGGGAAGAAGGGCACCAGATAAAGAGGAAGGAGGAGCTCCCTGGCCAGTATGGAGAAACGCTGATGAGCAAGGGGGAAGGGGACTGGAGGAATAGGACCCCCGTGCATCATCTTCCGACTTGCACCATTGCACCAAAGCAAGGCATGTAGAGTCCCCCATGAGGGGTACCATCATGACAGAAACAGATGGAGGAATCGCTGTAAGGCATGTAGACGAAGTACCCTGCAGGATAGGGAGCAAGGCAACATTGCATTTGCACAGTATCATGAATATACCCAGTGAGAACTTGAGGAAAAAAAGCAAAAGAACACCGTGGAGCCACCCGTGTAGAAACCCAACAGGGCCAAGAAATAAGATGCTTCTGAAAAAACAACCGGGGACCACCTCCTGTCATCGATAGGGTAAGAAAGCAAGAAAGGAAGATACCTGCCGGAGCAGAATCACCACACCAGATGCCACTCGGACACGATGAGTGAAAGGAAGAAGCCAACGGGCATCACCCTACAACGCTCATACGGAAAAGAAATCAAGGAGGCCATCCCCGGCCAGACTTAGTATGGCGGGAGAGAAGAGGACGGTATAGCAAACAGGGATTAATATTTCGCTCCACTCCAACTATCCTGAAAATGGCATAAAGCGGAGTCAGCTTGAGAGCCAGATATTGACCATCGAACGGTGTGTCAACCAAGGCGGGCCAGAGGTGCGTAGCCAGGCACGCTGGTGAAGCGCTAACAAAAGAATGTGTGGTATCCATGCCACAACAGATCATCAATTTAGCCACCTGACGGCCATCCTGGAACAATTGAGTAAGAATGTCATCAGGGACGGAGGGGAGAAGGCGCAAGACTGAATCCCACATCACATGAGAAAAACGGCCCAAACACAAACGGTATTAAGGGACTGCAAGCAGAGCTGTTGGCAAAAAAGATATATCGACCAAGAGCATCTAGACATTTAGACTCCCTGTCTGGAGAGACGTCAGGCATGGCGCCAATGTCACGAGAGGCTGTAGGTGCCTGAACCACAAAGCTGCACGGAGTAGCCTGTCAGAAGAGGCAGAGCGGGTCTTCAGGGGCAGGACGGTGGCTATGAGCTATAGACCGGTCCACGGAGGCCCCTGAAACTGGTTTAGCCCAAGTGCCCAACAGAATACCAAAAAGGGCTTCACTGAAGGGGAGCTCAGGTTCTGTCCTCAATTGGCCCTGATGAAGCACCCAAAGTTTGGGATCAATGGTCATCTCCACAGAAAGAAGCTGCAACCCCAGAACCACAGCAACTCTCAGCAGAAACCCATCAAAAACCGAGCTAGCCTCAGAAGAGAGGCTAGGAGGAGAAAACAAGCCAGAGGATGGGGAAGAATCAAGGCCACTAGCCTCACCAAGGTCAGACACCCAATGAAACTCGAGAGGAGGCTGAGGAATGTCAGTTATGTCATTACCGACATCACCAAAATACCTGTGTCCCAAGTCGAAAATAGCAGGGGGCTCCTCTGAAAGCTGAGGAAGATAGCCCAAAAAGAACTGTTCCACTGACTCAATTCCCGATGTCAAAGAAGTGACACCTTGGCATTGGGGAGGAGAGACAAGGTAGCGGTGATCCACTGTTTCAACACCAATGTCAATGCCGTCGGATCCCACACTGGCGTCACAGTTGGGAACCCCAAAGGGCTGAGCACAGGGGCTGATAAGGGTTGAATCACAGATTCAGAGGGCCTCACTGGCACAGAGGAAGTTCCCTGCCAGTTTGAAGTCAGTCAAAGCTTCACCGACCTCCTTGGGCCCGAGACGTGCACCAGAGGGAGGCGGAGAGCCAAAAATGGCATGAAGTCCCTAATCTGAGCCAGAGTCACCTCAGCGCTGGGAAATACTGGAAGGCGCTGGACAGATTCTCACTCTGACCATGAAATCTGAGGAATTGGACGTGTGTCAGAGATACCGTGTGTACGCAGTAAAGTCAGGAAAGCCCGCAGCGCCGACCACCTACGCCATGACTTACCAGCTGACAGCTAAGACGAAAAAGATCAGGAGCTCGTCCTTGAGCGGTCCTCGGAAGGAGAAAAGGACTGTGATCAATGAGGGACCTTTGACCACCAAGCTGCTAAAAGTGTCATCTGGCGCTGCTGCAACGCTGACAGCCAAAGCTGAAGACATGATCTGCAGCATTCGTACTCTGGGTGCACGCCCAGACACGTTATGCAAATAGAATGAGGGTGTGGGAGTGGACATCGTAGTCCCAAAAATATTCAGAAAAAGCACACTGTTTCATCGACAACGTGGAGACAGGGCAATAATAGTCAGAGATACCGCTCTACGGTTCTGTGTGGATGCGCAGAAAGGAAGAAACTGACATCAGCGCATTGGAGGGATGGCTTATATGTACTCTGCCGACATCAGATCTGGAGTCACTCGATGCCCTCTATCGACACACAGAGGTACTGCTGTAGAAAAGTTTCCATATCCAGTCTGGCGCCTGGGAATAATTCTAAGGTAACGAATCTGCAGCTAGACGTCTCTATCAGATCTCAGCTCTACATATGTCTGCTATGGGTATGTTCCCCAGGAAAGCCATATTAGTTCCTTGCTTGTGGGTGGGGTGTGGTCTGGGGCAGGAAGGTAGGGTTCTTTTAGTGTTAGCATAGCAGGCCTGGATGCATTTAACAATCCACCTGGCAATCCCTGCCTTTGAAATGGTGAGGCCTTTATGTGAGTGGAAGCAAACTACATACAGCTGTTGTGTCTTGCGAAAGGATTTGGTCCTGTCAATGTATTACATATGAGCACATTTTACGTCCAGCATGTGGATTGCTCTTTCAGCTGCCGAGTCAGATCGTGGGAAAAAGACTGGGAGCTCAATGGATTGGTCAAGGTCGAAAGGAGAGATCACCTAGGGTAAAAACATAGGATTCGTTCTGAGAACCACGTTGTCCTTGTGGTGTTGGAAAAAGGGTTGCTGAAGAGTGAAGGCCTGCAATTCGCCGATGTGTTTGAGTGAATTGACTGCTATGAGATAGCCAAACTTTCAAGAGAGTAACTGCAGGGACTTGAAGGTTGACCCCATTAGTCTGGTTAGGACAATGTTAAGGTTCCGGACAACCTGTATGTACATTCCCTCTTATTTTCTTCACTAATTTTCATACACTACTTTTGGTTTCATGCAGTAGCAGTAATATTTGCAGATAGGTCCTGAAGAAGGCCGTGGACAAGTTGTCCAGTAGACTGAAACATGTCGACTGTTTTTGATAGCAGCAATTTTTGAAACTGCTATATTTGCACTGTTTTTAACTAGGATTACAATTGATATCCTAATAAATATAGTCTCTTTCTTTTACAACTCCTATTTTAATCACGTTTTCACCTTCTGCACTGCACTTACTCACTCCCACACATATTTTGGGATTTCCCTTGTAGTTGGATGAAAGCCAAATTTCTTTCTGTCCTTCTGTCTCCTCTTTATGATTCTCTAGAGGACACAATCTACCTATTATCCCTCTATGATCAAGAGGGTAAGTGGCAGGTTGGCTGGAAACCCAAATGATGATAACGATCACTTTGGTGAGTAATGGGAATCCAAACATGAATAAGGGTCTTTTCACTCTTTAATTCTTTGCATTCCTTATGGCTTTACTCTTGCTGACATAGTTGTCCAGTTTCTTCACTTCTTTCGTTAGACAGCTGGCATAATAGACCCCAGATTATATGTTTGTTTTGTAAGGTTCCGGACAGTGGCAGGAAGTACCCTAGCTGGATACATAAAGACTTTGAAAACTGGAATTTTGAAGAGAGAAGGGTATTCTCTGTTCGGCATGTATGCAGTAGTAGCAGCAGCTGCTAGATGTAGCCTGATTGATGTATAAACCAACCATGACCTTTGAAACTGTAGGAGGTAGCAAATAATGTCCAGCACTGTAGAGGTGAGTAGATTACTGTTGTTTGGGGTACAGTAGTGCACAAAACGTTTCCACTTAGCAGAGTAGCAGGTGCGTGTGGTAGGCCATCGGCCTTTTTCCGAGTACGTTCATGCACTCCTGCGGCAAACCAAGGTAAGCAAAATCTATGACTTCAGGAGCCAGATTGAGCTGCTTGGGATCTGGATGCCTGGCCTTTCCGTGGTCTTGATTGAGAAGCTCCGGCCTGTGGGGGAGCTTATCTCGAGCAGGGTTGAGAATCTTGGTTGTCTGGTCCATGTTGGAGGCACCAAGATGAGGGTGAGGGGTATATTATCTTAGCTTCGTGACCACATACGGTATCAGTGGGAGAGGAGAATAAGCTTAGGCAAAGATCTCTGACCAAATCACCTACAGAGCATTGCCCATGGACTGGGCTTGGGTAAATCTGGTGGTAAAGTTTCAGCATTCTGCGTTTTCTGCTTTGGAGAAAAGGTCTATGTCTGCGTTACTCCATCTGTGGAAGTAAGGAAGCATGACTAGTGGGTAGAGTCCCACTTGTGGACTTGTTGCTGCAGACCTGCTCAGCAGGTCTTCAAAGTTTTTGTAAATTCCCTTTAGGTACTCGACCTGGAGATAAACTCAGTGATAGATGGCCCAGCGCCAAATCTGTTCTGCTAGGGCCGATGGGTGGTGAGTGCCTCCCTGCTTCTGCTTATATATATGACAGTCATGTTGTTGGTACGCACCGGGACTACTTTGCCTTGAACCTGAATGAGAAAGGCTTTGAGAGCTAGTTGAATGGCTAGCAACTCTAAGTTGTTGATGTGAAGACTGCGTAGATGAGGTGGCCACAGACCTTGGATTGTCATGTTGTGTAGGGGTGGCCCCCAGACAGATTGTCTGTGGCAATGGTCACCTGCGGTACAAGGTCTGCAAATGGCCTGTCCTGCAGCTGGTTGTTGCTGTTCCACCACTACAGAAAGCAATGAGTGCTGACCCGTACCTATACTAGATCTTTCATGTGACCCTCTGCTTGTGATAATTGGCTCCTGAGGCATCCTGGAAGCTTGCGCATATAAAGCCTGGTGTGTGGCACTATAGCAATGCACGAGGTCATCATTCTTAGCGAGCGCATAATAGTGTTGCTTGAGAACTGACCAAGTGTCGGATGAAAAGGCAGCAGCTGTTGGAACACCTACACTGTCTGAGGGTTGGGAAAGGCTTTGTCCACAAAAGAGTTGAGGACGGTCCCTAACAAGGGCTGGCCCTGAAGTGATTCAAAGTGGGACTTTGTGGCATGTTCTGTGAACCCTAAGTCATGAAGAAGGGCGACTGTGGTCTGGACGTGAGGCAGCCCTTTTTGTCCGCATGCATTCTTGATCAGCCAGTCGTTGAGGAAGGGGAAAACCTGGATTCCTTTCCTTCTTAGTTGGGCAGCCACCACTGCTAAACACCTACTGAAGACCCTGGGAGCCGTGGTGACTTTGAAGGGTAGCACTTTGAACTGGTAGTGTTGACCACTTACCATGAAGCGGCGGTAGCTCCAATGACCTGGATGAATTGGAATGTGGAAGTAGGCTTCCTTCAGGTAAAGGATGGCCTTAAAGTCCCCCTGCTGCAGCAGGGGAATGACATCCTTTAGGGTGACCATGTGGAAGTGTTCTGACAGGATGTATCTGTTGAGAGGACAGAGGTTGAGGATTGGTACAAGGGATCCGTCCGTCTTGTAGATGAATAAGAAATAAGCAATGCCTTTGCCGTGGTAGATCAAGTAGTCCTGAGGTGACGAATAAAAGTTATTCAGGAGTCTTGCGAGTTGCTTTGAATCCAATTTTATTAAAAAAATTGCAATTTGACGGAAGCAGTCCATTCCGCCGAGCCAACGTGTTTCGTCCCAGTGGGACTTCATCAGGGCTTGATCACTAACCCAATGTTGTCCTCCACCCAGTGTTGGCTCCTGATGTTATCTCATAAATCCTCATAGAATCAAACTCCTGAATAACTTTTATTCGTCACATCATGAGTACTTGATCTATTGCTGGAGAACAGTTTAACCAACTGTTGATTTTGAAAGGGATAATCCTGTATAGAATTGAACGCTCCTTTACGTTTGTTATTTCTTGACCTTGTGTTGGGGTGGCCTCTTGGCAATGGGGTCACAAAAGTAGAGCGTTGGAGGGAACAGAATTGGTATTATTTACATACCAGTGTACCATTTGGAGCCCACATTGCCAGAGTGCTGTTTACTAGCCTTTGCCTTGGTGTTGGCAGGCCACTGGCTGTATGGGTCCTTTTCACAAGAGCGCCTGAACCTCTTTGTGAAGCAGTGTGGGATTCTTGATGATGGGCAGGACTCAAGTCAGAAGTAATCTCCCAACGGGGAAGAAATCCCTGAAGTTACCCCTCCAAACAGGTGTTGTGTGATGGGGGAGGAAGGGGGCAAGTCAGTTTTTGGAGGTAGATGCTCCCTTGCAGGGGGTGCCTCTATCCTTGGAGCTGTTCCCTCAAAACAAGCCCCGCTTGAAACCTCCAGTGCTGTGCTGGTGACATTCCATCTGACTCACTAGTGATCCCTTTTGCTGCCTCTGGGAGGACTGGTAAGGTTCTGGGGAAGTGGCTTTGGAGCCTCCACTGGATTATTGCCTCCAAAATATTCCCCTGTCGGAGGGACCTGCAAGGTGCCCATTGCCTGGGCGATCTCAGTGTCTTTTTAATTTATTATCAGCCGCATCTATGGGACACCTAATGTTGGCATTGGAGATGACCATGCCTTCCTCAACCAATGCTTCCCTCCTCTTACGGCACTGATCAGAGAGGTGCTACAAGACCCCCTTGTCTCCTCTCAGTCCCTTTGTCTCCTCTCAGTGGGCTCGGTCATACCTAGAGAGGACGCCTAATGAGATGGCGATGCACCAATGGTTGGCCATATCGACCGCAACAGTTTCTCTCTCATGGATTCGCTTGCTCTCCTTGTCAGGAGATGGAGTGTCCTGGTTGGCCTGGGTTGCTCCTCTTCTCCCAGCAGTTGGGATCACTAGTGAGTCAGATGGAATCTGCCCCCCCCCCAATGTAGACAGGATCAGAGGGTGCTTGTTTGTATTTTTTCTCAATATGTGGGGTAACCATGCTTGATTTGACTGGCTCCTTAAATAGGTCAGGGCGGATTTGATCATCTCCTTGAGAATTGGGAGGTACTGCACAGAATGCTCCCTTTTGAAGAGCATCTCCAGCAGGATGTCCTCTTCCTCAGGGGTGGTGTATATGTTCACCTTATGGCAGGCGGCTACGCGTTGGATGATGCTGTAGTCAAGGGGTGAGGCCCTGACAGGATTATGTCCTAAATCAGGGTCGGGGTGGTGTATTCACATTGTAATCCTCCCAGGGTCTCCTGATGCACCAGGGTACACGTGTAAAAACCTTCAGCTGCCGTATAAGGACCTGGGATACCAGTGTAGGAGGAAGAAACTGGGGACCTTTGAGGAAAGAGCATAGGAGGAGAGAGAGGAGTAGATGGGGGTTGTGATGTAAGAGAAGGAGAAGGTTTGTCCTTAGACCAGTTGGTGCAAAAGAGTCACACGAGCGCCTGATGGCTGGACTTCATCAGCAATAAGTTTGTGTTTCTGGGACATGATCTTGTCCGATGCTGCAATTTTGCCTGTGCGTGGCTGGATGCCTATTTTTCTTTGTCTCTCATCCTGCTCATGTCGAAGCCTCTCAAGGATGGGGCATTCCTGGACATCAAGGGCGACAGGTTTTGGTGTTGATGACGGATTGTGCACCAAGGGTGGCTTCGGCTGCATGGGTAGTTGTTGCCTAGGGGCGTTCGGCTTCAAAGGTACAGTCGATTTGGGTGGCTCGATGCCGATGGTTGTCGGATTCTAGGATTGAGAGTCTGCAGTTCTGAAGCCTTGGTTTGTTATCGCACAGCACTTTAAGGCGGCGGTTTTGGCTGCCTGCCCCCCCCAAGTGGTGGTACTCAGCTCCAACGTGCTCCTGCTTACTAGGAATGGTGGGCACCGGTGCATTGACAGTACTCATGTGTGCATTGGTCTTTACATGTGGCCAAGGTGAATGGAGCTTCCTTGAAAGAGTCTCCTTCTCCTGGAAGAACTCCTCGCCGGACTCCTAAGCATCAGAGCCGATATATTCATGGCTGGGCTGGTGGACCAGGAGCTCGAGCAACTCACCCAACATCTCCTCCTGGTCTTCTTCGGTGCCCAGGGATCATCTTCAAAGATGCTGGGCATCTCTGAAGTTAACTGGGCCATCCTGATGTGTGCCCACGTCTATCTTGGCACTGACGTAAGGTCTTCTTGATGCTGAGCGCTAAGAAGCAGCAGCTCTCGTGGTACGGGGAGAGGCACAAGTTGCAACCAGTGCAGAGGTCGGGCCAGAGATATTTAGAGTGACAGTGAGGGCTTCTCTTGAAGGGCATCTATTCCATTACCTCAAGAGTGTCTTCATTCTCCGATGGAAGTCAGGAGCATGTGGTGGCATGGATGCGTGTCGACGGGACTGAAGGATTGAACCATTGCCACAGGTAAAAAAAAAAAACACGTAAAGAGTTTTGTTGCGACGCAGTGGAAGTCAGCGGACTGGAATCCGCAACGGGAACCAACAAACTCAACACAAGCTGGATTACGTCCAAGCCTGATGACGGAGAAAAACAGTCTAATAATGAAGTCTATGACATGCCCATCTGTATCCAGAAGAGAAGTCCCCAGCCACACATGCTATAAACATATTGTTCCATGATACCGTGCCAGAGTTTGAAGTATTGGAATATTTCATGGGGTTATGAATAGCCTTGAGTTTGAGTTTGAGTTTGAGTTTAAAAGCACTTTTAAAGCGCACGTATACCGGCGGTTTCTTGGCGCTGTAGCTAGTGGGGACTGAGGTTTAAAAAACAGGGGGAAAGGACTGGGCATTCATTCGAAGGATTTTGTGAAAAGGTAGGTTTTAAGATTTTTACGGAATTGGGGATAGAGGGTGCTGGCACGAAGGTGAAGGGGGAGGGAGTTCCAAAGGGTTGGTGCTAGAAAGGCAAATTTGGAGCCGCCCCACTTTTTTCTCCGGAAGCGAGGGATGGTGAGGAGGGACTGAGAGGAAGAACGTAGGTCCCTGGAGGGGACATAGGGGACAATCTCAGAGGAGATGAAGGCAGGTGCCAGGTCCGATCGGGCCAGAAAAGTGATAGATGCGAGTTTAAATTGAATTCTGGCCCATACTGGGAGCCAGTGAAGAGATTTTAGAAGTGGGGTGGAGTGATGGAATTTGGGAAGGTTGAAGGCTAGGCGGGCCGCCTGGTTTTGAATCTGTTGTAGGCGGCGCAAACTGTATGCAGGGATGCCGGCATACAGGGCGTTCCCGTAGTCCAGGCGGGACACCACCATGGCCAGGATAATAAGTTTAAGAGCGGAAAAAGTAAAGAAACGGGACACCTTGCGGATAGTACGTAGTGAAAGAAAAGAGGAAGATACCACAGAGCTAACCTGGGAGTGAAGGGTAAGTTGAGAATTGAGCTTAATGCCTAGAGTTTTGACAGAGGAGGAGGGGACAGGAGGGGGACCAAGAGAGGGAGGCCAGCAAAGGGGGGACCAGGGGCTGGAAGAACCGCCCGTCAATACCAGCTCGGTTTTGTCCGGGTTAAGTTTGAGGTGATTATGGCTCATCCAGTCCCTGATGTGAAACATGACAGTGTGGAAGTTGAGGACAGAAGAAGGAGAGGAAAGATCAAAGACCAGCTGGAGGTCATCCGCGTAATTAAATACGGCGACCTCCATCTGTTGGAGAGAAAAAATAAGTGGGGCGATATATAGATTGAACAAAAGAGGGGAAAGAGAAGAGCCTTGAGGAACCCCGCACTGGACTTTCTGGAAGTCCGCTGTGAAGTCACCCAGGCGAACAGCCTGGGTGCGGTCGCTCAGGAAGGAGGACAACCAGACCAGGGCAGTCCCATCGATCCCCGCCGCCCTGATACGGGAGAGTAAGATGTTGTGGTCCACCGTGTCAAAGGCGGCTGAGAGGTCGAGGAGCACAAGGGCCTGGTGATGATTAGTGTCCATGCCCTCCCTGAGGGTGTCGAGGACCGACATGACCACAGACTCCGTGGAGTGTGCGGGGCGGAAACCAGCTTGGCGGGGGGCAAGGGCTCCATGTTTCTCCACAAAGGAGCTCAGAGCGCAGGTGACGTGGCGCTCGAGCACCTTAGCTAGAAATGGCAGAAGGGAGATGGGGCGGAAATTGGCAGGGACAGAGGGGTCTGCCCCAGGTTTTTTCAGGATGGGCACAATTACCGCAGACTTCATGGAACTAGGAACTATGCCTTGCGCGAGGGAGCTGTTGAGGAGGTGAATGGGGGGATCTGGACAGGAGACAAAGATGTGGCGGAGGATATGGGCAGGACAAGGATCTAGAGGGGAGCCAGATTTGATCAGAGGCACCAGTGAAGTCAAGTTTTCCCGAGTGATAGGGGGAAAGGTGGTTAGTTTGCCTTTGGGAGGGGGACATTGGGGATCAACAAAAGAGGGGGGGGGTGGGGGGATGTTGGCCTTGATGGTGATAATTTTCTGGGTGAAATAATTATTAAGAGAGAGACAGAGGTCATCTGACGGGGCAGGTTTAAGCGTAGTTCTGTCCGAGAATGCCAGATTGTGAACGATGGAAAAGATCTCCTTGGACTGGTTCTCCGCTGCTAAGATTTTGGAGGAAAAATAAGCTGTTTTGGCCTCCAGGATGTTTTGTTTGTACTGGTTAAGAATGTTGATATATTCCAGTTTCAAAGTGGGGCAGTAATTTCTTCTCCACGCCCGCTCTGCGCGGCGAACAATAAGTTTGGTGGCTTTAAGTTCTTGGGTAAACCACCGGTTGGCGTCTTTGTCGCGTTTAGAGGTAATGCGTTTGAGCGGGGCAACGGAGTCGCAGCTGCGGGAGAGCCACTGGTCTATAGCATCAGCCTGGGAGACGGTGGTGAGGCCCTGAAGAGGCGGGAGAGAGCCAGCAAGGAGAGAGGAGAGATTCTCAAGGTTGACTCGGCCCCATGATCGGACCCAGATGTTTTTGGGTCGGGGGGGCATAGCAGGGGGGAGGATAGGAAGGAGAAATGAAATCAAATGATGGTCGGACCAAGTGCAAGGGGAGATAGATAAGGATTCCACAGGACAGTTTAGGGACCAGATTTGGTCAAGCTGGTGACCCTTGATGTGAGTGGGGGTGTGAACGTGGGGAGTGAAATTGAGGGAGTGGAGGGTTTCAGAGAAATCCTTAGATGACAGACATTCGGCAGGATCGGAAGGCCAAAAATTAAAGTCGCCAAGGAGCAGGATGGAGGAGTTGTTGATTGCAATGGTAGTCAGGACCTCCAAAAAATCTGGGAGAAACTGCACGGGGGACTGGGGAGGACGATAGGTAAGGAAACAGGTAAGAGGAGGGGAGGTGGACACCGTGCGGATCACCAAGAAATCGGTGGTGGCAATGTTAGGTAGAGGGAGAATTTGGAAAGGGAAGTCGGTGCGTGCGATGACTGCCACGCCGCCCCCGGCTCTGCCCGAAGGGCGGTCAGCCCTGAGGGCGTAGTAGGAGGCAGGAAGAGTGGATAGGAGTGCGGGGAGGGAGTCATCGCAGAACCAGGTCTCAGTTAGGAAAAGGAGATCAGGGGCCTGTAAGTCCAATAGGACCGAGAGTTCGTGCGAGTGGGCAACAGCAGAACGGGTGTTGAGGTAGAGGGCTGTGATGGTTTTAGGGTTTGGCAAAGGAGCAGCCCTACAGGACGTAGGCGGGGTGTCCAGAATAGGAGGGGGGTGAGAGGAAGAGAGGGAGGCAATACCGAGAGCAGAAATGCGAGAGCTGGTACTGGTCGTGATGGGCCAGGGGCCCTGGTAGCTGCGAAGTAGGTCCGGGCTATAGGTGATGGGTGGGGCAGAGTGTAAGGCCCCTAGTCCCGGCTCGTCGCGCCCGCTGCGCTCGTCCGCTGCGCTTCCTACCAAGACACATATTTATGGTCGTGAGGCGGGGAGTAGAAAGGGGCGTGGCCAACAGAGTGGGCGTGTCTGTGGCGCGCCTCGCGCTCGAGAATGGCGTCTGGAGGTGAGGGGTCGTTGCAGCGAGGAGCGCTGTGAACGAGAAGCCAAGAAGTGCAGGTAGGGGGGGTGGGGGTGATAGGAACACGAAATTTACAGTATTTTAAAAGTTTTTGTTGAATTAAAAAACAGGGTTATGCATTCTCCCGGCTTCCGCCTCAGGAGTCCAATAGCTAGTGAAGCGGCTGGTTCAGCGCTCGCTTATATATACCAGGGGTCGAGGGGGCGTGGCCAACAGAGTGGGCGTGTCTGTGGCGCGCCTCGCGCTCGAGAATGGGGTCTGGAGGTGAGGGGTCGTTGCAGCGAGGAGCGCTGTGAACGAGAAGCCAAGAAGTGCAGGTAGGGGGGGTGGGGGTGATAGGAACACGAAATTTACAGTATTTTAAAAGTTTTTGTTGAATTAAAAAACAGGGTTATGCATTCTCCCGGCTTCCGCCTCAGGAGTCCAATAGCTAGTGAAGCGGCTGGTTCAGCGCTCGCTTATATATACCAGGGGTCGAGGGGGCGTGGCCAACAGAGTGGGCGTGTCTGTGGCGCGCCTCGCGCTCGAGAATGGCGTCTGGAGGTGAGGGGTCGTTGCAGCGAGGAGCGCTGTGAACGAGAAGCCAAGAAGTGCAGGTAGGGGGGGTGGGGGTGATAGGAACACGAAATTTACAGTATTTTAAAAGTTTTTGTTGAATTAAAAAACAGGGTTATGCATTCTCCCGGCTTCCGCCTCAGGAGTCCAATAGCTAGTGAAGCGGCTGGTTCAGCGCTCGCTTATATATACCAGGGGTCGAGGGGGCGTGGCCAACAGAGTGGGCGTGTCTGTGGCGCGCCTCGCGCTCGAGAATGGCGTCTGGAGGTGAGGGGTCGTTGCAGCGAGGAGCGCTGTGAACGAGAAGCCAAGAAGTGCAGGTAGGGGGGGTGGGGGTGATAGGAACACGAAATTTACAGTATTTTAAAAGTTTTTGTTGAATTAAAAAACAGGGTTATGCATTCTCCCGGCTTCCGCCTCAGGAGTCCAATAGCTAGTGAAGCGGCTGGTTCAGCGCTCGCTTATATATACCAGGGGTCGAGGGGGCGTGGCCAACAGAGTGGGCGTGTCTGTGGCGCGCCTCGCGCTCGAGAATGGCGTCTGGAGGTGAGGGGTCGTTGCAGCGAGGAGCGCTGTGAACGAGAAGCCAAGAAGTGCAGGTAGGGGGGGTGGGGGTGATAGGAACACGAAATTTACAGTATTTTAAAAGTTTTTGTTGAATTAAAAAACAGGGTTATGCATTCTCCCGGCTTCCGCCTCAGGAGTCCAATAGCTAGTGAAGCGGCTGGTTCAGCGCTCGCTTATATATACCAGGGGTCGAGGGGGCGTGGCCAACAGAGTGGGCGTGTCTGTGGCGCGCCTCGCGCTCGAGAATGGCGTCTGGAGGTGAGGGGTCGTTGCAGCGAGGAGCGCTGTGAACGAGAAGCCAAGAAGTGCAGGTAGGGGGGGTGGGGGTGATAGGAACACGAAATTTACAGTATTTTAAAAGTTTTTGTTGAATTAAAAAACAGGGTTATGCATTCTCCCGGCTTCCGCCTCAGGAGTCCAATAGCTAGTGAAGCGGCTGGTTCAGCGCTCGCTTATATATACCAGGGGTCGAGGGGGCGTGGCCAACAGAGTGGGCGTGTCTGTGGCGCGCCTCGCGCTCGAGAATGGCGTCTGGAGGTGAGGGGTCGTTGCAGCGAGGAGCGCTGTGAACGAGAAGCCAAGAAGTGCAGGTAGGGGGGGTGGGGGTGATAGGAACACGAAATTTACAGTATTTTAAAAGTTTTTGTTGAATTAAAAAACAGGGTTATGCATTCTCCCGGCTTCCGCCTCAGGAGTCCAATAGCTAGTGAAGCGGCTGGTTCAGCGCTCGCTTATATATACCAGGGGTCGAGGGGGCGTGGCCAACAGAGTGGGCGTGTCTGTGGCGCGCCTCGCGCTCGAGAATGGGGTCTGGAGGTGAGGGGTCGTTGCAGCGAGGAGCGCTGTGAACGAGAAGCCAAGAAGTGCAGGTAGGGGGGGTGGGGGTGATAGGAACACGAAATTTACAGTATTTTAAAAGTTTTTGTTGAATTAAAAAACAGGGTTATGCATTCTCCCGGCTTCCGCCTCAGGAGTCCAATAGCTAGCCTTTATACAGATGTTGCTTGATACATTTACTCAGTGTCGTATGGGTCTCCCTAAATGGTGACCCAGAGCTTTACCACCTGCACTAGATTGATGAATGATGATATCAGAAAATCAGTTCAGGAAAGCTCGAAGACCTGGATTTATGGAATAAGTGATGAATCCTGTCTCGCCCTTATCTAGGCCCCAACTCCTCACTAGTTTGCCTGTTATCTGTATAGCGCCAGGAGGCTCCTTTGGGAGAGACAGTTTGCGCTCTATAAATGCCACATTTCATTTAATCGAATTGCATCCTCTGCTTCCTGTAATGAAACGTAAAAAGGAGTGGAGTGGTCTAAATACATTTGTAATTTAACTTCACACTACTTATCTTCCGCCAGTTGATAAATGGATGTGAAATGCTTAACCCACTCCTGGCCAGAGATACAACAAATTAGAAGTTGATTGGGGGGTGGGGTGGAGTGTCTTGCTGCTGAAGCCTGTTAACTGTCTGCCAGAATACCTTACTGCAATTCCAGCCAGCTGCTAATTCGAGAGTTTCCCAGTCTCCCTAATGGTCAGCTTACAGCGCTGCCTGGCCTCCGAATCACTGTAACGTCCCTAGGAGTGCCAGCCAACGCCTTCCTCAGATGGCAATTGTGTGCTGATCCTAAAACCTCCCAGAGCCTCCACCTAGGAACCCCAAAAAAGTGGTCCCATTCCTTTTAAGAAGGTCCAGCTTTGCAATAGGATCTTTGAGATGCCATCGCAGGTTATCGGCATTTTGACCCTACCTAACGGGAAAGCCCCTTTAATGATAGAGAGTTGTGATCACCCCACTTCCTCAGATGGCGATTGGCTGCTGAACATTTCGCATTAAACCAGCGTGAATGCTCTAAGACAGGATTAAGGGTTTCATCAAAGAATTCTTAATAGAAATACACAAATGTTGATAACATTAAGACGGTCCAGCTTTGCACTAGGATCTTTGCGATGCCACATTAACCTAAGGCCGTCTTCAGAATGATAATTAATACCATCGCAGGTTATCGGCATTTTGGCCCTACCTAACGGGAAAGCCCCTTCAATGATAGAGAGCCAATGGGGTGATCACGACACTATCACAGCACTATTAAGGCAACACTACAGGAAGTACTTGGAAGCAAATATATAGTCAATAGTTGATGCTCGTCCCCCTCCTCTGTAAGTTGACTTACTTGGACCAGAACCCTGAAAGTAACTACATCAACAAGATCGAGCCGAGCAACAGAATCCCACAGCTCCAGCCCCCTTGCATCCCATAGTACAGTATCAGCAGCTGAGAGCAAAGAGCCAAGCTGCGTTGGCTCATCACCAAACTTGGCATTAAAGAGAAAGTTACTTACCTTCGGTAACGTAATATCTGGTAGAGACACAGTCTAGCTGCAGATTCATTAACGTTTGAACTCTCCCCAGGCGCCAATCTGGATCTGGAAATTTTTCAGCAGTACCTCTGCGCGCCAAGGGACGGCGTTGTACGGCTCCGCGATGACGTCAACTCCGGTCATGATATCAGTGGAGCCATATAAGTCCCCTCCAGCACGCTGACGTCCGTTTCTTCAGTGCAACCTTCCGAGCCAGAACGTGGAGCCACTAAAGAAACTGGTTGCGAAAACAGTGTGCCAAAAAGATAAAAAATCTTTGAAACATTAAAAAAGAACAAACATCAAATGGTATGTTAATACCAGACATGGATTTTTAAAGAAAACCCCAAAAAGAATCAACAATGCACAGGGCTACGCGAAACCCTGCTCCCTGGTGAATAACCATCATGTAAAGGAAGAAAACCTTACACTCTATAGACCATTCATCAATGGTAATGAACGGCATGGTAACAGCAAACTAAACCTATAAATACAACACCAAACTGTTTGTTGGATCACACCATTACTTGACATATTGATAGTTCCAATACAAGGCATGATGATACCAAACAAAGACTTTCAAAGAAAGAACAAATTAATCAATACTGCCCACTGCTGTCCAATCAGTGTCAAAGAGAAAACACCCCCCACCCTACCGACCAACCACATTTGGAAATGAATGGCATGGCCACATCTAAACAAACACTATATGGCCAGACTAAGAGGTATGTTGAGTTCCAACATAAGTTGAGATAGTGATCACCAGTATATAAAATCAGTATTGAAAATGGGCATAACCCTTACCTCATAGGTCATTCACAGAGTTGGGAGGATGGACAGGGAGTTAATGAATCTACGGCTAGACTGTGTCTCCACCAGATATTATGTTACCGAAGGTAAGTAACTTTTACATCTGTTAGAGACATCTAGCCGAAGATTCCTTAACTTTTGAATTAAATACCATAGCTATACCCCACTGGAGGAGGGTCTGAAAACTAATCCTACAAAATTTCTCAAAGAGAAACAGCCGGCCATAACTAACAACTGTCAAATCTACGTCGGAATAGTAGAACAAGAGCTTGGCTCTTAATGAACAAGTTACTTACCTTCGGTAACGATCTATCTGTAAGAAACATTAGTTAGTGATAGATTCCTTACCTTAGAATTATCCCCAGGCGTCAGACTGGATCCGGAAAGTATTCATCAGCAGTACCCCTGCAGTACCCGGAAGGTGGCGTTGTGCGGCCCAGCGTCCGTAGTTGGCGTCTGGTCGCAGAGATGACGTCACGGCAGCTACTTAGATGCCGCCTCGAGCGCTGACGTCAGTTTTGTACATGACTTTCCATGCCAGGAACGCAGAGCCATGCAACATACTGACCACTGGTGCTTTGAAACTAGGGCCCTGAAAGGGATGACCTTAACCCTAGAAATCAGAACGGGTGGGGCGGTAAGGTATCTATCACTAACTAATGTTTCTTACAGATATATCGTTACCGAAGGTAAGCAACGTGTTCATCTGAAAGAAGCACGTAGTGATAGATTCCTTACCTTAGAATAGATACCGCAGCTATACCAACCCCGGTGGTGGGTCTGCGAACCAAGATCACACCAGGAAGTCCCGAAGAACAGAACGGCCAAAGAAGCAGCCTCTCCGGACTTGGCTGTCCAGGCATTAGTGCTTAGTAAAAGTGTGCAGCGAGGCCCACGTAGCTGCCTGACAGATGTCTTGTAAGGAGACACCATGTCCCAATGCCGTAGTGGCAGCCGTCGCCCTGGTGGAATGGGCGCGCAGCCCCAACAGAGGCTCCTTCTTATCCAGAGAATAACAGGCTGTAATACACAAGACGACCCATCTAGAGATAGTTCGCTTGTGTACGGCCCAACCTTTCTTGGCACCAACGTAGCCAACAAAGAGCTGGCCATCCACCTGGAACTGTTGTGTGCGGTTAGGTAAAATGAGAGCACTTGTTTTGGGTCCAGACGGTGGAGCCTCTCTTCCTCTCTGGAAGGATGCGGAGGCGGAAAGAAGGTGGGCAAAGTGATGGTCTGCCGATGTGAAAGGCAGTGACAACCTTTGGCAGAAAGGATGGATGTGTCCTGAGCACAACCTTGTCCGCATGGACCGACAGAAAAGGAGACTTACATGAAAGAGCCTGGAGCTCACTCAGTCTCCTGGCAGAGGTGATGGCAACCAGGAAAGCATTCTTCAAAGTTAACAGATGAAGAGGACAGTTGTGAAGAGGCTCAAAGGGAGCGCACATCAAGTATGTGAGAACCCGGTTCAAGTACCACTGTGGCATCACAAAAGGTATAGGAGGGAAAAGGTGAGTAATGCCTTTGAGGAATCTATTTACAACAGGGGACTTGAAAAGAGAGGGCTGATCAGGCAGCCTAAGAAAGGCTGAAAGAGCAGAAAGGTAGCCCTTGATAGTTCCCAGAGCAGAGCCCTGCCGGGCCAAAGAAAGAAAGAACAAAAGTACTTCTGAAAGAGGGGCAGAAAGGGGATCCACACCCTTTGCTGTGCACCATGCTACAAATTTGTTCCACCTGCAGGCGTATAGCAACTTAGTGGAGAGACACCTGGCTGCCAGAATGACATCACAAACTTCAGGAGGCAAGTTGAAAGGAATCAACTGCTGCCGCTTAATCTCCACGCAAGGAGGTGGAGACTGGACAGGTTCCGGTGAAGGACCGTCCCCTACTGCTGCAACAGAAGATCCTCCCGAAGAGGCAGTCGGACCGGGGCATCGATGGTCATACTGAGTAGCTCGGGATACCAAACTCTTCGAGCCCAGTCCGGGGCCACAAGAATGACTTGGGCCTGGTCGCGCCTGATCTTCTTCAGCACTCTGGGCAGAAGTGGTATACGTGGAAAGGCGTACACCAGACTGCAACTCCACTTGTGACGAAAAGCGTCGCCGAGCGAGTGCCACCTTGGAAATTCCAACGTGCAGAACTGCTGACATTGTGCGTTCTCTCCGGTGGCGAATAGATCTAACCAAGGCTCTCCCCACTGTTGAAAGAGACCTTGCACCAGGTCCGAGTGAAGATGCCAACTCTTAATCCATCATGCACCTACAGCTGAGTTAGTCCGCCCTGACGTTCAGTGAACCTGCCAGGTGTTGAACCACCATGATGATGCCCTGATGTTCCAGCCATGTCCAGAGGCGCAGAGCCTCCTGACATAGGGTCCAGGACCCCACCCTGCCCTGTTTGTTGCATTACCACATGGCGGTGTTGTTGTCTGTGAACACCTGCACTACTCTCCCCTTGACAGAGGAAAGGAATGTCTTCAGTGCAAGCCGGACCACCGTAACTCCAAAAGGTTGATATGGAGCCGGGACTCTGCCGGAGACCAGAGGCCTCTGATCTTCGCCTCTCCCATGTGGCCGCCCCATCCCAGGAGGGACGCATCCGTCACCACTGTGTGCTCCTGTTGGGGGAAGGGAGAGGGATCTGCCATTGACCCAATGCCCGTTTGTGAGCCACCACTGCAATTGACGTGCAGTGCCCTCCGAGATCTGGACGGACTCGGACAGGGTTCCTTGATGCTGTGCCCACTGGAACTTCAGGTCCCAGTGCAGAGCCCGCATATGCCATCTGGCATGATCGACCAGCAGGATGCAGGAGGCCATGAGGCTCAGCAGCCTCAGGGTCATCCTGACCGAAATCTCGGATAGAGGCTGAAAGATCGTAATCAGAGCCTAAATATCCTGGACTCGCCATTCAGGAGGATAGGCCCGAAAGTGCACATTGATGGAGAACCCCAGCAAATGCAGGAGGTCGGCCGTAGTCTGGAGGTGGGAGACGACAGCCTGGGGCGAGCCCGTCTTCAACAGCCAGTCATCGAGATAGGGGAAGACTTGAACCCCTGATCTTCACCGATGAACTGCGACCACCGCCATTACCTTCGTGAACACCCGAGGGCACTGGTAAGGCCAAAGGAGAGCACGGTAAACTGAAAGTGCTCATGGCCTACTGTAAACCGTAGGTAACGCTGGTGGGCCGGCAGGACGGGAATATGGAAATATGGGTCCTGCAGATCCAACGCTGCCATCCAGTCTCCAGGGTCGAGGGCAGACAAGACCTGAGCCAGAGTTAACATCTTGAACTTTTCCTTCCGGAGGAAGCGATTGACGTTCCAAAGGTCTAAGATAGGACGAAGGCCCTTGTCCTTCTTGGGCACCAGAAAGTAGTGGGAGTAGCAACCACGTCCTACTTCTGGTGCAGGAACGTGCTTGATGGCCCCCTTGGCCAAGAGGGCCGCGACTTCCTATTGAAGAAGTGTCAAGTGATCCCCCGACATGCGGTGGTACTGGGGTGGCATGACTGGAGGGGTAGTCTCGAAGGGGACGGTGTAGCCCCTTCGGACTATTTGTAAAACCCACATGTCCGTAGTGATGGTGCACCAGTGGGGGAGGTGATGGCGAATCCTGCCGCACACTGGTGTTTGATGGGCCTGAAAAACCGGTTTAGGAAGGTTTGGAGGCAGAGGTTTCAGCCCCGACCGGAGGTGGACTGACCCGCACGCTGGCCCGCTGACCCACCTCAGCGGGTCCCACATCCGCGGCTGCGCTGGGACTGTTGCTGTGCAGGCCTGTGGCTCTGAAGCGAACGTGTCGGGGCGCCCCTTCCGTGGCCACGAAAAGAGCGAAAAGCAGAAGGCGGAGGAGGGCGAGTGGCTGAAAGGCCCAAGGACTTGGCCGTAGCCTGCGAGTCCTTAAAACGCTCCAACGCACCATCTGTCTTGTTGCCAAAAAGGCGAATGCCATCAAAGGGCATGACCATGAGAGTGTTCTGGACATCCCCAGAGAAACCAGTTGTCCTCAGCCAGTCGTGGCGGCAGAGTGCCACTGCCGTGGAAATCGCCCTGCCCAGCGAGTCGGCGGTGTCAAGGCCACAACGGATTGAGAACTTGGCTGCATCCCTCCCTTCAGCAATAGCTTGAGAGAGCAATGTCTGGGCCTCCTACGGACACTGAGGCAGCACGTGCACCACCGTATCCCACACAGAGTGGGAATAATGGCCCAAGAGACATGCGGTGTTTACAGACCTGAACTGGCGAAAGAAAAAATATTCTTCCCGAACTGTTCCAGTCTCTTGGGATCCCTGTCCGGGGGTGCGGTTGGGAATGCGCTCTGGGACGTGGAGGCTTGGACAACCACGGTAGGAGGAGTTCGCATGCCAAGGTCAGGAGAGGTGTCAAGACCACTGGCATCCCTCAGCTCCTCTGCCCAGTCCGGGTCATACTCAGATTGAGCTGTGAGAGGGTCCTCAGACCCCTCCCAGTCCTCCCCTTCCTCTGAAGGCTGATGTACAGTCCGAAAATAAGGAGGTTAGACATTGAAGAAGAAAGGCCCGATCGGTGTCAGAATCGGTGTCGAGCTGCACCGTTCCGACGCCGTGTCCACATCGGGGCTGAAACCGGGGACAACGTCATCCGGTGGCACGGGCGACGTCGGAGGTGGTGCCGGTGGGGTCGACGTCGGTGGAGGCGTCACAAGGTCAACCGGCGTCACCAGCCATCCAGGCCTGGATCCTTGGGACCCTGCGGTGCTGGGGCTAGAGTCTGCAGCAATTCTGGAGCCGAAGCCGCCAACAGTAAAGGGCAAGGACCCCCCCCGAAGGTGCACCGGCGGGGCCCGACGGCCCAAAGAGGCAGGCCATGGCTGACAGAAATTCCTGCAGCTGGCCCGGAGTCGCCGACGAACCCAGGAAGGGCGGGTAGGCTGACGGCAGGGGAGGCACCACCTGCACCCACACCCTCAGCCGCAGCCGCGTCGTGCGATGGGAAGTCAGAGAACGATGACGCTTTTTAAACTTCTTGTGATGCTTCGCCTTACCTGACCCCGAGTGCGAAGACTTCAATCCCGACGAATGACGGTGATGGCTCCCCGAGCTCCCGCGGGACTGGTTTCTTGAGCGGCGCAGAACCGACTGCCGGAATTCAAGCAACTTTCTGGACCGCTCCCGCAAAGTCTTCGGCGCCATGGCCCGGCAGTCAGGGCACGACTTGGGGTCGTGGTCGCGCCCCAGGCAGTGGACACACATGCGGTGCGGGTCCATCACCGACATCATGAGAGGACCGTCCCCGCAAGACTTGAAGCCGGGCATCCCTACGGCTCCAGGAGTCGAACGACTCGAAAAACAGAGACGAAAAGCCTCGAAAAACTCAGTCAAAAAATGACTGGGGGTGCCGCTCTCTCCGGATCTGCGCGTGCTGGCGCGGAAAAAGAAAGAACTGACGTCAGTGCGCAAGGACGGCGTCTAAGTAGCTGCAGCAACGTCATCTCAGAGACGACGCCAACGGCGGATGTGGATCTGCACAACACCAACTTCCGACGCACAGGGGTACTGCTGACGAAAACTTTCCGGATCCAGTCTGACGCCTGGGGGTAATTCTAAGGTAAGGAATCTATCACTACGTGTTTCTTTCAGACAGTATCCACGATCACTGTCGCAGAGCATATAAATAAAAAACAACCCTACAGCTCAGAGAGAATCGGCCCTTCAAGGAAAAGGGGAAAAAAACTAAAGAGAACTTGTTGACCAAATGGGCCATGTGCAAGACAAAAGTCATGTAATCTGCATTCTTCACGATGATAAAAGAAATATTAGAGAAAGAACTGTCCTGATAAAATCCAAAAGAAGGACTCTCAGAACTCATTCCATTATACCAAGATGAATGAACACCAAAAGAAAGATGAACAATAATACCTCCACGGTATAGAAATTTGTTTCAACAAAATGACCACTCGAAAGTTTCATAATGCACTGAAAAGAGACTAAAATCACACTAATAGGTTTAAATTTAATATTGACATTCATCAATTATGCCAATTGTAAAAAAAAAAAAAATTGCCACTAAGGTGTATCACCTGGACATATACATAATATATATAAAATTGTATCACAATAGACTCCGAGTGGTCTGACAATACATAGAGCATCACTGACCCACATATACTGCAGGTATCTTCTACAAAGCCTGTGCCTGCATGGCCCTCAGCGTCATGGTCCAAAAGTCAGAACATGACTCAGTGCCATGGGCACGCTCAAAATACGAAGGGAAACGAAAGAAGAAAAGGGAACACACCTATTAGTGCAGTATCAAAATATGAAATAAGGAAAAGACGAAACATTAAAAGGAAATAATATATAAAATGAATCCTTGCTCGCATCAACAACACTTGTGATACAAAACACAATTTGATCACAAGTCCGCTTCAAGAAATAACAGCCATGATTTCTAAAGATGCAAAACCTACAGCACCTGGTATTCCCAGGCAGACTCCCATCCATGTATTTACCACGCCCGACCCAGCTTACCTTCTGAGATTAGACGAGATTAGGGGCTTTCATGGTGGTATAGCCGTAGGCCCAAGGACTTGTAAAACACAGAACATAGATACATACCCAAAATGACAGGTAATATGAAACCTCCGGGCAGATGCAAAAAGCATTGTGGGAGAATAACAAGAAGAGCTTCCTGTAAAGTCTAACAACTCCAACAATAAACGGTATGACTGAAAACATGTAAGGAAACTGCAGCTACAAGTCTTCATCGGATTGTTTCCGAGACTACCCATCACACAGCGTAAGATACAGAGTTCACCCCATCATGTTCTAGGATTGAACAAATGACTTACCTATTCCCTCCCACAGAGGAGTAGGCAACTAACACGGGTCTTGCAAAGAATACCCGAAAAACTCTGAATTTACCCGCACAACTCTTCAAAAATGTAAGCGCTCATAATAAATATGCAGATATGCAGTCCGCTCAGAAAGAGAAAACGACCTGCACCTTAAAACACATAGCCAAAAGGACTTTAATGAAGGATGAACCACAAGAGCGTGTATCCAAAAGAATACAAAGCGTGGGCCCTGAATCCATCAGCGCCATAATAAATATGCACACCACTAGAGTAGTGAGGACATACTGCGCTGATTACTCTAACAAGTAAAGACCAGGGCTTCCCTACATACTATACTTACCACTGGCATACAAACATGTCCCTATGAGAGACAACGAAAGGTCAAAACCATGCACATTTTAACATACTGAAATGGTTCAAGGACGCTTAAGACAGAAAATCTTCCATACAAGAAGATTCGTCTCGTGACAATAACCTCTTGAGCACAAAGCTCATCCTCAGAGGCCACGGGACAAAGGGGAACCTCCCTTTAGTTATCTAAACCAATCCTAAACAATAAAAAATGGTTCGGAGAACAAAACATCTGCTCTCACAGGACATTAAGTGGTCAACCAACAACAGACACGTAAAATGCCCTAACAATGCTTACTCGCTTATAAAGAAATAGAGACAAGTTACCCATGAACAAACAACGAAAAGCTATGATTCTGAAGACCTCTGTCTGTCATGGAAGCGGCTTAATGCTGCATCAGCTTGACTCCCAAAAAGGTGGGCACCATCAAATGGAAAGTTGACGAAAGTCGACTGGACAGCCTCCGAGAAACCCAAAGTTGCCAACCAAGCCCGACGCCTTCATGCCACTGCCGAAGCCATCGCTCAAACAACAGAGTCCATTGTGTCCATGCCACACCTTATGGTAAGCATAGCGGCCTGCTGGCCATCTTTAATTAAATCACCAATCGCCAAGTAGAGGTTACGCGGTTAAGAGATGGTAACGCATTCTGTATTGAATCCCATAAAGCTGGGAATATCGCAGCAGCACACAAGTTGTATTTATCGATCTCAAGGCTGAGCTTGCCGATGCAAAGATGTGTTTTCCACCTGCATTACGACTCCTATTTCCTTACCCACTGGAGATTGAAGAACAGAATCTACGTCCCGTGAAAAAGTCACATCCTGATTCACCCAGCTACAGGTGGAAGGGCGTCTATGAAGACTATCTGGGTCTCCAGGTGCAGGCAGGTGTCTATGTGATCTATCTCGGTCCACTGAGGTCCCCGACTCAGGCCTGGCCCAAGTACCTAATAAAATATCAAAAAGGGCCTCTCCAAACGGTAGAAAAGGTTCTTCCCCAGCCTTACCCTGGAAAAGGACCCCAATCAAAGGGTCTGTGGACCTTTTCACCATAGGAAGTGACACGTTTAAAACTGTTGCCACTTTCCTTATCATGTCTGCAAAGGAGGAACTTGCCTCCCTAGCAAGGCCAGGAGGAAACAACAACCCTGAAGCTGGTGAAGAATCCAGGCCACTAGCCTCCCTCAGAGCAGACAACCAGTTCCCCTCCATCTGAGGCATATTAATGTCAGTAATGGGCTGAAAAACCCCTGCCTCAATCGACACAGGCTGTCTTTCCACAACCTGTTACTGAGAAGGAATCAAAACCTGTATAGTCCCCTCAGTTTTAAATAGTCTACTCCCCATCGGACATTGTACGACGCCTACATGGTGGAGGAAAAACAACTTCGACCGCCATCACGGACGTCAGTGTCGGATTTGGAGTTGGCTGATCGAAGACCGGCATTGTAGGCCGAGATCCCAAAGGACTGTGGACGTGGGCCAAAGCTGCGCCGTCTGATGTCAACAGGCGCTGATCCATGGACTCCCAACGGCTCAACCGTCACCGAGGGCAAAGCCTCCGACGGCGCCCCACTCACCTCTTTGGGTCCTAAAGACACTCCAGAGGGAGATGGGTTCCCAAAGATGAGGTGCAAGGAATTATAATATTCCCTTATCTGAGCCATCGACGCCCTGACTCCCGGAAACACGGGGAGACGCGGTGCGGAGTAGCGTACGGCCTCCTCAACCGTCAAGCGGGAGAAGCCATGGGAGACGTCTCCACACCGTTAGGAGTCCGAGAATGCCGGGACTTCAACCTTGCATTACCTTTCAACTTCCCCAGAGAACTATGCCCTCTATAACGATTTCGGCTCCTAGATCGACCCCGCAAATGCTGTTCCTGGGATAATGAAGACTGAGGTTGGGAAACCGACAAGAACTGTGACAAGCGCGCCACCATCAATTTCAAATGCCGCTCCTTTAGCAACTTCAGTTTAAGCTACTGGCAGGAACCACAATCCTGCATGTTGTGGTTGTGAGAAAGTGCCATCTTTCTTGCATGTTATGCCCCCACTTTTTGCTGATTTGCTGAATGTACTTTGACTGAGTGTGCCCTGGACTCCTGCCAATCAGGTGCCCACGGCCTATGTGCCTTCCCTAAAAACCTCAAACCCAAATTGGCAAACCCTGGCCACATGTCAGCCCCTGGTAAATGGTACCCTAGGTACCCAGGGCCTTGTGACCAGGGAAGGTCTCTAAGGGCTGCAGCACTTATTGTGCAACCTTAGAGGCCCTGTACCCTAACACAAACACACTGCCCTTGCAGGCTGAGTGGCTGGGTACAAGACAAAACAAAGAGTCAACATGGCACACATCCCTGTGTGCCATGCCCACAACCTACACTGCCCTGGCATACATCAGCCACCCCCCTAGCTGGGTGCCCTATGCCAGTGGTGTGGGCACAGGAGCATGAGCCCTGTGCCCCTACAGTACCCAGGTCCATTCCTGGGCACTGTAAGTGCAGTGCTGCCATTTAAGAGTATATGGTGCTGAGAGCTCGTCAAACACGAACTCCACAGCACCATAATGGCAACACTGAAGACTGAGAAGTTTGGTATCAAACTTCTCAGCACATTAAATCCGCACTGATGCCAGTGTGAGATTTAATGTACAAAGCACTACAGAGGGCATCTTAGAGATGCCCCCTGAAACCTAACCTACAATCCATGTCTGGTCTGAGAGGCTGCCTAGGCTGCCACACAGCAGACATGTTGCTGGACCCCTGGGTGGAGAGCCCCTGCTCTGCTGGGTCTGCAACAAGGCACATTCTGGGCGAGGTGCTAGGTCTCCTCCCCCAGGATGGCCAGGGGGAAGCTTCAAAGGCATGCCGCCTTTGTGAGCTTCCCCAGGCCACTCGCTGTACTCAGCAACTGGCCCCCACCGGTTCTGGCCCCACTCTGGCGGGAAGACTGGCCGGAAACCCCAAGTAAGGACAGGGGATGTGCCAGCCTCTACCAACCCCACCCCTCAGGTGGGGGAGGCGAGGTGAAGCACATCTCCGGGCACTCGCCATCTTGAAGATGGAAAGTCCTGCCCAATCAGGACTAGGCTAATGCCCCCCTTCAACAGGAGAGTGGAAGGATAGGGGGTGTACCCACCCCAGGGCAGGGACCCATTGGTCCCTGTCCTTTACCTACCTGTAACGCCCCTGAATCTAGAATTTAGGGGCACCCTGAACCTTCCTTCCTTAGATTCCAGATTCCGAAAAAGCAAAGAAGAGCAAGAAGAAAGAAGACCTGCCGTGCAGCTGCTAAGAAGAGGAAGACACCAACTGCTTTGGCCCCAGCCCTACCGGCCTGTCGATCCTCGAACCTGCTCCTGCTACATCCCGGCACCTTTTGTGGCCAGCAACGTCACAAACCCCGGAGGACCTGGCTACCTTGTGACTCTGAGCATCTAGGACTCCCATGAGCAGTGGCTCTGCTCAAAGCAAGTTCTAACCCCTGGCATCAGCCCAGAACCGCACACTCTGCACCCGCCAAGCCTGGCCTGTGCTGGAGTGGACAAAGACCCAGAGGACGTCCCCCCAGCGACTGTGACCCCGGATCTGGCACCCAAGGACTCACCTAGACGCGTCTGACGATGCCTGCAGCCTCAGAACCAGGTACCCCCCCCCAATCGCGATCAACAGAGGGTAAGATTTCCCGACATCAAAAGGCACCCCTGCACCCGGCGCCCTGCGGCCCCCTATGCCCAACTCCTGGGTACCTACCTATCCTCCAGCTACCTAACTTACCTCTCGAAGTGGTGGTGGCACCTGAAAAATCTCCGTCCCCGAGCTTGCAGTCTTTGTTCATCCTGGAGCTTTCCCATTGCAATCCATTGAGCGCCCGAAGGCTCAAAAGCACCCTGCACCCAGCCGCCCGAGTGGCCCTGGCAGTGTAACCTCTACTCCTACCTACTTCCCCATTTGCCCTGAGCAAGTGACCAGGAGCCCAGGAGCCCAGCTGCCACAGCCGTGTGGCCTGCTAGTCAGCAGCCACCAACCAAGGCCCCCCGGCCTTCAATAGGATAACATTGGGCCTAACTCACTCTGCACCCAGCTGCCCCTGTGCCGCTGAGGGTGTAACAACTGTACTTACCTGACCCTGGGAGACCCCTGAGTCTGTGCCCAGAACCTGAACTCTGCCAGTCGAGTACTTACCCAAAAGCCGATAACCCAATTTTCCTCCATAGGGTAACTGGTGTGGAGTTTCTAAAACTTAAAACATTCACCTAAAATCAACCGAGTAACGAAAACAAAAATACTCCCCTGCTATTAGGAGAGATCCCAGTGCTGGATCTTGGTGCCCAGCACTGACCCTGAAAAGTACTCACAACCGTACTTACCATTAACCCAATATTCTTCCATAGGAAATCATTGACTGTTTTTTCTGTGAAATTTCTTGTGTGTCGATTTTTGCAAACTACAAATATTCTTTAAAAATCGTACCAACTGTGAAAACGTAATTGCTTACCTGTTTTAGATAGAGGTCCCAGTACTGAGCCTAGGAGCACAGTACTGGATTACAAAAGTAACGAGAACATACTATACCTGTAACTTGAATTTTCTCCCATAGGGACTCATTGACTGTTTTTCTATGAAATTTCTTCTAAGTGTCAACTTTTAAAATAGCAAAATATTGCCTAAAAATCACAACAGTAACTAAGTCGACTTTACTCACTTGTTTCCAAGTACTGGCCCAGGACTGAATCTAGGATCCAGTCCTGGAGTTAGAAAAGTAATCCTGAAAGTAATCTTTTGCAAATAACTTAAAAACTTCCATTGAGCTCAATGTATTATTGTGTTTGAAATTGTGTGGCTTATTGCAACAACCTGTAACTATTACCTACAAAAGTCAGTTGCATATTGCAAAAGTATATAACTAAAGCATCTCATTCTGAGAAAGTATATTTTAATACCTATTGTTGGTTCTAAAATAAAACAACCATATATTTTTTATATAACCATTGACCTAGAGTTCAGTTCTTGAGTGTGTGAGACCATTTGCTGACTGAGTGTGTACAACAAATGCTTTACACTGTCCTCTGATACTGCCTTACTGCTCGACCAAGCTACCACTTTAGAGAGTAAGGTTATATCTAACTCCCCGGTCATCCACGCGATATTGCAGATGGGACCCGGACGACACTTAGTTACTTGGATATACAAGGCCGTACGAACCCTAAGGCAACCCACACTTGCACCCCTCAGGGAACAATGGGAACAGGACTTTCGCAGGCCATTACACGACAGGGAATGGATCAGGGCCCTGGACTACACAAAAAAGGTGTCCCGTAATTACCGCTTCAAGAACATACAGTTACATATTCTACACAGGGCGTACCTCACTCCCGAAAAACTGCAGAAATACTTTCCTGATACACCGTTCGCCTGCCCTAGGTGTCTCGAGCCGGCTGCCTCTTTCATACACATGCTATGGGATTGTCCGACACTTTATAATTATTGGGAAGCGGTGCATACTACGATTCGTGCAGTTACGGGGTTGCAGGACCTATACACATGGGAGGCCAGCACCTTAGGCATACATGGGCGACACAAGAATAAGAAGGTGGAGCGGCGTTTTGCTTTCTTGGGACTTATCCTGGCTAAAAGATGCATCACTATGCACTGGAAAACACCGGAGGGACCTCCCTTGGCGGCCTGGGTGGGGGCAGTTAAGAAATGGGGGAAGGCGGAGGAAACGCTGCTTCGGACGGAGGAAGCCCGGGGACACCGCAAACACCCGATTTCCCTGTCCTGGGCGATGCTGATGCACTCCTTCACACAAGAGGCACCACCGGCGGCGGGCCCGCGAATAGCTGGCTCTCAGGAGGCCTCCTCGACTCAGGAGAGCGGTGACCAGGAGGCCCGGGCACCCGGTGGGCCCTAACCTGAAACTGTAATTGGTACCCTGGTCGGCCCCTACACAAACAGGGATCTATACTCCCGCCATCGACCCCTACACCTCTCCTCCCCCGACTCTTCCCCGCGTCAGCGAAAACTTAGCACGACGATAAGTTAGGACATTGCTCTCCGACGTTAGTCTCACAAGGTCTATAATCCCATATATGGTGCACTCCCCAGTTTACAAGTCCCCAGTTCATTAATAGTAATTAGTTGGCCGCGCTTCAACGACCTGAGGGGCAACTCACTCAGGGAAGATGGATCCACACAGCAGCCCTCATATAATGCGGCATCCACAGCGCGCGTCAGCCCTGGACCCTCTAAGCCTGTGCGATCCGCTGACTATACTAGTAACATCTGTATACGATGATCCAAGGGTACATGTTTACTGTAAGTCCATAAGTGCATATATTTGCTATGTGTTTACTACAAATGCCAATAGAAAGTTTAAAAAAAAAAAAAAGGTTATATCTAACTTTAGCCTCTGCCAAACCTCTGGGAACTGTGGACTCTGTACACGCTGTACCTATTTGGGAACAGTATATACAGTGCCACTTTCTCACAGTGGTGCTTTCCTAAACACCACATACAAATAGTATGTGAGTCCGTCACCGACTTATGTCGGCTACAAGACCCACTAGGCTTGAAACCTGTAGACATAGAAAAGGCACACTGTTCCACCGACCACCAAGTTATTGAGGTAGGTCAAAAAATCGACACGGGGAACTGCTTCTCCACATCCGTGTTACAGCGTGGAAAAGAAGAAACTGATGTCTGTGCATCAGAGGGGACTTATATGGCTCCACTGACGTCATGACCGTAGTCTACGTCATCGTGGGAGTCATACAATGCCATCCCCTGGCACGCTGAAGTACTGCTGAAAAAGTTCCGGATCCAGACTGGCACCTGGAGGGAATTGAAAAGTTACGGAGTCTGCGGCTAGATGTCCCTATCAGATTTTCCCACATATCAAAACTCGTAACTGGGAGATGTTACTCATCACCAAAAGTTTCAGACCCATAATAAAATGGAGTCACTCATCAAACAAACGACAGTGGGAATTAGTAAAATCATTATTGTAGAATATAACCAAAGAAAAACTGAGAGAACTAAAACAATCCTTGACAAGCACTAACTGTGTTAACAACAGAAACTTTGATTCCGAGACTTAACCCAAATACAGAGACCACCCCCTCCCCCCCCCTTTAGCTCTCCCATAGGGTAAGGCCGTAGCAGGACACGAATAACATGAAAAACCTCTGCACGTCCAAATGCAAAGGAAAACCTGTTAGTAGACGGAATAAAACGCATAATAAAGACGAGCAGAGGGGATGGGGGCGCCAGGACCTAATGGAATCCCACAAGCTATTTTTAAAAATGATTTATCATATTGGAGCAAGCACTTATTCAAACTATATAATTAAATAGAGCTCCTAAATTGTATTCCATCGAATTGGCAGGGTTCAATACGGACTCCCATCCCCAAAGGTGGAAATAGGCAGAATCCATCAAATTACAGGCTAATCGCCCTCCTGGACGTCGAAGCCAAATATCACGCTGCACTCATTCTGGAAGATCTTAAGGAATGGACAGACAGCCATAATCTTATCCCAGTGAATCAGACAGGTTTCAGGCAGGGTATAGGGACAATCTCAAACATCTTAGCTTTATCCTTAATGGCAAAAAAATGTAAACAGAGGAAACAACAACTTTACCTCTGTTACATAGACCTAAAGGCTGCATTCGACAGTGTAGACCGCCACCGCCTCTGGAAAAAGCTGCGAACCTGGAATATACCCGAAAGGATAATACAGGGAATACAATTATTCTACTCGAACACATGGATAAGAATTAAAATAGGTGATGGCAGCAGACTATCAAGAAAGCTAACCACAACAAAAGGCCTCAAACAGGGTTGTGTATTGGCGCCACATCTTTTTAATTTGTTCCTTTCCGACCTGGCACAGAGGCTAGACTGTACTAACTCTCATCCACCGAAATAAGGTGGGCTAGCACTCACGCACCTCTCGTATGCTGACGATGTGGTGCTAATGAGCCTAACAAAGATCGGTCTTCAAAGACTCTTAAACGAAACATCAGACTATATCTCAGAGAACAAACTAGAGATAAACACATCAAAAACAAAAACAATGGTGATTGGAAGTCGGCAGAGAAGTAAACAGATCATCTGGCTTAATGACAGTCAATTAGAGGAAGTTAAGAACTACAAATATCTGGGGTTTTACATAGACAACCTACAAAACTATACAGAACAGAAAACGTATATGACTCAGAGAACTAGCGCACTTATATTCGCCTTCAGTCAACTTGCAAAGAAGTTGAAAGGTCCATCATATTAACCATTACTAGCGGTAATGACGGCGAAAATTCTCCCTTCGATTACATATGCCAGTACCACCTTTTACGGCAAGGATGCAGAGCTTCTAAACCAACTAATAGTTTCCACGTGTATAAAAAAAGTTTTTCAGGTAGATCGTTCAGCCTCTCCAGCACAGGTCCGTCTTGAATTTGGCCTAAAAAATGAAACAATAGGGAGAATGTATGCCACCATAAAGCTTTGGTGTAGATTGAAATTGAATGTGGGATCATCACCAATTAATAAAGCCCTTTGGACCGAAGTAGAACATAACAGGAAATCACCTTACAACCAATATCTAAACAATTCCCTGTCTATAACCTGCACAAAAAATTTATGGAATAAAAACTTGTCTTATCAAAGCTTCAAACAAACAATAAATAAATAAAGTAGCAAAAATTCTTTCATTACTAATCGACAAAAACATCTTCAGGACAAGGTTGCACTCTTGGATGGTGATTAACAACTATAAGATACTTGCACCCGCCCATTATCTGAACGTGACATTTTCTATTTACTTGAAAAAGCAACTAATAGCGATACGTTTCGGGAAATTACCATCAATAGCAGATCAGCCTACTTGGTTATATAAAGGGCCTGTTGGACCCGGCCTCGTGGCGTGGTCCTGGCCCCCTTTTCAGGCCGACCGGGGACCTCTTCACCCTTCGGGGTCCCCCTGGATTGTACACATCTACCCGCACCAGCCAATGTGACCCGGCTCCCCCCGGCCACGGCCCCAGCGAAACCCCGACATCGAGGCACCAAGATCCGGCCAGGGGGCACCATGTGGCCAATCCCCCGCTCCCGGAGGAGGGGAGTTTTGATGGGACCCCCAACAGTCCCCCAACGCCTGGGTGCGATCGCTCTCCGGCCTCCCTGGGCACTGGCGCCTCTCCTGCTGGGCGTCTGGCCTCTCCCAGTCCGGCCTCTCCGCCCCCCGGACGCAAGGGTCCGGACATCAAAGGGCTCCAGACCTATATCTGGGGCGAACCCGCACCAGGACAGTAGTTGTATCCTGGAGTCGAGAGCCCTGCTGATCGGATCGCGGCTGACCCTACGGAGAAAAGACTCTTGCCTGGAACTGTACCTCGAGCCCTGCTGACTGCGTCGCGGCTCCACCTTGCTGAGAATAAGATCCTCACGGAAACCTCAGGGCCCTGCTGACGCCGTCGCGGCCCAACCTCGCTGAACTACCATCGGAGCCCTGCTGACCTCGTCGCGGCTCGAGCTAGCGGAACTACCATCAGAGCCCTGCTGACTTCGTCACGGCTCGAGCTAGCTGAACTGACCCCCCGAGCCCTGCTGACTCTGTCGCGGCTTGACCTCTTCGAGCCGCCCTTGTGTCCGGCACCCGACGCTCCGACTCCCGGAGTCCTTCCCAGCTTGAGGCTTAATACCTGGGCGCAGGGTACCCCCGTACCAGGCTGGTACTGAGACTGTCCCGCTACCCCTTCCCCACAAAGACATTGAGACTCTTTTCGGATCCCTCGATCCACCTGCACATATTGCCAAAGAAGCCTAAGATAATTACCGATAGAAATATATGAGAACTGATACCAGTGTCAAGTCCTGTGTGGTGGTGTTACTGGGCTAGTACGATCATAGGGGAAGGACCTCTCCTAGGAGGCTTCTCAGCGGCGCTCGGCTACTTCCTTGCAGGAAGGAGGCCCACTGGGTGGTCCCGCCGACTCCCCAGAGGTCCGCCTTCCAACATTTGGTGGCCAGCGACGGGATCCGAGCCGGACGCAAATCGTACAACAAGTAACTCACCCGCTACCTAACCAGACGCAGAATAACCATGAGCAGCCAGGAGACCACCACGACCGTGGGGTTCCAACAAGAACGGTTGGAGGAATACACCCACAAAGAACTCAAACAGTTCTGTAAAGACAAAGGCATTTCGACCACCGGATTAGGCTCAAAAGAGGACATGCAGAAAGCCCTAAGAGCCTGGGTAGAGTCCGAAGTAGCATTGCCCCAAAGCGAAGGAACGTCAGAACTAAACGTAGCCATACAGCCAACCACGGCCCCGGCAAATAGGGGAAGAAACAGCATTGAAGCCGGCCTATCCCCAGAAGAGATACGGGAGCGGGAGAGGGTCCGGACCCATGAGTTAGAACTCGCACGACTCCGGCTGGACGGAGAACTCCTGCTGGCGGAAAAGAAGTTGGCCCTAGAGCAACTACGGTTGCAAGAAGAGATTGAGGAAAAAAACCGGCACAGAGAACTGGAGGAGAAAAGGCTAACCCTCGAGCACGAGCGGAGCCTCAAGGAGCTTGAACTTAAGTCCAAAAAGGGGGAGACCGGCACCCCCGGAAACAAGGACACTCCTCCGCCGACAGAGGCGAAGGTACATATCCCCAAGGATGTCGTCAAAGAATACTACAAGAACGACGACATCCAACAATGGTTCAAAGATTACGAAGTGGCCATGACCTCCCATCGGGTACCCCGGAAGGATTGGGGTGCCGGCCTATGGGGACGATTCCTCAGCGAGGGTCGAGACACCCTGCTACAGCTCCCGGACGACGTGATGACCTCGTACGATCACATGAAGGAGGCCCTGCTCACCCGCTATGGCCTCACCGCAGAAATGTACCGCCAGCGCTTCCGAGACTGCAAGAAACTCCCCGGTACCACTTGGGTGGAGTACGTCGACTTTTTTAGCAGAGCCCTGGAAGGGTGGATCAAGGGCAGCAAAGTCACCTCCTACGAGCAGCTGTTCGACCTCATTGTCTGGGAGCATCTCTCCAACAACTGTTTCGTCGAGCTGCGACAGCACCTCCTCGACAGCAAACTGATCGAGCCGTGGAAGCTCGCCGCCGAGGTCGATCGGTGGGTGAACACCCGGGTCCCCCGGAACTCGATGGGGGAGTACCAGCCGAACGCCACAGGACCCCCCCGCCAGCGCGGCGGAGGAGGAGGGTCATACCGGAACCGAGACTTTACAGCAGGGCCGCCCCGGAGTCCTCCTCGGGGTCCGCCCTCGAACCGCACGTCCCCGACCCTAGCACGAAGGGGGACAACCCCAGCCCGACCAGGACCTCGGCCAACGGTAACCTGCTATAGCTGCCAACAACCAGGGCACTATGCCAGTGACCCCATCTGCCCCATGAACCGACGAAGCGGGACCACCGGGCCCCCGCCCCGACAGCTGGCGGCCGCCGCCCTGGGGGAAGGGGAGGAGGAGGAAGAGAACACTGACGCCGGGTCCACCGAGTGGGAGCCGGCCGCCATGTCCCTCGTATGCCTGGGCAGCCGAGAAATGGTGCCCCAAACCCCCACCCCGAGCAACACCCAGAAATACCAGTAGTGGGTCACCATTAACGGACGCCGGGCCGAAGCCCTCCGTGACACTGGAGCCAGCGTGACCGCTGTCCGCTGCCACCTGGTGACCCCCGAACAGATCTTGCCTCATGTACTGTGGCCCGTCCGGACGGCCGACAACACCGAGAGCATGTGCCGGATGGCCCGGATTCCATTCGAGTGGGGAGGAGTGTCAGGCCTGCTGAAAGTGACCGTCCGCGACGACGCCCCGGTGGACTGCCTCCTGGGGAACGACCTGGAAAGTTCCCCCTGGGCCCAGGTTGAGCGCCGGGAGCATCTAGGGATGCTAGGACTGCCCGAATGGGCCTGCGCCACCACCCGGTCCATGACCGCTCAGGCCCACCGACCAACCGTAGCGGCGGCACCCGACGAGCCCGAGGGGCCCGAACCACCACCTCCCTCTGTCGAGGAGGAACCCGACGCGGATGCCGGGCCGTCCGAACTTCCCCAGAACGAGATCACCTCCCTCGGCGAACTCCCTGAACTTGCACAATGACGCCACGACGGGGGCCCCACAAGGGAACAGTTCCAGCAAGAACAGAAAACCTGCCCCTCCCTCGAGGGGACGCGACAGCAGGCGGCCGCCCAGGCCGCCGGTGACCCAACGGGAACTCACTGGGTCTATTGGGACAATGACCTGCTCTACAGCGAGCAGAAGATCGCAGAACTAGGGGCCGGTCGAGTGCTGGTAGTCCCCCTCCGATTCCGAGGTTTCCTCCTCAATCTGGCACATGATGTGCCCCTCGCAGGGCACCTGGGGCAAGACAAAACATAAAGCCGCCTGGTGACCCACTTCTACTGGCCCCGAATGCGTAGGGACGTGGACAATCACTGCCGGACCTGCCAGACCTGCCAAGCCAGCGGGAAGACTGGGGGACGGGTCAAAGCCCCTCTCCAGCCCTTCCCGGCAGTCAACACCCCATTCGAGCGAGTAGGGATCGACATAGTGGGGCCCCTGGACCCCCGAACCGCCCTGGGTCACCGCTTCATCCTCGTCGACCACGCCACCCGATACCCTGAGGCCATCCCTCTCCGAACTGTGACAACCCCGTGGTGGGCTGGGCCTTGAGGGGAATCTTCTTGAGAGTGGGGTTCCCCCGGGAGGTGGTGAGCGACCGAGGAACAAACTTTATATCAAAATACATGCGGTCCCTATGGCAACAATGCGGGGTCACCTATAAGTTCACCACCCTGACCTCGGAACAGCGCCATGACTGTCAACAGCTGCTGCAACCCTTCGCTGCCCTCTTCTCCCTCACTCCCGGGGTCACTCCCTGGTGCGTCCACGACGTCGACACCGGGGACAGCCCCCCCGTGCGACACCGAGCCTACAGGGTGCCCGACCGAGTGCGTGCCTGCATCAAAGCCGAGGTCGCCAAGATGCTAGCCCTCGGGGTCATAGAACCTTCCGACAGTCCCTGGGCCAGCCCAGTGGTCCTGGTGCCGAAGGCCGCCGCCCCAGGCACCACCCCGGAACTCAGATTTTGCGTGGACTACCGAGGGTTGAATGCCGTCACCAAGACCGATGCCCATCCCATTCCTCGGGCAGACGAACTAATAGACCGCCTAGGAGCCGCCCGCTACCTAAGCACCTTCGACCTCACTGCCGGATACTGGCAGATCAGGCTCACCCCCGGCGCCCGTGAGCGATCCGCCTTCTCCACTCCCGATGGGCACTACCACTTTCGGGTGATGCCCTTCGGCATGAAGAATGCCCCAGCGACCTTCCAAAAACTAGTGAACAAGGTCCTGGCCGGGCTGGAAGCGTTCAGCGCCGCCTGCCTGGACGATATTCAGCAGCCACTGGGCCGAGCACCTGGGGCACCTCGGGGAGGTTCTGGCCGCCCTCCAGAGGGCCGGACTCACGATAAAGGCCAGCAAATGCCAGATAGGCCAGGGATCCGTGACCTATCTGGGTCATCAAGTGGGGAGCGGCCAGGTGGCTCCCCTCCAGCCAAAAGTGGATGCCATCAAGGCCTGGGAGCCCCCAGCCACCCAAACCGCTGTCCGGGCCTTCCTGGGCCTCACAGGCTATTACCGGCGGTTCATCCAAAACTATGGGAGCATTGTGGGACCCCTCACGGAGCTTACGTCCAAGAAGCAACCCAAAAAGGTGAACTGGACGCCCCGCTGCCAGGCGGCCTTCGAGACCCTCAAGACAGCAATTTGTACCGCTCCTGTGCTGCAAGCCCCCGACTACAGCAAGGAATTCATAGTACAGACCGATGCCTCGGAGTACGGAGTTGGGGCGGTCCTGTCCCAAGTAAATTCAGAAGGCCTTGACAGACCAGTGGCCTTCATCAGCCGGCGACTGCTGCCCCGAGAGCAGAGATGGAGCACCATCGAGCGAGAGGCCTTCGCCGTGGTATGGGCCCTCAAAAAGCTCCGGCCCTACCTTTTCGGCACCCACTTCCGGGTCCAAACCGACCACCGGCCCTTGCGGTGGTTAATGCAAATGAGAGGAGAGAATCCGAAGTTGTTGCGATGGTCCATCTCTCTGCAAGGGATGGACTTCACAGTGGAACACCGGCCCGGCAACGACCACGCCAATGCAGACGGCCTGTCCCGTTTCTTCCGCCTTGGCGAGGAGAACCCCCAAGGAGATGGGTGACTCTCCCTGCCTTCGGCTGGGGGGGACGCCTGTTGGACCCGGCCTCATGGCGTGGTCCTGGCCCCCTTTTCAGGCCGACCGGGGACCTCTTCACCCTTCGGGGTCCCCCCTGGATTGTACACATCTACCCGCACCAGCCAACGTGACCCGGCTCCCCCCGGCCGCGGCCCCAGCGAAACCCCGACATCGAGGCACCAAGATCCGGCCAGGAGGCACCATGTGGCCAATCCCCCGCTCCCGGAGGAGGGGAGTTTCGATGGGACCCCCACCGTCCCCCAACGCCTGGGTGCGATCGCTCTCCGGCCTCCCTGGGCACTGGCGCCTCTCCCGCTGGGCGTCTGGCCTCTCCCAGCCCGGCCTCTCCGCCCCCCGGACGCAAGGGTCCGGACATCAAAGGGCTCCAGACCTATATCTGGGGCGAACCCGCACCAGGACAGTAGATGTATCCTGGAGTCGAGAGCCCTGCTGATCGGATCGCGGCTGACCCTACGGAGAAAAGACTCTTGCCTGGAACTGTACCTCGAGCCCTGCTGACTGCGTCGCGGCTCCACCTTGCTGAGAATAAGATCCTCACGGAAACCTCGGGGCCCTGCTGACGCCATCGCGGCCCAACCTCGCTGAACTACCATCGGAGCCCTGCTGACCTCGTCGCGGCTCGACCTAGCGGAACTACCATCGGAGCCTTGCTGACTTCGTCGCGGCTCGAGCTAGCTGAACTGACCCCCCGAGCCTTGCTGACTCTGTCGCGGCTCGACCTCTTCGAGCCGCCCTTGTGTCCGGCACCCGACGCTCCGACTCCCGAAGTCCTTCCCAGCTTGAGGCTTAATACCTGGGCGCAGGGTACCCCCGTACCAGGCTGGTACTAAGACTGTCCCGCTACCCCTTCCCCACAAAGACATTGAGACTCTTTTCGGATCCCTCGATCCACCTGTACATATTGCCAAAGAAGCCTACGATAATTACCGATAAAAATATATGAGAACTGATACCAGTGTCAAGTCCTGTGTGGTGGTGTTACTGGGCTAGTACGATCATAGGGGAAGGACCTCTCCTAGGAGGCTTCTCAGCGGCGCTCGGCTACTTCCTTGCAGGAAGGAGGCCCACTGGGTGGTCCCGCCGACTCCCCAGAGGTCCGCCTTCCAACAGGGCCAAAATCTTGTTGACTTTGCGGTTACCATAAAGAAGATTTTATTCATATTATTTGCATATGTAATCAACTCCACAATGCTCGAGTCACTCTTCTTAGACAGATTTTAAATGACAGAGGTGTCAGGTCCTGTCGAGCCGCAATAATTGCAAGCTTAAATCCATCGGACACACAACTAAACTGTAAATTGATCACATTTCTGAAACTTTCTGCACAGGCACACAAAAGTTCGTTACCAGGACTGATATCAGAAAAAGGACAATAATATGGTAAATTATTTGTTACGCAATGACATTTTACGATTTTCTAAATTCCTTCTTTGTTTTTAAATTGATGTACAGTGATTTTTTTTTGTTGTTGCTTTTTCTCTTTTATAATGTTTTAAATCTCTATTTTTACGTGATTATATTGTTAAGGTTTTAATTGACCAAACAATAAAAATGTACTTACTTACTTACTCTGCACGTTATAGGTGAAATAGTACAGGTGTATCAAAGTGATCTATGAAAGTCAGCCAGTTCGGACTTGTAATCTTGATTTTAAGCCCGGCCACATTCCAATGAACAAGTGTATAATAGTTGCCTCCACATAACCCTTCTGCATCCTGCCCCCTGATACAGCCCCCTGACTGGCATCAGTGGTCAAAGGGGTGCAGGGTGCAGATAATGGGCACACACAGCCGTAGAAGGCTCCTGTGTGGCAGCACAAACCTCAGTTAAAGGAGAGCGTGAAAAGGCCTCGCCCACCCGCCCCGGAGCAAACTGACCAAGGTCAGCAGGTAAACTCCTCTTCCGGGGACCAATGAAGCGTCCATCCAGTTCACCAAGACCCATTAGCGGTGCAAACCGATGGCTACACAGGAAATTACTATTGTCAGATATACTGTGAGCTGGCGGACCCCGAAACGGAACTGGATATCGGCCCAAATATGGGGTTCTGTAGGAAGCCGCCAAGGGGTAAAGTGTTGGTATAGTCACTCCTAACATCAGACTGATGGCACCGAGACAGAATTCTTCTGGTGTCCGCCGGATACAATTGCACAGTCCCCTAGAATAGAATTAGTAGAAGGACCACCCAGGCCACGTGACCAACTATCACCAGATCCTAATAGTCCTGTGCGGTAAAGGTGAGTGGTGACTAACCAATGGCGCGGCTTGCTCTGGAGAGGACTGGTGGACCCCCTGACTGGGACCTGGCAGCGGAGGGGCACCTGGCAGACCCACGTCACATGGACAGCAGGCAGGGGGGGGGGCAACTGCCAGACCCACGTCACATGGACAGCAGACAGGCAGGGGGTGGCACCTGCCAGACCCACGTCACATGGACAGCAGGCAGTGAGACACCTGCCAGATCCACGTCACATGGATAGCAGGCGGGGGGTGGGTGGGGGGGAGACACCTGCCAGTCCCATGTCACATGGACAGCAGGCACGGGGGGAACACCTGCCAGACCCACGTCACAAGGACTGCAGGCAGGGGGGGGGACACCTGCCCGACCCACGTCACATGGACAGCAGGCGGGGGGAACACCTGCCAGACCCATGTCACATGGACTGAAGGTGGGGGGGGGGGGGGAACACCTGCCAGACCCACATCACATAGACTGCAGGCAGGGGGGGGCACCTGCCAGACCCACGTCACATGGACAGCAGGCAGGGGGGGAACACCTGCCAGACCCACATCACATGGACTGCAGGCAGGGGGGGGGGGGGCACCTGCCAGAGACCCACGTCACATGGACATCAGGCGGAGGGAAATACCTGCCAGACCCACGTCACGTGGACTGCAAGCGGGGGGGGAGGGGGGGGAAGACACCTGCCGGACGCACGTCACATGGACTGCAGGCAGAGGGGGGGGGGGGCACCTGCCAGACCCACGTCACATGGACAGCAGGCTGGGGGGAACACCTGCCAGACCCACATCACATGGACTGCAGGCAGAGGGGGCGGGGGGACACCTGCCAGACCCACTTCACATGGACTGCAGGCGGGGGGGGCACCTGCCAGAGACCCACGTCACATGGACAGCAGGCAGGGGGGGGGGGGGGGGAACACCTGCCAGACCCACGTCACATGGACTGCAGGCAAGGGGGGAGACACCTGCCAGACCCACGTCACATGGACAGCAGGCAGGGGGGGGGGGGACAGGACACCTGCCAGACCTACGTCACATGGACTGCAGGCAGGAAGGGGGGCACCTGCCAGGCCCACGTCACATGGACAGCAGGCAGGCGGGGGGGGGGGGGGGAACACCTGTCAGACCCACATCACATGGATAGCAGGCGGGGGGGGGGGGACACACCTACCAGACCCACGTCACATGGACAGCAGGCTGGGGGGAACACCTGCCAGACCCACGTCACATGGACTTCAGGCAGAGGGGGCGGGAGGGACACCTGCCAGACCCACTTCACATGGACTGCAGGCGGGGGGGGGGGGGCACCTGCCAGAGACCCACGTCACATGGACAGCAGGCGGGGGGGGGGGGGAGACCTGCCAGACCCACGCCACATGGACTGCAGGCAAGGGGGGAGACACCTGCCAGACCCACGTCACATGGCCTGCAAGCAGAGGGGGAGACACTTGCCAGACCCACATCACATGGCCTGCAAGCAGAGGGGGAGACACTTGCCAGACCCACATCACATGGACAGCAGGCAGAGGGGGGGGGGGGACACCTGCCAGACCCATGTCACATGGACTGCAGGCAGGGGGGGCACCTGCCAGCGACCCACATCACATGGACAGCAGGCGTGGGGGATCACCTGCCAGACCCACATCACATGGACTGCAGGCAAGGAGGGAGACACCTGCCAGAGACCCACATCACATGAACAGCAGACGGAGGGGAACACCTGCCAGATCCACGTCACATGGACTGCAAGCAGGCGGGGGGGGGGGGGGACACCTGCCAGACGCACGTCACATGGACAGCAGGCAGGCGGGGGGGGGGGGGGGACACCTGCCAGACCTACGTCACATGGACTGCAGGCAGGAAGGGGGGCACCTGCCAGACCCACGTCACATGGACAGCAGGCAGGCAGGGGGGGGGGAACACCTGTCAGACCCACATCACATGGACAGCAGGCGGGGGGGGGGGGGGACACCTACCAGACCCACGTCACATGGACTGCAGGCAGGGGGGGGGGACACCTGCCAGACCCACGTCACATGGACTGCAGGCGGGTGGGACACACCTGCCAGACCCACGTCACATGGACTGCAGGCGGGGGGGGGGGGGGGACACCAGCCAGACCCACGTCACATGGAGAGCAGGCAGGGGGGGGGGAAACACCTGCCAGACCCACGTCACATGGACAGCAGGCAGGCGGGGGTAACACCTGCCAGACCCACGTCACATGGACAGCAGGCGGGAGGCACCTGGCAGACCCAGGTCACATGAAAAGCTGTCAGGGGGGAACACCTGCCAGACCTACGTCACATGGACTGCAGGCAGTAAGGGGGGCACCTGCCAGACCCACGTCACATGGACAGCAGGCAGGCGGGGGGGAACACCTGCCAGACCCACGTCACATGGACAGCAGGCAGGGGGGGACACCTACCAGACCCACCCACGTCACATGGACTGCAGGCGGGGGGGGGGACGGGGGACACCTGCCAGACCCGCGTCACATGGACAGCAGGCTGGGGGGGAACACCTGCAAGACCCACGTCACATGGACAGCAGTCGGGAGGGGGTTTACCACAGGCAGGGGGGTTAACCACAGGCAAGGGGAACACCTGTCAGACCCACGTCACATGGACCGCAGGCGGGGGGGACATCTGCCAGACCCATGTCACATGGACAGCAGGCGGGGGCACCTACCAGACGTACGTCACATGGACAGAAGGCGGGGGGGCACCTGCCAGACCCACGTCACATGGACAGCAGGTGGGGGGAAACGCCTGCCAGACCCATGTCACATGGACAGTAGGGGGGGACACCTACCAGACCCACGTCACTTGGACCGCAGGCAGGGGGTGGGGGAACACCTGCCAGACCCACGTCACATGGACCGCAGGCGGGGTTGGGGGGGGAACGACACCTGCCAGAGCCACGTCACATGGACTGCAGGCAGTGGGGGGGGGGGGGGGGAACACCTGCCAGACCCACGTCACATGGACCGCAGGCGGGGGGGAGGAACACCTGCCAGACCCACGTCACATGGACCGCAGGCAGTGGGGGGGGGGAACACCTGCCAGACCCATGTCACATGGACCACAGACAGTTGGGGGAACACCTGCCAGACCCATGTCACATGGACAGCAGGCGGGGGCACCTACCAGACGTACGTCACATGGACAGAAGGCGGGGGGGCACCTGCCAGACCCACGTCACATGGACTGCAGGCGGGGGGCACCTGCCAGACCCACGTCACACGGACTGCAGGCAGGGGGGGCACCTGCCAGACCCACGTCACATGGCCTGCAAGCAGAGGGGGAGACACTTGTGCTCCGGCCTATTTTAGTATCTCGCAATTATCTACTGGTACCCACTCTGGTCAGATGGAACTTTTTACTTGCCTAATAGCATGGAGGGAAAATCACCGTTATCACAATTACAGTCTGCAATTTTCCATAATCAAGGACTCGAGACTTAATCTCTTGGCTCTCTGGTTTTTATTATCAGCATAAAGATTTGCAGATACAGAGTCCTCAATACGAGGCACAACAAGTACATAGGCACTAACACAAAAGCTACTCTACGGAGAATCCGCATACGGCTAAAAATAACTAAAAGTACAATCTCTAAAAGCATGAGGTAGAACACCACCAAGCAAATGTCGATACTAGGGACACTGAACCATACCATCTCTGTCCCTACTCTGCACTAGATGACATCCCTACTTAGCAATCCCTTGAGACCCTCATCGAATAAAGGTGTCAGAGCGAAACTTCCTAAGAAGTCCTCACTTGGAGAGCTTGGTCTAAATTGCCCCCTCTACCCTTCGCCTAGCCGTCCTCTGCTTTGGGCTGCCCCGCTCTGCTCTGCCTCCACCCTCGGGGCGCTGTCCCTAATACAGTACCCCAAGTCTCCGAACACGCCCTTTGCGCCTCCTCTCCTTCCGGGGTCGTCTTTCAGTACTTTTCCACAGATCGCTGTCCAGTTCCATCGTCCATCGCTTGGCCTTGAGTCCCAGACGCCATCCGCACTAGGAGTTACGATTGGCACATTCCAATACACTCCCATGTCTGGCTTTCTCTACATAATTCAAATTACGAACAAAGAGCTTCTCTACTAACGAGCAACTGTCCTTGCACCTGGGGTGAGATCATGCAAAGCAGACATTCTTCACATCTTTTAAGTTGCAATTTACTACAGCCTAAAACCTCTACTGGAATAAATCCCTTTTGGCCTATTGCCCTTGGCTAACATAAGAAAATACCAGGCCTTTCGCCTCAACGATATATGCGAATTCTGGCCACTACTTCGGTTACACAAGCAGGTTTCAATCACAGTATTGACATTTACGTCTTTCTTTCATGTGTGGTCAACCTAAACAACCTACAGACACGAAGTCTGGGGTACACATTTCTAACACCACATTGCATTTCCCGTAGCTAAACACTATACATTTCTCTACTACGTTTACCATGTGCTTGTACATAGCTAGCACTTCTACTTAAAATCGATATAGGTTATACAGTTGTAATACATTGCACACAAAATCCCTGAGTACACATTTGGTTATATGCGGGTGCCGACTAACAGTGAATATAACGCACCCCTACGATTCTCAAACTTTTAAACGCTACATCAGTTCCCCCCTTTGATGACATCCGTCATCACACCATTACATTTCCTTCTTCAGAACTGATTTAAACCGTGCTAGTCATAACATTTCCATGTCGGACTCCCTCCAGTTTCTTAAGACTCTCATATTGCTGCTCCTGGAGCTTTGCCAACCTCCTCTCGTTTGCCTTTAGAGCTCTTTCAACCTTGCCTCCTTGATACCACTTCCATGCCTTCACACATCCCCACAAACAGATCACACAAACCACGGCAATAATAATTGGTTTCAACACTGAACCTAGAAATCCCCTTCCCAGATTCGCAAACCAAGTTCCCACTCTTCCAAATCCTAATCCAATCTTCTCCCACACATTCACCTCCGTCAGATCCGTAATCTCCTTGTGAATCGTCGTTATGTTGTCTATGTACTTCCCTATCTCCTTCGAGTTGTCTGGAATATACGTGCAGCATTCCTGAACTTTCAATAATTTGCAGACTCCGCCTTCTTTTGCTAACAACACATCTAAAGCAAGGCGATTCTGCAAAACCATATTCCGGATCGACAACATCTCTCCAGCCACCAATATCAAAGATCTCGCCGTGTTCATAGACAACTCATCAACTACAGTCGCCAACCTTCGGATCTTCACATCATTCAACACCACACCCATACTAGGTATCATTGCTCCGTATATGTCCCCAATCACTGCACCGGCATTTGTAGCCCTACGTTTCCTGGGCGGTCGCTTCGTCTCTAACAACTCCAAGTCCCTTGTGTGATAAATCTTCGGGAATATGATAGCCAAATAGCATACTCCATACCAATTGTCGGGTAGTCTGACATAAGCATTCGTCCCACAAACATAATACACTGTCGGGATTACTTCTACTGGACCTTGCATAAAATTCTTAGCATAAGCTTCCATTGTAAACGTCTGAGAACAAATGCTATGTCCTACTGCGACCTTCTCCGTCTTGGATTGAGGCCGTGCAATACACAAATTCCCTCTCTGTGCCTCATCCAATGCTATTGGTCCATAACTTCCCTTAGATCTGTGAGCTCTCTCCTCGTCCGTCCAATCTACTGGGCTATCTCCGGTGTGTCGTGTCTCGGTCAACTTTCTATACCTGTCCTCTACTTGGTCTATGAATTTCTTCTCTATCTCTGATAACGCACATGTCAGGTTATTCCTGTGAGCATGCGCCGTATCCAGTTTCACAGTCGGTCTAAAATATTTCAGGAGTCTGTCCTCTTTCTTATCCAGATCATATCTATTCAAATGCTTGATTGCTGGCACCTCGGGAAGTACCGTGTCAAAATTTGAGAAGAAATACTCGAACTGTCTCCTGTCATAAAATAAACTGAGCCATATACTACAAGAAATCCCATAAGTCAATGGGAGATGATGATACTTGATACCCTCATCCACTGAAGCAGGCAACTGCATGCACACATAGCAATCCTTCACATCCATCGCATCAACATACTCATACAGCAACCTTGCATACGCGTTAAGCTTAAAATCACCCTTTGACAAATCCATGTGAAGTCTGCGAACATCTCTCAACTCCGATAATTCCTGTTCGCTAATACTGACACCACTCTGCCCTGGGGTAATAGGTGTGGGTGCTCCCTGAACCTTCCCCTCTTGCCTGTGAGCCACCATGTAGGAACTGATCACTACCGCAAATATGGTGACTACTACAACTCCGATCAATGTGCCTATTATCAGTTTAGCCCTACGATGTGGGTTTACAGGATCTGCCATCTTCGGAATATGCTCAATGTCCAATGCAGTCTCTGAAAGGATAAGTCTCTTTCTCATTAATGTCTCTTTCGTGAACTTAGGCAACCCTCCCTAACTTTCTTCGTTCTACAACGGAAAAATCCCTAATTTTGTTCTTCTTCCGCTCGGCTCTAGGTAATCTTCTTTTTAGCTGGCAACCTTCCTCAAATCAATCTAACATAAGCGCCGGTCCCAACAGCTCCAGGACTCCCTGCAATATTTCGAGCTTAAGGATAATCAGTTCTTGTGGATCTGGCAATGCTGTGAACGTCGGGAACTCTAAATTGTCCAAAATCATACCTCGAATGGTACTCAGGAATGGCGGACTTGGGATATGAATCGTCAGAATCCCTTCGATCTCCAATCCCGGAACTTTCAGCAACACTTCCACCCTCTGGAGCGGGACACTGTTGACCAATGTCATCGACCTCAATCTTCCCGTGCTCGGTAACCCTGGCATCAGTCACTTGGTATGCCCACTCCGGGGAAGCGTACTTCCGACTTGGCACTCGAGTTCTCTTGGACCTTCTCACACCACCTTGAGGATTTTCCTCGTCTCCCGATTCTTCTTCCGGTTCTTCCGAAACTGGTGCAAGGTCGGTGTCTGGGGCCAACCTCAGGTTTACCCGGTTCTGTCTTGCGGGCCAAACCCTTTCTGCTTCGGTGGCACCTCCGGTCTTCTCCTCGATACCCTGTGCACTGACTTCCTCTTCTTCGCCCGAACTCGATTCAGTACTACCCACTGCACCTCTTGCTCTTTCGCCGGTTTCTGGGTCAGTACTTCTTTCACGTTCTTCCTCAACTCGATTCAGTGCACCATCAGCCGCTTCAGCAACCCTTACAGCTTGACTGGCCCTCTCTGGCGATTCTGTCGGCTCACTGGGATCTTGGTTCTCGAGAGGGGCTGTATCTTCCAAGGGTGCTGGAACTCTACGGGTATGAGAAGCATGCACCCAGTTCGGTAAACCTCCACACTTGACAGCGGTGTTCGTGACAAGGATCACTTGGAAAGGGCCGCGCCACCTAGCATCCAAACAACTCTTCCTCACGTGCTTTCGGACTAGGACCCAATCACCTGGGTCCAAGTCGTGGCACCTGTCACTCGCAGCTGGAACCGTTGCTGTCTGCACCTGCTGAGACACAGAACGGACCACGTCAGCAAGGCCTTTACAATAGTCCAGGATCATATCATCAGTGATATTTATCAGAGCAGTAGCAGGTATTGCAGGCAAACGCATCGCTCTTCCCATGAGGATTTCATGGGGTGACAACCCAGTTCTTCTATCAGGCACACTTCGGAGGCTCATAAGGACCAAAGGTAATGCATCAGGCCATTTCAGAGACGTAGACGAACACACTTTCGCCATCCGAGCCTTTAGAGTTCCATTCACCTGCTCCACTATCCCTGAAGCTTCTGGTCTATAGCTACAGTGTAACTTCTGATCTATATTCAAAGCAGCACAAAGCAATTTCATAACTTCGCTGTGGAAATGAGTTCCTCTGTCCGATTCAAAGGACGTCGGGAACCCGTACCTAGGAATGAGTTCTCTCAATAATAGTTTCGCTACGGTGAATGTGTCGCATCTGCGTGTAGGATATGCCTCCACCCACCTGGAAAAGACACATACTATCACTAATATGTACCTCAACCCATTACACTTCGGCATTTCGACAAAATCCAACTGCATCCTATTGAAAGGTCCCCCTGACCTCCCTATGTGGCTCAATGTCACAGCAGTACTTTTCCCTACATTCATCTGTTGGCAAGTGACACATCTCTGGCACACAGTTTCAGCCACGGCACGAAACTTCGGATTGTACCAAGTCTGACGAAACACTCTCATCATTGCGTCTCTACCAAGATGTACAGCACCATGTATCAACCTCGCCATGGGATTCAACAAACTTTCCGGCAACACTGCTCGTCCATCATTCGAAACCCATATATCCACATCTCCCTTCTCACATCCAGCTCGTATCCAACTGTCACGTTCCTGATCCGAGACCCCTTCCTGAAGCTGCTTCAGTTCCTCCCATGTGTCAGCCATTGCTAACATCTGACCATACACCACCTCTTCCCCAGTTTCCTCAATGTGGATCTCAGTAAAGTTGCATCCCTGTTCTGCACAAAATCGAGCTACTTCATCTGCATAGTTATTTCCCAACGAGACAAAGTCGCTTCCCTTCGTGTGGGCTGCACATTTAACAACAGCAATTTCATCAGGACCTTGCAATGCTTTTAACAGTTTCCGTACATGTTCACCATTTCTAATGGGTGAACCTGAAGACGTCATAAACCCTCTCTGGGACCATAGCTGTCCGAAGTCATGAACCACACCAAACCCATACTGGCTGTCCGTGTAAATAGTTACACGGATCTTGTCGGCTGCCAAACAGGCACGAGTCAAGGCAATGAGCTCAGCCACCTGCGCGGAGTGTACTCCTTCTAAACAAGCGGCTTCAACCACACCCGTAATGGTGCATACAGCAAACGCTGCTCTCAATCGACCGACACTGTCTCTTAAACATGAACCGTCCACGAAGAAAATCTCATCTGACACTGGGAGCGGTTCGTCGACAATGTCGGGTCTCGGTTTGGTGCATAGTTCAGTCACATCGAGACAATCATGGTCCTCACAATCTTCATTATCATCTATTTTTAGAACAGGTAACAGTGTAGCAGGATTTAAAACAGCACACCTCTTCAATGTCACATTATCGGCTGCAAGAATAACTTGCTCATAACGAGTCAGCCTATTATTCGTGAGGTGCTGTGTTTTAGTCCTAGTCATCAACAATTCAACAGAATGTGGCACATGTACAGTAAGTGGATGACCCATCACAATGCTCTCACATCTCTCGATGCTGACACCTGTTGCCGCAACGGATCTGAGACATCCGGGCAACGCAGAAGCTACTGGATCTAGAGTAGCTGAGAAATAAGCAACTGGTCTACGGACACCTCCATGATTCTGGGTCAACACTGCTAATGCGCAACCTTCTCTTTCGCAGCAGAACAATGCAAATGCCTTGTTATAATCCGGCATTCCCAACGCAGGAGCGCTACATAAGGCTTCTCTCAGCCTCAGAAATGATTTCAAACAGTCGTCGTCCCATGGTACCGGATCACTTACATCCTTTCGCGTCAGCCGCTGCAAAGGCTTCGCTTCAAAGGAAAAGTTTGGGATCCACTGGCGGCAATAGCCCACCATTCCCAAAAACATTCTAACTTCCCTCTGCGTCGAGGGAACTGGCATTCTCAAAATCGCATCAATGCGATCTGGAGACACTTTCCTTTTACCCTTCTCAATTCTGTGCCCCAAATACTGTACCTCAGGTAAACAGTATTGCAGCTTGTTTGGAGACACCTTGTGACCGTTCTCTCCCAGGAAGTTCAACAACGCAATGGTATCGACCCTGCAAGCGTCTTCTGTCTCTGACGCAACAAGCAGGTCGTCAATGTATTGCACCAAAACAGAGTTTTTCGGCAACACAAGACCTTCAAGGTTCTTCTTTAAGAGCTGATTGAAAATTGACGGGCTCTCCGTATACCCCTGTGGGATACGGCACCACGTTAATATACGATTTTCTAGCCTAAAGGCAAAAAGAAATCTACTCTCTTCATGCAGGGGAATCGAAAAGAATGCCTGACACAAGTCAATCACTGTGAACCATCCAGCTTCGCATGGGATCTGGAACAGTATCACAGATGGATTCGGTACCACTGGACAACATGGGACAACTATGTCGTTTATTTTCCGCAGGTCTTGCACTATCCTGAACTTCCCACTCGGTTTCTGCAGTCCCATAATGGGTGAATTACATGGACTACCCATGATCTCCACCAGTATTCCCTGCCTAATCATAGACTCAATCACAGGTTTGATCCCAGCAATCGTCTCAGGCGACAGTTTATACTGAGGGGTTCTCGGGAATTCCGCGGTTGGCTTAACCTGTATCTTCACTGGTTCCACTCCCCTGACTAAGCCGATCTCCTCTCCGCTTAGATCCCACACATCGGTCGCAACTGACTCCCTCAAGTCCTGTGGAAGCTCCTCCACTGTCAGAGCCGGGTACACTTCCACGCACCCCTGCTGATTTGCAACCTTAAAGGTCGCGTCGTCATCTCTGGTCTGTACCTCTACTCCCCTCGGGGTACAGTAAATTGTGCAATTGAGCTTACACAATAAATCTCTTTCCAACAGACAAACAGGACTAGAATCGCACACCACGAACTGATGTCGATCCCTAAAGTTTCCTATCCTGATGGGAATCGGTTCCGTCAAGGGGCTAACTAGTCTCTTGTTCGCCACTCCAACCACTTGTATACTTTCTCCCGAGAGGGCTACCCCCGGAACTACTGCTGATCTTATGGTTGACCTGGTAGCCCCCGTATCTACCAAAAAGGTAGTAGGGCGTCCATCGAGTTCGGCTTCCACAAAGGGTCCCTTCTGATCTACTTCTAGTATGGCCCTGAGCAGGCAATCATCGTCCTGACCCAAACTTAACTGCGCCAGCAAATCTGCATCCCTCTCCTCTTCCACTTCGAACATGGGCATCTGCAAATAAGTCCGAGCTCCCTGCTGTATGTTCTGCATCCTGGGTGGCTGGGGAACCTGCACCTGCGAGACGCCTGTCCCCCCTTGCATCGTTCTCGGTACAGTCACCGTCTGTACCTGTTCCGCCCCAGGGACCTGACCCATTCCTCCCTCCATCTGCGGCTGATTATAGGGGTTCAAGAGACACTCGCGCCTCCAATGTCCCACCTGGTGACACTGGTGACAAGCTGTTGTCTTCTTCAAGATTGCTACATCTATGCCTGTCCTAGGGTCAACGGGCCTCGGCCTTCCCTGACCCTGCATATTCTGATTCCCTGTCTGATAGTTTCCTTGTCTCCGCACCACTGGACCCCCATTCGGCGGTCCCTGAGCCGCTTGCATCTGAATGAGCAATAAGTTATCCTTCATCTTCTTGTGCTTAGACTCAATCTCATCCGTGCAGTACCTGGCGTACCGCAAGATCTCATCCACAGGCTTATTCTGCCAACAAATCAAATGCTGCTGTATCATGAGACTAACCTCGGGCTTCAAACCCAGCACGAACTTAGACACAAACTGTCCCATGTCCTTTGTTTCCAGCTCATCTAACCCACTGTACTGCTTAAAAGCTTTCAAAAGTCTCTCATAGAATTCATGTACTGTCTCCTTGGGCTCCTGCACTGTCCTGTCTATCTTCACCCAATCGATATCTTGGGGTGAAACCTTCGATTTCAACCAGGTAATTACCTTATCGTACAGCCTCATTACCACGGGCGACGGACCATTTGTAACTATGTTCCTATCAGGCTCATAGTCCGGCCAATCAACAGCAATTTTACATGCGTTCCACAGATCTCCCGGAACTACGATATCGAATAAGGTGTTCAGATCTATCCACAACACCTTCGAAATCTTAACGAAACGCTCAACTTGCTTGTACCACTCTGCAGGCTTCTCCCTGAGCCTGGGAAAATCATTCGTAAATGAGGCCAAATCCCCCCTGCTCCATGGTACATGCACGTATCCTCCATTCGCCACCTCTCTCAAGGGAAGAATCTTTACCTCCTGCAAATCCCCTTCAGAGCTCCCTCCTTTCGCTCCCCTAGAATTCCTTTTCCTAGCCCATTTCTCTTGCCATTTGTCGAGCATCAGCCATATTCTCATAGCTACAATCAGTTCCCTAGTATGTGACCTCAGACCAACCACTCTTTTCTCTTCCAATTCCCGCTCGGTACAATGCATCCTATGGCTCCCTTGCAATGCTCTAGTCTTGGATAGATCCACCCCATATTCTCTAGCCAAACCCGCCAGTTTCTCATGTGCCACTCGTGCTTTACGAGTCACATCCTTTGCCACAAAAAGCAATTCATCGGGAGTATAGGTCAATACTCTCTCAAGAGGTAGATTCCCATATATTATTTCATCCGCTTCTGCTTTAAGTCTCACTACATCTATCATTCCTGCCTTCAAGGCTCCTTTCAACACCTGACAACTTGCTCCACGTCCCTCATCATACTCGCATTCCGATTCCTGCTCTCTCCTTTCCTCCGGTAGTTCTATGGGAGCAGAATGGCTCTTAAAGGCAACTGGGGTTGTCCCCGCTCGGCCCATATTCCAGCTCATTTGCTTCTTGGGTGATACCCATGACCCTAAATCTGGTCTCGACTCCATCGGAGTCCTCGACCTCACCGATCTCTCGTCCTCTTCGCCCCTAGATGTGTCTGACACCGCTGCTAATGGTGTACTCCATTGTACTGGGCTTGGAGGTCGGGCCGTTGCCCCTTCCAACTCACTTTCCCCACTTTCTCGCCTACTTCTCTCTGCCTCTCGTTCAGACCTCTCTCTCGCCTCTGATTCCGGGCTGTATATAGACACAATCGGTCCAATGGTGACCGGTACCCTCAATGCATCCGGTAACCTCATCTCTCCTTCAATCCTTCGGCTAGACTCAGACTGACCCTGTGAACTCGCAGTTTCAAACGAAACCAACCCTTCCACTCGGGTCTCAGGCTGGATTGTTACCCTCCTAGAGTCTCCCCTCTCACCCCACCTATCATCCGCTTCATCTGGATTATAAGGGGGTGGTCTCTCGTCTAGCAATCTTTGTAATACATCATCATCAGAATCACTATCCTCTTTCTGTGCTTTCCCATTCCTTATTCCTGTCTCCTCCATTATCGCGGGATACAGTTTCGCTTCCTCAATTGTCTGCACTCTCCATCTTTTCTCTGCTGCGTCCCACCTGGCATCCTGAAATGCCCTAATCGACTTCCTCATCCTCTCCTGACTTCTTCCCTTTTCTTTATCATGCGCTGCTCTAATCCACGCATGTAACGCTTCAAACTGTGCTGGTCTTGGCAAGGGTTTTAAGGACCCCATCACCGTCTTCAGTTGGTACAGCACCGCTAATCTAAATGAGCCGTACCTCGGGAAAGCTAATTCCCCTTCACCTTGCGTAACCTTGTGCCAATTCTCGATCCAAACGATAGTATGTAACCCCACATTCTGTGCCATGTAATGTGCCGGTGTATCCTCGGGAGGAGCTTCTTCTCCCCCGCGGACAACCACATGCCTATCACCTCTACACAACTCTCGCAAAGCCCTAAGACACTTCATGATGAGCAAATTCGATCTCGCGCTCTATTTACTTCTTGTTCTCGAATCCTCCAATAACAGCGCGACTCACACCAACCGGCCTATCACAGCGCGACACTCTCTGACGTCACCTTCCTTCGTTCGCAGCAGTTCCCTTCTCCAAACTCGTTTCACGCTTACTCACGTCCCATTCATACACTGAAATAACCAATTAAGTTATTTCTCTGGCTGTCCGTCCACAGCCTCTGACTGTCCGTCCACAGTCTCTCGACCTTGTTGACCTCGATTGGCGCCCGTCTGCCCCCGTCCGGCCAGACAAAAACGCCTCTGATAGGTTACTAACACTCCGATCTGCTCACCACAACCCACGACCAGCGTTAAGTTGCCATACACACACGCATTCGCTCCCCCTATCTCGGTCCAGGTGATCGATGGTACCTCACGATCTCCTTTGGGTGGTCAACAAAATCTATCTCAGGTGTCTTCTACACCACAATTCCCGGGCTGCGCGCGCTCACAGCCTGATCTCACAATCACACGACATACACAACAACTCCGCAAGACATCACACAACAAATCAACACCGCAATCTACAACATCTCATTATGTTCATACTCACTCCTGGAACTGCTGCTTTCTGCCGCGCTGCTACTCGCCGTCGATGCTCATCTGCCGCCGTCTGCTGCTCGCCATCTGATGATTCAGCATCGCTTATCGTCTCTCGGGCCTCAAGGGTCACTTATCCTTATCTAATCTTCCCTCGCTATCAGTAAGAAACCATCCTCTGCTACCAACTGCTCCGGCCTATTTTAGTATCTCGCAATTATCTACTGGTACCCACTCTGGTCAGATGGAACTTTTTACTTGCCTAATAGCATGGAGGGAAAATCACCGTTATCACAATTACAGTCTGCAATTTTCCATAATCAAGGACTCGAGACTTAATCTCTTGGCTCTCTGGTTTTTATTATCAGCATAAAGATTTGCAGATACAGAGTCCTCAATACGAGGCACAACAAGTACATAGGCACTAACACAAAAGCTACTCTACGGAGAATCCGCATACGGCTAAAAATAACTAAAAGTACAATCTCTAAAAGCATGAGGTAGAACACCACCAAGCAAATGTCGATACTAGGGACACTGAACCATACCATCTCTGTCCCTACTCTGCACTAGATGACATCCCTACTTAGCAATCCCTTGAGACCCTCATCGAATAAAGGTGTCAGAGCGAAACTTCCTAAGAAGTCCTCACTTGGAGAGCTTGGTCTAAATTGCCCCCTCTACCCTTCGCCTAGCCGTCCTCTGCTTTGGGCTGCCCCGCTCTGCTCTGCCTCCACCCTCGGGGCGCTGTCCCTAATACAGTACCCCAAGTCTCCGAACACGCCCTTTGCGCCTCCTCTCCTTCCGGGGTCGTCTTTCAGTACTTTTCCACAGATCGCTGTCCAGTTCCATCGTCCATCGCTTGGCCTTGAGTCCCAGACGCCATCCGCACTAGGAGTTACGATTGGCACATTCCAATACACTCCCATGTCTGGCTTTCTCTACATAATTCAAATTACGAACAAAGAGCTTCTCTACTAACGAGCAACTGTCCTTGCACCTGGGGTGAGATCATGCAAAGCAGACATTCTTCACATCTTTTAAGTTGCAATTTACTACAGCCTAAAACCTCTACTGGAATAAATCCCTTTTGGCCTATTGCCCTTGGCTAACATAAGAAAATACCAGGCCTTTCGCCTCAACGATATATGCGAATTCTGGCCACTACTTCGGTTACACAAGCAGGTTTCAATCACAGTATTGACATTTACGTCTTTCTTTCATGTGTGGTCAACCTAAACAACCTACAGACACGAAGTCTGGGGTACACATTTCTAACACCACATTGCATTTCCCGTAGCTAAACACTATACATTTCTCTACTACGTTTACCATGTGCTTGTACATAGCTAGCACTTCTACTTAAAATCGATATAGGTTATACAGTTGTAATACATTGCACACGAAATCCCTGAGTACACATTTGGTTATATGCGGGTGCCGACTAACAGTGAATATAACGCACCCCTACGATTCTCAAACTTTTAAACGCTACATCACTTGCCAGACCCACATCACATGGACTACAGGCAAGGAGGGAGACACCTGCCAGACCCACGTCACATGGACTGCAGGCAGGGGGGGGCACCTGCCAGAGACCCACATCACATGAACAGCAGACGGAGGGGAACACCTGCCAGACCCACGTCACATGGACTGCAAGCAGGGGGGAGACACCTGCCAGACGCACGTCACATGGACAGCAGGCAGGGGGGGGGGGGGACACCTGCCAGACCTATGTCACATGGACTGCAGGCAGGAAGGGGGGCACCTGCCAGACCCACGTCACATGGACAGCAGGCAGGCGGGGGGGGGGGGGGGAACACCTGTCAGACCCACATCACATGGACAGCAGGCGGGGGGGGGGGGACACCTACCAGACCCACGTCACATGGACTGCAGGCAGGAGGGACACCTGCCAGACCCACGTCACATGGACTGCAGGCGGGTGGGACACACCTGCCAGGCCCACGTCACATGGACTGCAGGCGGGGTGGGGGACACCTGCCAGACCCACGTCACATGGAGAGCAGGCGGGGGGGGGGGGGGAACACCTGCCAGACCCACGTCACATGGACAGCAGGCAGGCGGGGGTAACACCTGCCAGACCCACGTCACATGGACAGCAGGCGGGAGGCACCTGGCAGACCCAGGTCACATGAAAAGCTGGCAGGGGGGAACACCTGCCAGACCTACGTCACATGGACTGCAGGCAGTAAGGGGGGCACCTGCCAGACCCACGTCACATGGACAGCAGGCAGGCGGGGGGGAACACCTGCCAGACCCACGTCACATGGACAGCAGGCAGGGGGGGACACCTACCAGACCCACCCACGTCACATGGACTGCAGGCGGGGGGGGGACGGGGGACACCTGCCAGACCCGCGTCACATGGACAGCAGGCTGGGGGGGGAACACTTGCAAGACCCACGTCACATGGACAGCAGTCGGGAGGGGGTTTATCACAGGCAGGGGGTTAACCACAGGCAAGGGGAACACCTGTCAGACCCACGTCACATGGACCGCAGGCGGGGGGGGACATCTGCCAGACCCATGTCACATGGACAGCAGGCGGGGGCACCTACCAGACGTACGTCACATGGACAGAAGGCGGGGGGGCACCTGCCAGACCCACGTCACATGGACAGCAGGTGGGGAGGAACGCCTGCCAGACCCATGTCACATGGACAGTAGGGGGGGACACCTACCAGACCCACGTCACTTGGACCGCAGGCAGGGGGTGGGGGAACACCTGCCAGACCCACGTCACATGGACCGCAGGCGGGGGGGGGGGGAACGACACCTGCCAGAGCCACGTCACATGGACTGCAGGCAGGGGGGGGGGGGGAACACCTGCCAGACCCACGTCACATGGACCGCAGGCGGGGGGGAGGAACACCTGCCAGACCCACGTCACATGGACCGCAGGCAGTGGGGGGGAACACCTGCCAGACCCATGTCACATGGACCACAGACAGTTGGGGGAACACCTGCCAGACCCATGTCACATGGACAGCAGGCGGGGGCACCTACCAGACGTACGTCACATGGACAGAAGGCGGGGGGGCACCTGCCAGACCCACGTCACATGGACTGCAGGCGGGGGGCACCTGCCAGACCCACGTCACACGGACTGCAGGCAGGGGGGGCACCTGCCAGACCCACGTCACATGGACAGCAGGCGGGGGGGGGACACCTGCCAGACCCAAGTCACATGGACAGCAGGCAGGGGGGGTTTAACACAAGTGGGGGGGTTAACCACAGGCAGGGGGAGGGGGTTCACCACAGGCAGGGGGAGGGGGTTCACCACAGGCAGCTGAAGAGGCTGATACAGGCCGAGACTCGTGCACAGGGGGGCTCAGAGGGCGCAGGAGAGCTGGTGGATGATGCCACACTGACTGGCACGATCGATGGAATACCTGCCACCGGGAGGGACATCTGGAGGACTGAGGGGCCATATGAGTGACAGGCATGTGTGTGCTGGCCATAGAAGGGGGGGCAGCAAGTTACTGTCAAAGTAGCCTCCAGTGTGTCCAACTTCTCCCTCAAAGGACTAAGACACTCTTAGAGACTTGCCATAAACTTTTGGGAAACTGAGGCCCAAGCAGAGTCCTCGGTGGCCCCCGTGGGATTACAACCCGCCGCCCCCGAGAGCCCGACGGAGCGGACAAATCATTGGCTTTTCTCAGAGTCTTGCGCGGATGCTTAGCGGGGCGGAGATTGGGGGGCAAGGGGGGGGGGGAGTGAGGTGGCAGCATCTAGAGCCTCACTGGGCCTGTCAAGGGCAGCACGGGGGCGGCGCCCCCAGTCTAGTTTTAAGCCAGAGCTCAGACACCGACCCCGCAGCGCCAACAGTGTCCGATACAGATTGACAGACTATTGCAGAGCATCCCAAGGTCACACGTCTCTCGGTCACGTCAATGTCCTTTGATACGACACTCACAGCTCTGGCCAGAAACGAGTCTATTGTGGTACGTTTACCTCCAAGTGTAGTTTTATTACTCCTTGCTTCCTTTCTCCCATAGTGACAGAGGTCCTGGCCTTATGCTGACTCATTAAAACTACTGCAGTAGGCCGCACAGTAACGCCACAAGCTCGCCGGAGGGTGAAACCGAAGTGGACTATAAGCCCAAATCCACCAACTTTTTTGAAAAGTGTGACTCATCATACTGCGGCTGCCTGTGGCCCCCACAGGGGGCCACCTAAAAGGGCAGCCCTTTAGTGCCATTTGGGCACAAACGCCCCCCCTACTGGTCTAAGGGTTGGACTCAAGGAAGGAATCCTTCGCCTTGGCGTGCTAGGCGCGTCACTTCTGGCGCACGGAGGTCGGAGGAGGGTACTTATACCTCCCCCCGCCTCTCTGGCGTCCTCTTTGCGCCAGACACGCCGTCTTAGACTAGGACACGCAGCAAAATTTGAGTTATGGGAGGCGGGCGCCAAGAGATGGGTCTTCCGATACATCTATACCTGGTTTAGTATCCAGGCTACGGAGTGGCTGAGTAACACTCTGGTGTTGGAAGTGGTCAGTCGGTTGGCAGGCCTTATACATCTGGGTTTCAACCTCTTGGTCACAGGTTCAGATCCCGGTAGGTCCTCTTAGCATTTATCCTTCTGAGGTCGATAAAACGAGTAACATGGAGTTGAGTAACAATAAACATGTTATGCAACGCCAAGATACCATGGGGTGAACATGTTCCCAATTAGTCAGAAGCGGAAATTGTGAAGAACTTTGGTGAAGACAGTGGGCTCACTCCGCAGTGTAGTAGGCGAGAGTGCAGCACTATTTCCATGGGGCTGTAGGGTGACGCAGGCAACAAAGTTGACACAGCCAACACGACAAAGCTTTCATCAGCGCCGCAAGTGCAGTGGCATGGGGGCCTCAGGAGAGTAACTAGCTCACTGCACCCTTACTATGTACTGTGCAACCTAACTTGATGGGAGGGGGGTAGTTTACTTGTGCATTATCGACCATGAAGCCAAGTATGCATCGCGGGGCTCTGCTCACACTAAAGTGGGCCAAGATCACACAAGGCATAGGATGAGAGTGCGGTGTCAGTCATATATGGCGATTTATGAGAATATGCCAGAGGTAGCGAATATGACATCAGACTTGATCATGGTTCATCTTTTGTCCCAATATAGACAGTAGCTACGGACAGGCTCTCTTTTGCAAAGAATAGTTATTTTGTCTCATCCGAGTGCCGCCGTGCATCTTTCGCAGTATAACGAGGTCTGATTCTTTAAAAGGATGAGCCCTTCACCCCCACCTGGGGCATGCGTCGCCAGAGGAGTCTCCAGTGGTCATGGGGAATTCTGCGCAGTGCTTGTAGAATGTCACGACCCATTAAGGGCATGTTACTACCAAAGTTGTCCCAAAGTTGGGATCAAACTGGGCTGAAGCAGTAAGTTAAAGTTAAAAGCACAAATAGGCTACAATGTATTAAAGAACATTTGGCATTCCCAGTATTCAAGAAAGGGCAGGTATTGATACATATTGTTCCCTTCCTGTTCCCACTGTCTTGTCTGCTCCCTGGTATACTAGCAGAAGTTTGGGAGGGCATGACTTCACCTAGGGGGGTGACTGGCTCAATTCGATGGACAAATCCAAATGTTTCACATTTGCTAACGTGTGAAATTCTCAGCTGCCTGTTCATAGTTTTATTCATATGCACAGTATTATTAATTTAAATAATCGCTGCATTGACTAGTGCGACCTGCGGACGTTCACGCACCGAGGCATTTGGTTAATTTACAAACATTAATTCTTCCCTCCTTCCTGACAATAATACCAAGGGAGGAGCAAGGGGTAATCAGTTGATAGGTGCACTCTTTGGGTGACCTGGGTTCCTATTATAAATAAACAACATTATAGTTTATAAAATTAAACACGGGAACAGGTGGTGTACAAGGTCATTTATTTTGAGGTCTTCTTATTTGTGATAAGCGAGGAAAACTGCATACCATCGACAGCTCCGATGGCTTGGGGAGCGGCGAATGCTTGGTCCGCTCGCATTGGCAGGTGATTTATGCATGGGCTTAGCTTTGCATGCTACCTGCAGTGATTTTACTGACCAGGGTGAGGCAGTGGATAGTGTTTCAAGCATGCGCTCAGAGATGGGTCCTTCGATACCATTATTAATCAAAGTCAAGTCAAAAAAGCTTTATTTCGATAAAATTACATCATAAAAGCATTGGTGTACAGGCATATAAAGTGCAATATATCGAAAAGAGGGGCATAGCTTCTTGACACCGACGTGTAAATTATAGCAATTTGGGGGATGTGCGTTAAAAATCAATTTAAGATGTATTCATTTAAAAAATGGAGAATGTTACATTTCATAATAAAAAGAACAATTTCACTAAAACATTTATACAATAAAACATGTTAAAAAAGAATTAATTGGGAGGAGCCTAGCGCGCAACCAAGATGGCCGCGTAGGTGCGAGGCTCCCGAGGACCTCCGCAACCTCCTACGTCTATCCTGAATTCATCCTGCCTCGGTTGAGGGGACTGTGTTGGTGAACCTGAGCTGAGGTGGTACCCGTTTTCCGTTCTCAAATCGGATCTCGGGTGCCAGAGTGAGCACCGATTGAAGTTTGCGGCCTTCTTCTCGCCGGACCCCGGATTTGCGTTGGGGGGTGACCCAGTGGCAAAGTGAACAACAACGGCGGGCCGGGCCTGGCGAGTCGCGTACCCCGCACTTTCGCTTTCGCTTTCGCACCGTCTCTGCAAGTGAGATCGCGGAGCTTTTTGTGTTGGTGTGGCCTCGCTGGGGGACCCTGCCTGCCTGCCGGCTGTGACCCACCCCGCCGATCTGGGGTGGCCCCCCCGGAGCTCATGGCCCTGATTGCCTGCCCTCTACGGCGTTGCTGGTGCGATTGTGGGACCAGCGGCGATGGCCACGAAACAAGATGGAGATCGGTCAAAGACCAAGTCGACCCGGCGTGGCACCGTCCATCAGGCCAACAGCATGGACCGCTATACCCTCCAGAGGGGATCTCCCGGCGGACCGCACAAGTCCCCTGAGGGCCCTTCTGATGCCCCGGACTTGCCCACGGATCTAACTCTCCACGACGTCATGGGCGCCATTTCCGAGATGAAGGCCTCGGTGGGCCAGCGGTTCGACACCCTGGCACAGAAGATCGACGCGGTCCTTGTGGATGTTGGCCTGGTGAGGGCCGATCTTTCCAAGACCAACGACCGAGTTGATTCTTTGGCCCAAACCGCATCGGGCCTTACGACTGAGGTGGCGGCACTACAAAGGGAGGTGCGCCGGCTTAGTCAGGCGAGTGCACTTATGGATCGGCGCCTTGAGGATTCCGAGAGTCGGGCCCGGAGGAATAACATCCGCATCATCGGAGTACTCGAGGGACGGGAGGAAGCGGCGGCGGATCTATTTGTGGAGGACCTGATCGCTACCCATCTCCAGCCTCGGGGACTGAGTAAATTTTTTGCCGTGGAGAGGGCCCACAGAGTTCCCGGGGGAATGCCGAAGGTCGGAGCCCCTCCGCGACCTCTCATTGCCCGGATTTTTAACTTTCGGGACAGAGACGCGATCCTGCAAGCCTCCAGACTACAGGGGCCGGTTAAGCTGGAAAATATGGAGGTGAACTTTTACCCTGATTTCACCCAAGCGGTCCAGAAGCAGAGACTGAGCTTCCTGGGCGTCAAACGCCGACTTCGGGACCTGAACTTAAAATACGCCATGCTCTTCCCGGCCAAGCTGCGAGTGGAGGTGGATGGTCGCACGCACTTTTTTGATCGTCCCGAAGCGGCCGGGGACTGGCTGGACACTCTGTCTGGGGATCGTGATCGAGATGGCGGGGGGGGGGGGGCGGCGGGAGGAGACGGCCCACTGGATTGGGACTGAGGGGTCAATATTGGGCCTCACTCTGGACGAATACGATGCTACTTTCGATCAAGCGTCTGTCTTTGTACATTCCCCTCCCATGGAGGTTGTGTGGGGTCTAGAAGGGGTACTCTTTCCTCCTCTAGGGGGTCTAGCTAGTTTCATTCTATAGGGGCGACAGGCACACTGCAAGTTGGGGGGGCTGTCCGGGCTCATGCAGGGGTGCAGGGAGGGGGGAGTTTTGTTGGAGTGGGTGGGTTGGGGTGGGGTGTTGTTCGTTTATACCACAAGGCAAACGTATCATTGTGTTATCTCTACAGTGCTCTCTGGGGGACGAGTGATGACTTCTGTTTATGATGGGGGGTAGGGGACTGAGTTTGTTGTCCTGGAATGTTAATGGACTGGGGGACAGGATAAAACGAGGTGTGGTCCTGCAGTTCTTGAAGCGAATTTCGCCCGATATAGTTTTTCTGCAGGAGACGCACCTCATTGGCAACTCCTTTTGTGCTATGAATCGACGGGGCTACCGCCTTGTGGTCCATTCGGGCTTCACGTCTGGTTCAAGGGGTGTGGGCATTATGGTTAAAAACTCGCTCCCGTTGGAGATTGATGAGGTGCGCCATGACGATAGGGGACGTTACACGGTTTTGGTGGGCAGAATGGAGGGCAGAGTGGTCGTTCTTGTGTCAGTATGTGTCCCGCCGGGGCTGCAGACGACCACCTTTGCGGACCTGGGGCGCCTCCTCCTTGGCCTTCCGGAGGGGATTCTAGTGGTGGGGGGGATTTTAATGCTGTAGTTTCCGGAACTGTGGATCATCACCCCCCTAGGGATCTCCCCCGGGCCCAAGCGTGGTTATCTGGCCTCTTGGATACCCTGGGGCTGGTGGATTGTTGGCGTTTAAAACATCCCACGCAGCTACAGTACACCTTCCATTCAGGGGCTCATGGTAGTCTCTCACGGCTAGATTATGTCCTGGTCCCAGCGGCTTATGTGGGGAGGGTGGGAGAGGTGCGCCATTTGGCACGGGGTATTTCGGACCACTCCCCGCTCTTGTTGCACTTTGATATTTTGCCGAGAGGAGAGGGTAGGGTGGTCCCGATCCATCCCTGGTACCTGCGTGACCCCACCATTCGCGCAGAGCTGATTAAATCCCTTAAGCGCTATTTTGACGAGAATGTGGGGTCTGTGTCATCGGCGGTCTCACTGTGGGAGGCGTTCAAGACAGTACTCCGAGGAGAGGCCCTGTCCCTTATTTCCCACTCCCGGAGGCGCGAGCGGGAGGAGGTGACCCGTGTTGAAGCTAAGATAACCGAGCTGGAGGGTGATCTAGAATGTGGGGTGACGGATGACAAATTACACGTTCTCCAACTCAAGCAAGCGGCCTATAAGGCCCTCGTCACGGAGGCGGCCAGGGGCCTCAGTAGAGAGCAACAGGGGAGACTGTATGATGTGGGTGATAAGGCTGGTAAATTGATTGCGTGGCTGGACAAAAAAGAGAGAGCGAGTCGAGTTGTTCCGTTGATTGGGAAAACGAATGGTGTGTGTGTCACTGAACCGGAGGAAATTGTCTCCTGCTTCGCGGACTATCTCCGTGGGGTGTATTCCCCGGTGTCTTCCCGCTCTGAAGAGGATTCCCATGCCCTGCTCAGAGATATCGCGCTGCCTTCCCTTTCGGAGGAGGACAGAGTGTCGTTGGACGCCGCTCCAACCTCCGAAGAAATTGCCCTCGCCATACGCTCGGTCGCTTCCGGCAAGGCCATGGGTCCTAATGGTCTTTCCATCGAGTTGTATAAACTGCGACCGGATACGCTGGCGCCGCATCTCCGTGCTATGTTCCTTGCGGCCCACTCGGTGGGTTCCCTCCCGCTAGACCAGCGTCTGGCTACCATCGTGGTTATCCACAAGGAGGGGAGGCCACGGGACCGGGTCACATCCTATCGACCCATTTCGTTATTGAATGCGGAGCCCAAAATTCTCGCCAAGGTGTTGGCCAATCGGCTGGTCGGAGTAGTGTGTGACTTGGTCCACCAGGACCAGTCCGGCTTTATTCCCCATCGCAACACAGCGCTTAACCTGCGGCGTTTGCATGGGGTGCTCGCACGTGACCCGTTCATACGGGAGCCAGCCATCTTGGCGTCCTTGGACGCCACTATGGCGTTTGACACACTTGAATGGCCATATATTTGGGCGACGCTCGCGAAATTTGGGTTTGGCCCAGGGTTTATCAGCTGGGTTAAATTGTTGTACTCTGGCCCACTGGCGCAGGTGGTTGTGAACGGTAGAGTGTCGGCTCCGTTTGAGTTGGGCAGGGGCACGCAGCAGGGCTGCCCGTTATCGCCGCTCCTTTTTGCGCTTGCCTTGGAGCCCCTGGCGGAGTGGCTGCGGTGGGAACCTTCTATTCGGGGTCTCCGCTGGACCCCCGAGTATGAGGACCGCGTATCTCTATACGCTGACGATATTCTCCTGTACCTGGCTTCCCCACGTAAATCACTGATAGTACTGGTTGATGTATTGCATTCATTTGGTCGTAACTCCGGCCTTGTCATCAACTGGGCTAAATCGTGCGTGTATGTCCTCTCTGGGGAGGCTCCTATCCTTCCGCGGGGCTGTCCTATCCAGATCGCCCCGCAGGGATTTAGGTACCTGGGTGTCTTCATTACCCTGGACGCGGAGGCCCGGTATGATCGGAACTTGCTTCCCCCCCTCCAGCGCCTGAAGGAGGATGTCGCGCGTTGGCGGCGTTTGCCGCTCTCGCCGCTCGGCCGGGCAGAATTGTTTAAGATGATGTCGCTGCCGCGTTTCCTGTACGCTCTGCAGAATACAATGGACCTCGTCCCGGCGCGCTACTTCCGCGAGGTGGAGAGTTTGCAACGCCGCCTGTTCTGGGACGGGAGACCGCGTATCGCCCTGGCGAAGCTAACGCTCCCGTGGTATGACGGGGGGATTGCCCTCCCGGATATTAAACGGTATTATTGGGCCTCCCAGCTGGCTGCGATTAATCACGGCCTATACGGGCCCGCCCTAAACCCGGCCTTTGAAATGGATAAGATGCTATTGCCGGGTGGTGACTATAATCGAGCGCTCTACTCCAGCTCGCTCGACGCACGTCTGACGGGCCCCACGCGTGTCATGGTACGAGTGTGGCACGCGGCTAATGTAGCGATGGGGTGGAAGGATCGTTTGACCCGGGCGTCACCACTATACGCATCTGAGCAGTTGGGCTCCCTGTGGACCTCGAAGGGCTTCGAGAAGTGGGACATGATAGGCATCAGCAGGGTGGGGGATCTCTGGACGAGGGGGGGGATTCAAAACGTTCGAGATGCTGCAGACGGAATTCCAGTTGCAGGACAGGGAGTACTTTCGGTATATGCAGATCCGTCATGCACTATGCTCCGCCTTCCCGGACGTCGCCTCCATCCCGGAGTACTCCCCTCTGGAGGATAGAGTGCTGGATGGACATGTACCGGAAAGCACGATCTCATTAATCTATAAAAAACTGATTAATGACCGCTCGGGATTGCTGACTAATCTTCGTGAGGCTTGGGTTGCCGATGGATTGGAGCTGGACGACGAGGACTGGGTCTCGGCGGTGGCCTCCCCGAAAGAGGTGGCCATGCCGGCCCGCCTTCGCTTCGTCCAGCTCAAGATACTCCATAGGGTCTACATAACGGGGCCAAGGCTATTGCGTATGGGCTATGCTGTGGACGGGTTGTGTAAGCGTGGGTGTGGTTCTTTGGGGACCTTTCTTCATATTTTGTGGGAATGCCCAGAAGTGGAGCGATTCTGGCGTGGTGTGCATGAGGTCCTGCGGGTGGTTACGCGTGTGTCGCCACTGCCCGAAGCGAGGAGATGCCTGTTGAACGTGTGGGAACCAACCGACTACTCGGCGCCACAGACGTGGTGGGTGACTCTGGGATATATGGTGGCCAAGCGCGATATTGCACAACTGTGGGGTTCCCAGAGGTCCCCGACTGTTTCGGCCTGGAAGGAAAATATGGACTGGTGCATGTTTCGGGAAAAGGTGGTGTATGTAGCGAGAGGTAAGCCTGGGACATGGGTGAAAGTATGGGGCCCCTGGAACGCCTACCGCGGGGGAATCTGTGCCCCACCGTTATTGCCCGATCCATCGCCTGCCCCGTCCCCTTAGCCGGTTTAGCTCTCCGGTACCGGGCACTGAGTCCACCCAGTCCCTGCCCTGACCTTCTCCCCCCCTTGCTACTCCTATGGATTGGTAGGGTCCCCCTTCTAGGGGAGCACATGCTGCTGTTTTCGATTGTGGGTTGCCTTGTGGTTTGATTTTTTGTTGTTATTTATGTTAAAAAGAAACCGTTATGTGGGGTCCGGATGGTGTGGCCATCAACGCTGCTAACTCCTGTATGTTTCCCTTTGCCGCAGCATGCGATCTACTGTGTGTATCATATGCTCCTCTTGTTTGCTAGCGGCCGGCCTGAAGGTTGTAGGCCCATCTTTGTATATTCTTTGAACTTTGTAATAAACGGTTTAAAAAAAAAAAAAAAAAAAAGAATTCATTATTGAAAGTGTAAACATTTAGCCCTAATATTCCAAGACCACCCGAGGAATTTGGCCACACCACAAACTAGCACTGGACTGGTGTCAGAGCGTAATATTCTTAGTGCGACCCGGTTGTTCGACGTGCCCAGAAATCGACATACGGGTCCCAACCAACGACTTCTAGGTTTTTTGTAAGCTGGGCATTCGAACATAATGTGCGCCGTGTTTTCCACCAACCCACTGCAACTCAGACAAGTGGGCGGGGTTTGGTGGGGTACCATTATTAATCTTAAACTCGGTCAGTATACAGGCCAAGGAATGGCGACATGCCCCCCCGGGCGCTGGGGATGGTTGTTGGTTGTCAGCTTTTCAGATGTTTGTCGCAAGTGTGCACATGCTGTTCTTTCCTGCCGAGTTTGGGGCAGGTTAGCATCCCCAACGTGTCTCCGTGGGGTTGATGTGTCTTTCGGGTCATTGTGATCAAGTAGAGCCATTACCGATTGGTATAGTGGGACATAGGAATGCAGGAGTGAGTAAGAATGGTAGCCGCCAGTTCAATCTTGCATAACTCTAAATTCAAGAGAATAGGCATTTTTTTAAGTGTGAAATAGGCCCCATACAGAGTGAACATTCACCTAGGCTAACCAGGACTGTGCAAACTAGTATGAGCCGGGTCGTACGCTGGGATCAAAAACCCTCTTCACCAACCTGCCGGGCATTATGTTGCCAGGGTAGTTGAATGTCAGGCAAGGGCATTAAGGGGCTGTATTAAGCAACAGGGTGGACTGCGTCAGTTGTCACTCCACGAAAGGGTGCGGTGGCGCTTATAGTGGGCACAACACATATACCCTTTCAAACCAGATGTGACACTATTAGGGGGTTCACTAGGGTTTTGCAATCAAGAAGGTATGTGCAATGTCTGGTCAACATGGCGAAGTAAGTGAATCCTAGAACGAAGGGGAGGCTCCATGTTGCTTCCGTTAAGCTCTAATGCCCCGCCCGGAGAGCCAGACTAGCCAGGCTGGTTGGAGACGCTGGCAGCCAACAGAGGGTGCTGCTGTCCCAACAATTGGGGAAACAAGATATGTGGGGTGCCTAGTTGCTCCCAGCATGGCACATTAAGGTGGGCACAAACCGGGTTGTTACCCATTTAATGTCGCGACTGCACACGGTGCTAGCAGTTAAGCAAACGGGAAGTCCCCTCAGAAGGAGCAGCACAGGTGTAATTTCTGTAAGACAGGAGGGATTCATGGCAAGTACATGAGGACACACTTGCTTATCATCACTTATTCCTGGTTCATCAGATAGTTCATCCTGTCAGGTGTTTTTTCGGGGACACACCAGGGCATTAATGGAGCTGCATGAGGTAGCGGGGTAACGTGCTGTGAGGCAGTGTGGTCTCAGCAGACCCTCAAAAGGGGGCCTCGGCAATACTTGAAACTGGGAACCTGAGATTCTAACAGTATCATTGGTGATATACACATGACCCCCTGGTCATGTGGGGTTTGTATGTCCCACCGTGCATTTTAAGGTGACTAGAAGGTAAGCTGAATGTGGGCTTGAATGTGTGGAGGGCAATCATTCCAGGGATAACAAAGTGAATTAGGTCTGTAGCTGGATTGAGCTCCAAGGGTCACCGGATCGAGCTTCATTTAAGCAAGTCTAAGGGACAGGTGCAAAAATCTGGGTATCTGCAACAGAGTAGGGGCACCCTGCTCTATGGGCAGGTTTTGGGGGTTGCTTCAGTTAAGCACAATATTCTCTGCCCTAACAGCCCCAGTAGATAGGGTGACGCTGTCCCACAAATTGGGGATGCATGTCAAGTGCAGGGGGTCACCCTTGCTCAGAGATTGGCTCAAGGTGGGGTTCCCTCCATTTCTTAGTGATACACCTAGGGGGCAATGACCTCATTGCCATGGGGAGGAGGTCACTCTTACAAGCCATGAAAGCTGACTTACGGGAGATCAGCAATTGCATGAGTCAATGTGAGCTCTGGTGGTCTGAGATTATTCCCCGCAGAGTGTGGTACGGGGCTAAGTCCGAGGAGGCCGTTGAACATCCCTGAAAGAGTGAACAGTTCATGGCGTAAGTTCGCAGACCAGAGGGGTCTGGGTTACATCAGACACAAGCTGATTTAGGCTAATGTTAAAGGCTACTTTGATAAAGATGGTGTTCATTGTCACCATTGGGAATGGATTTGTTCCCTTGGCCTTGCAGGGGGCCCTGGAAATGGGAGGTGGCAAGTGAGAAGACAGCTGTCTTTGTGGCACGGGCAATCCAGGTGTACGCCTAAGGTTAAGTTGACAAACATGGGTGCACTTGTCACAGGTGGGCATGGACACGTTCCACTGGACATGCCGGAGGCCCTAGAAAGCAGGTTGCAGGTTTGAAATGAGCTGTTTGGTGGGGGGCTCCGGCGGAGACGGGGGCTGCCTCCAGAGCTGTGGCGGAGTTACAGGGCGATCTGGAAGCAGACTGGTACAGGAAGGGTACCTCTGCGGCAGACGGGTACAGTAAGTGTACCTCTGCGGGGCACAATAGGGGTGCCAGAGCCAAAGACCAGGAGTCTCAGGGCAGGTTTCTGGAAAACCGCGATAGCGCCCTGCTAGTCCTTCGGGTGATCGGGGGCCTGACCAACCGGGGGTTTGCCCTGCTATGCTCCGCCCTGAAAAGGACGTGAGTAATAAGGGACAAACGGGTCCCATGATCCGGAGGAAGAGCACCCACAAGGAGTAGCACTGATTGGGTTCCCCACAGTGCTTGGCTCATCAGGCGGGAGGGGCAGCATAGGTTTTTACAGCTGCCTGCCCTTGAATCGCCCGTAAGATAACCCACCTTATTGCATACTTTTGTATGGAATAAACCTGCAGCAATATTTTCCCAAAACAAAAGTTGTCTTGTGTATTTATTTATTCAGACTGTGGGTGGGAATGTTGCCAATAATGGCACTATGAAGGTTCAGTGTTCCCAGAGACATCCCGTGGGCACATCTCGGGACCGAGAGGCGAAGCCCAGCCCAGCAGCGTCCGGCCGCGCACAGAGGGGCTGCCCTGGGCCCGGGCACACCCTCGCTGTGGGAATACAGCGTGTTATTTCAGTGTCGATATGGCACAGTGCAGGGAGTTTGTGGGAAATAGTCCCCAGCGGCAGCAGCTCCTGAGGTCCGCAGTACGGCAGTGGATCTATATAAGGTAACATTGGGTGGCTCGTGGCATTGCAAGCAGTTTAAACAGCAGCAGCTCCCTGATAAGTGAGGCGCAGCCCCCCGAGTTTATGAACTCATCTGACTTCAGTCTACACCTTCGAGTATCTCCTGAGGGCGGGCTCCAAACTGCCTTCTAACCATTCAGTCCTCTGCCGATTTGTGGTGCTAGTGCCACGTCAGCCGGAAGTGACGCTGCACCCATCAGAGCTGCAGATACCAGCTCTAAATAATCTTCTATCCATAGTGACCAGCACCAATCCACAAACAATGCAACTATAAATTGCTTCCTGTACATCTACATGGGTCTTCTTCAGGACTGAGTACGGAGAACCTGGGGTGGAAGAAAGACTATGAATGACCTTCTTTAGCACAAACAATGTCTACCAAATGTACCCAGCAGGTCATTTCAAAGTAACAGGTAACAACTCAAATTGTTCGGTAATTCAGGGAGTGCCCTGTGAGTGACTCCCCATTCCCAGAAAGGCGCTTGTGGAGTGTACAATGTCATCTCTTCTCCATCTGTATTACTGGATCTTAATGCGATGCTCTTGAATGTATAGAAAGCACATGCTTCATAAGAGGGTCGAGACTCTGACGCTATTACAAGCTGCCTGCACTGAACCTCCTCCTTCGGTGCATTCGTAGACAGCGGCATCTGGCCCACTAAGGAGGGACTGGATATTTGTACGGATTGGACAGGCCCTTATCACACTATTTGAATTTTTAATTTGTTTATAAGTAGAGTCTGCTTTTTTGGATGTAGTGCAGGAGCACTTTTGGCACTTTGCAAATATGGAGCACTTTTGTTGAAATTGATCACTGTCATCATACTCTCACACAAAACATGTGATAAGTTGTGTTTTTCAGACCTACCTGTATCTTTTGTTTCCTTCACTTATATGTAGTAATCTGACAACTATATATGTAACAAAAAATGTTATCTGCCAGAAGCACTTGTGTTTATGTACCTGACAAGTATCCAGGACAGGCACTCTGCTCGCCAACGCAGTGATAGCAGCCTTGGCGCTGGTGGAGTGAGACCCCAGGACTTCTGGAGGCTGACTTTTGGTCAGTGCGGATCAGATCTTAATGCAGTGAATTATCCAGAGGCAGGCGGTCCGTTTCTGCACCAACTTGCCCTTTTTCACCCCAGAGAAACCCGCAAAGAACTAATCGTCTACCCGATATTATATTATACCATCGTTGCAAAAACTGAGCGCTTCTTGAGGCATAACTGATGGAGTCTCTCTTTAAAGAGATGAGGCAGAGCAAAGAAGGTTGAAAGCATGATGGCTTCTACAACATGAAGAGGCATGGCCACCTTCTGTAGGAATGCAGCTCAAGTCTTTAATACCAGTTTGTCTGGGGGAAAAAAGTGATATAATGAGGCAGGCCCAAAAGCCTGAATGAAGTTCGCTCACCCGGCATGCAGATTCATCATGCGTAGCCACAATGGGCAACCGTGCAGTGGTTCAGAAGAGCTAGACATCAGAAACGTGAGAAGCAGATTCCACAGTGTAACACAAGGGGTTTAGGTGGATGTGTGCTGTAAACATTTTAGGCATCACAACTGGTGATTTGAATAAGGACGGTTGGTCATGCGAATATGAAGAGGCCGAAAGGTAACCACTTACAGTGCCCAGAGGGAGACCTTGCTGGGCCCAGAAACAAGCAAACCACAGCAGTTTTGCCCATGATAGGTCCAACGGGCAGGTACCACACCAAGCCACAAACTTGTCCCTTTGCTCTGCATAAGCAGATTTCATTGAAGGACACCTGGCTGCCAAAATGACATCAACGACCTCGAGAGGAAGATCAAAAGGGATCCACTGTTGCTGCTCAATGTCCACACTTGTGGTGTAGGTTGAGCAGGTGGAGGGTGCAGGACTTCGTCAGCAGGATAGTGTTACCTATGGGTGTAATTGCCATTCGTGAATCCCTAGGCACTACTGACTGAGTTTGCACACCCTGGCAGTTAAAGATCCTGCCAGGGGAAGTACCACCCGTAAGATCCTCAATGAGTCAGCCAGCTCCAAAGGCCTACAGCTTCTTGACACAGGGCCCCACCTGCACCATGCTTGTTGCAGTACCACATAGCTATGATGCTATCCATGAGAACCTGCACCAGCCCTCCCTGGATGGAAGGCGGAAGAGCCTTCAACACCAAGCGGATCACTTGCAGCACCAACAGATTGATATGGGGGTGGGTCTCTGTTGCAGACAAGGGTCCTCTGTTCTCCACTTTTCCTAGATGAGTTTCTCCAGCCCAGTAATGACGCATCCATCACCACTGTCAACTCCGATTGGGGCAGAGTAAGGGGTCTGTCGATGGTCCAGTAGCAATTCCAATGGAAAGTTTAGCCAAATTGTAACAAGTTCATGTAGCAAAAGGAAGGTTTCACTCGGGTGCTTGCGGAAGGATAAAGTTGTACTTATTGCATTCATTAATTCTCAGCCAAAGTAAAATGACGTATTTTCTCGGCGTTGCTGCTCCTTTGGACAGATATAATTTCCATTCATGCTGGTTTTTATTTCTTTACTAGAAGAAACATGAGAATTGCTGAACCAACTATCAGTATTACATTTGAAAATACACCAAACAGACTTGAAAACAGTGAGCTGGAATCACTCAAAAAATAGGTTCGAAACCAGTCAGTAAGCCAGACAATTAAAAAAAAAAGGCAGTTATTTCAGTGCATTTTATAAATGCAGAACGGTGTGCAATAAATCAGCAAAATGGGTTGCTAACTGCATCTGAAGGAGTGTTTGAACTTCAGATGCAGAATGGGGTGTTTCCAAGGCAAATGTTTCTGCTGCAGAGGTTAAAGACACTTCTTACTGCTTTAATATTGCAACAAACCTATTTAGTCAATCAAAACAGATATTTATGTCGATTTTTGGCCATGGAACACTTTTGAACAATTTTCTGGGAGACAGATACAATGTATCATTACAGCATTTCACATTTTTGCACAGTTAATAAAAAGTTGAATCCTGGAGTCATTCCACCACTGCTATCACTTGTCCTTATTAGATAGGACCCATTTTCTAGAAGGGGTAGTCAGAAGAAAAGAAGCGGGCAGGTGTGGCCTGGAATTTGCAGGCAAACCCGGCATCAAATGGTTACAAGGTGCAGAATAATGAAACAGCAGAGAAGTGGGTGACCTAGAGGACTGGTGCATGCAGATGTGCTTATGAATGATGTCTTATCCTTTGTCCAGCAACGGAATTCAAATGTGAATTTCAATTCATGATAAAGGAAGGAATTGTGTATTTTTTCATACAATCCCAGTGATAACAATCAATCAGGGGTTTGTAAAGCGCACTACTCACCCTTTAGGGTCTTAAGGCGTGGGGGTCAGAGGTTGTGTGCAGCTCCATTGGGGGTTATCTGAAGAGCCAGGTCTTGAGGTCCTTCCTGAACTGAAGCAGTGTGGAGCTTTGCCAGAGGTGGAGGGGCAGGTCGTTCCAGGCCTTGGCTGCGAGGTAGGAGAAGGAACTTCCACCTGCTCTGCTCCTGTAGAAGGGTGGGACTGTGGCCAGGGAGAAGTCTCTAAACTGAGGTTTTTCTTAGGGGCGTGGCAGGAGAGACGGTTGTTGAGGTATTGTGGTCCGATGTTGTGGAGGGCCCTGTAGGCGTGTGTGAGCAGCTAGAAAGTTATCCTCTTGTGACAGAGAGCCAGTGTAGATCGCGGCGGTGTTGGGTGATGTGGTTGTGCCAGGGGATGTTGAGGATTAGTCTGGCTGTGGCGTTCTTGACGGTCTGGAGCTTGCAGAGGAGTTTTTTGTTGATTCCGGCATAAAGGGCGTTGCCGTAGTCCAGTCTGCTGGTGATAAGGGCGTCTGACCGTTTTTCTAGATTCAGAGGGGATTAATTTGAAGGTTGTACGGAATATGCGGAGGGTGTTGAAGCAGGCTGAGACTGCATTGATCTGGCAGTTCATAGTGAGCGATGAGTCCAGTATGATGCCGAGGTTACGTGCATGGTCTTTCGGGGTGGGTGGTTTTCCAAGGGCGGGTGGCCACCAGGTGTCGTACCAAGCGGAGAGGGTGGAGCCATGGATGTGGACTTCTGTTTTCTCTGAGTTGAGTTTCAGGCAGCTGTTCTTCATCCAGGTTGCGACAGCTTTCATCCCTTCATGGAAATTGTGCCTGGTGATGTTAGGTTTCTGAATGAGGAAGAGGATGAGCTGGGTGTCATCGGTGTAGGAGACGATGTTGAGCCCGTGGTTTCTGACGATGGTTGTGAGAGGGTCATGTAGATGTTGAAGAGGGTGGGGCTGAGGGAGGATCCCTGGGGCACTCCGCATTTGGTCTCTGTCGGTTCCGAGAGGTAGGGCGGGAGTTTGACTCTCTGTGTTTCACCTGTGAGGAATGAGCGTATCCAGTCTAGGGCCTTTCCTTGTATGCCGGCGTTGTGGAGTCTAGTGGCTAGTGTGCGGTGGGAGACGGTGTCAAGGCTGCTGATAGGTCCAGGAGGATGAGGGCTGACGTTTGGCCCTGGTTGAGGAGGGCACGAATGTCGTCAGGCGCAGCAAGGAGGGCGGTCTTGGTGCTGTGGTTGCTGCGGAATCCAGATTGGGAGATGTCTAGGACGTTGTTGGCTTTGATGAAGTTTGCTAGCTAGGTGTTGACGGCCTTTTCGAGGACCCTGAACGCGAATGGAAGCAGCAAGATGGGCCTCAAGTTCTTGAGGTCCGTCGGGTGTGCAGAGGGTTTCTTCAGGAGGGGGTTGACTTTGGCGTGCTTCCAGTGTTCTGGGAATGTGGCTGTCTCGAGGGAGCACTTGATCGTTCGACGTAGCTCAGGTGTGATGGCAGTGGCAGCCCTGGGGAAGATGTGGGGTGGACAGGGGTCTGAGAGTGCTCCAGAGTGGATGCTCCTCTTGGTCCTTAAGGTGTCTTCTGTTGTGAGCAGGGTCCAGGAGAGTAGGGTCTGTTGGGTGGCGTCACTGGGGGTGGGAGTTGATGCGGTGCAGAGGTCTTGGTCGTTGAAGTTGTCGTAAAGCATCTTGATCTTGAGGTGAAAGAAAGAGCCGAGTCTGTTGCAGAGGTCTTGGGAGGGTGGGACGTTTGTTGTTTCGCTGTCAGGTTTGGCAAATTCCTCTATGATGGAGAAGAGTTTGTTGGAGTTGTGGGCATTGGGGAGGATTCTGTCTTGGTGGAAGTTGTTTTGTGGCTTTGATGAGTTGGTGGTGTGTTGTGTGGGCTGTTTTGTAGACGGTGCGCGTTTCTTGGGTTTTCCGGTTTCTCCATGTCTTTTCAAGTCGTCGGCCGGACCACTTTGATTTGCCGTGGTGAACCAGCTTGCTTTCTTGTTGTTTCGTCCTGTAGACTTCTGGAGGGAGGAGAGTGTGTTGGTGCAGTTGGTGAGCCATCGGTGGAGGTTGCTTGCCACATGTTGGTGTCTGGCATGGTTGGGGGTGGAGTGCTGGTGAGGGCGGAAGTGAGGTATTCTTTGGGACTTTGTTCCAGCTTCTGCGTAGGAGGCAGCACGCGTGCTTGTGTGCGGTGGGTTTTCTGAAGGAGAAATGGATGCAGTGGTGGTCAGCTAGAGCGAGAAATAACAGAGGCCCCATGTCCAATTGATGTGGCAATTCCTAGGGCAGGGCACTATTCAAGTGAAATGTATATCCCTAGGCAATATAAACAGAACGTTCTCAATCTCTAGATATGCATGCCTATCTAGTGCAGTTTAATTTAAAAAAACTGAGTGCCACAATCAATATAGCAAGCGGTTACATAGATTTAAAACATATATTTAATGAACTATTAAAATAAATTTTATAGTACATATTAGTCTTAACTCTTGTATACAATTATATAAACATCAGCGTTTTAATACATACTTTTATAAAAAACAATTACAAATATGAAAACAACATTTCTTTGTGGCAGACAAGGTAAATCTTTTCGACGCACGTGCGTCTTCGTCAGGAAAAAACCACACGTTGACCTAGAATATAATATGAGAGTTACACTACAGTTTATGATATCATCCTAAGTAAATTGACCTTCACCTTCACCCAAGTGAGCTCATTCGTTAATGGAAGTGATTCTGACTCCCCAGTTAAATAAAGGAATAGGATGAGGAGGTAGAATTAAAGTGTTTATGCTAAATGATACAATTATCACATTTCATTAAATGATGAGTGATAAAATATTCTGGGAAGTGACCTTAATGTTTAATAGTATATTTATTCTCCATAGACTCAATCCTGATTGCTTACTTCGTATTTATATTTCTTTTATACTTCAAGCAGCTATAAATCTGTTTCTTTCATATGTGCGCCAGCATTTCTTATCTCGTATCCAATGCTGAAAAAATATCAATCAAGATGTTTTATTTAAATACTCGAGTTCCCCGTCTTTCATATTATTTTTATCCTATATGTATCTTTTTAGGTGACTGGACCTGTATCGTTACTTACAGTGGTGGTAAGTCCAGAGCAGTTCAGTGGTGTGGCTGAAGAAGACGCTGTTTCCTCCTGCGAGGACGGGGTCGAGTGTGCCCTGCTGTGTTGCTTTAGTCCTATGTTGGTGAGGTTCTCCAGGAGGGCGGAGGTGTTGGGGTCATCGTGGTTGTCCAGGTGGAAGTTTAGGTCTCCAAGTATTATGTAGTCTGTGGAGGCAAGGCCTTGGGGCGCAATGAGGTCGGCTATGATGTTGGTGAATGGAGTGCGGGGGCCAGGTGGTCTGTAGACGAGGGTTCAGTGGAACGTAGTTTTGGGGTTGGTCTGGATATGTGTTTTTGACAGTCATAAAAATGAAAGGCAGTGATTGTCAAGGAGATTACTCCATGTAATAGCCTGGTAATAGGTCGGGCTTCTGCAGAAAATGGGGTGCTTTCTAGTTCCTCAATGCTTAGGAGAGTATGTGAGGCCTCTTTTCAAACCATTGTTCTTTGGGATGATGTCAAATTGTAAGGCTCAAACACAGCACCTTAATTTATAAGCGGCTATGGTACTTTATCAACTTTTAAAGTTTGTAATATCCAATTTAATTGTTATTGCTTGTACCGAGACATCTGTGTTGTAAAACACTTTAACCTTTTTTTTAGGGCTTCTTTTAGGGCTGATGAACTTATGGTGGAAATTCTGTACACCTATTGTGAGAGGTTCTGGAAGCTATTATCTTCGACTTTAAATGAATTCTGCATTATTTCTCTGTCAGCTTCACTAATTCTATCTGAAGCTTCTGTTTTGAATATGCCTGCTATACTTCAATAATAGCAAACATTAGAGTGACTCAAATCATTCATTATTAACATGATTGGGACCTAGGAGAAAATCATTGAAATCCAAGTCCTCATTTATTTTGGACAGGTCCTTTCGCATCATTTAAACTGAAATGTGCTTGCCATTGCTGTGACAATTTACCCACACTATGTGTGGTTACTGTTAAGAAAGAATATAAGCTATATCGGGGATTAGCTTTGTTAGCTGAGGGACCAGTAGCTTTGGAAAGCCTCCATCAGTATCTATTGGCTACGGGGCAATCCCACCCGAGTTTAATGCGGTCAGATTATTTAAAAAACGAGTTAGTTACCTGTAACTTTCAGTATTGGTATCTTTCATAGATTCACATGCCTAAATCATCACCGCTGTTGGAGTGGGAGTCCCATGGTAATTGTTCTATAATAGCAGTAGATAACATTATCATAAGCTATCATGCACTGAGCAGTCACTGCAGTAGCCCATCCATATCATTTGTTAAAAAGAACCAAAGTTAAAACACAACCAATCAGAAATTGGCACCCTCTAGAACACTCCCCAGAGAGGCAAGTTCCTCAGATTTTCTAGCACAAGTGACACAAATATTTATCAGTAGATAAGGGAAGACTCTCCTGGGAGGAGGGCGGGATGCATATGAATCTATGAAATACTGGATAACTGAACTTACAGGTAAGTAACTCATTTTCATATCCAGTATTGGATCTTTCATAGATTCACATGCTTGAATCAGAATAGCAAGCAGTTACAACAGAACAACCATTCCAATATGAATTTAGAGGCTGATGGGCAATCATATAGCGTATATATACCTGTACCAAAAAATAAAAGAAACGTGCAAAGCATAGCAATAATATGTCAACATAATGCAAATGAAATGAAATAAAACAAACACCTCCAGGATAGAGGCTTACCTTATTGAAAAAGGGTGAGTAAGACTGCTTGTCCCAATGCTGCATCCATATGTGTAGCCAAATCCAAGCAGTAATGCCACGTAAATGTATGCATACTTTGCCCTGTTGCTGCGTGGCATATTTTGTCCTATGGCACTGCCAGAAACAAAGTTGCAGAGGATGATACTGCCCATGTGGAATGAGCTTTAGGCTTGATAGTGAGCGGTTTGCCCGCATTAGTATGGCAGAATTGGATGGCAGCCGCAATCGACCTGGCAATAGTTGCTTCGGTCACTGAAGCACCTGATCTTTGTAAACTATAGGAGACGAAAAGCTGATCTGAATTTCGAATTTGCTTAGTACGTAGTAAATAAAACTTAACACCCCTTTTGATATCTTAGATATGAAGAGATTTTTCAGCCGGAGAAGTAGGGTTTGGAAAAAACATTCTGAGAATAACTGGCTCATTAAGATGGAAAGTAGAAGTCACCTTAGGAATAAATGCTGGGTTCGTTCTAAGTGGTTAACCAAACAACCAGAGTATAGTAGGGTATAGTAGGGTCTAAGGGAAAATCTTTAGCGACCTGCCACAGTTCTATTCCCCAATATATACAATATCAAAAACCTCAAGAACTGGGGGACTTCCATCCAAAATAATACCCACAAGTGCCTAGGGCTACAAGGGGCAGGAGTACAGAAGCAAAAAACAAAAAGCAAAAGACAGAATGTTGTGAAAGTGTAGGGACCCTTGAGCAGAGCTTGGATACCCATCAATTGTCTACGTGATCAATCTCATCATCTGGTCATCCACCCAAATGAATGATATGTCTCTTGATCATAGAGACTATCTTCTAGGGAAAGCTCTCTCGTTAGGATCAGCGAAGGAGCACCAGACAGTAAAAAAGCCTGATCACATATATTCATTTAATGATCACATAAAGAAATCGTGCAGTGTATAGAAAAGTGAGTGCAGTGTTTAAAATAGAGTTGTGAGGAGAAAACCACTGTTTAATGAGAAAAACACCTCACACACTAAATAAAACCAAACAACATTGCAAAAAGCAGTGTTAACAAATAACTGGTATTCATCAAGGTCGACATGTTTCAGCCAAACGGGAAAACTTTTTACCCATGGCTTTCTTCAGGACCTAAGTTGTCAAATTTTGCTACTGCATGTGTATATCAACTAATAAATGAATTAATGTGCACGTCACCACTAAATGGTTGGAATTAATACAAGCTTCAGGGGATGCAGAAGGCACCCATCTTGATCTTGAGAAGAAAGAGGGCTTAGAAGAAAGAGCTTGGAGCTCACTCACTCTGCGAGCAGAGGTGATGGCAACAAGGAAAGCTGTATCAGAGTGAGGAGCCTGAGAGGACAGTTGTGAATAGGCTTGAAGGGAGCGCACATAAGATAGGTTAAGACCAGGTTACAGTCCCATTGGGGCATTACAAAGGGAGAAGAAGGAAAAAGATGAGTAATGCCATTGAAGAAACTATATACAATAGGGGACTTGAACAAAGATGGCTGATCTGGAAGCTGAAGGAAAGCAGAGATGACTGCAAGATAGCCTTTGAGAGTGCCTAGGGCAGAGCCCTGTTGGGCCAAAGAAAGTATTTACAACAGGACCTCTAAAAGAGGGGCAGAAAGCGGATCCACAGCCTTTGCTGTGCACCATGCCACAGGCTTGTTCCATCTGCCAGCGTATACCGTCTTAGTGGAGGGACGCCTGGCTGCCAAGATGACATTACAGACTTCAGGAGGAAGGTCAAAAGCTGTCAATTATCGTTGCTCAATCTTCAAGAAAGGAGGTGGAGGCTGGACAGGTTCAGGTGAAGAACCCTCCCCTGCTGCTGCAACAGAAGATCCTCCTGAGGAGGCAGTCTGAGTGGAGGATTGATGGCCATGCTCAGGAGCTCTGGGTACCAGACTCTTCGTGCCCAGTCTGGAGCCACAAGGATGACTTGAGCTGGTCGCGCTTGATCTTCTTCAGCACTCTGGCCAGAAGTGGTACAGGAGGAAAGGTGTACAGGAGGCCGCAGTTCCGCTCATGATGAAAAGCCCTGTCGAGCGAGTGCCACCTTGGAAATTCCAATGCGCAGAATTGCTGACATTGCACGTTCTCTTCGGTGGCAAATAGATCTAACCAAGGCTCTCCCCACTGTTGAAAGAGACCTTGCACCACCTCCGAGTGTAGACGCCATTCGTGATCCACCAGGCACTGGTGGCTGAGCTCGTCTGCCCTGGTGTTCAGAGAACCTGCCAGGTCTTGAACTACCAGGGACATGCCCCGACGTTCCAGCCACGTTAAAAGACGAAGAGCCTCTAAACATAGGGTCCACGACGCCACCCCGCCCTGTTTGTTGCAGTTCCACATGGCGGTGGTGTCTTTGAACACTGCACCACCTTTGAGAGAGGGAAGAAATGCCTTCAGTGCCAGACGAATCGCCCGGAGCTCCAGCAGGTTGATATGGAGCCAGGACTCCGCCGAAGACCAGATGCCTCTGATCTCCGCCTCTCCCAGATCGCCCAATCCTAGGAGTGACGCATTTGTCACCACTGTGAGGTCTGGTTGGGGAAGGGAGAGGGATCTGCCTCTGACCCAAGCTTGGTTCGTTAGCCACCACTGCATCTGTTGTGCAGTTTCCTCCGAGATCTGGACGTAGTTGGAAAGATTGCCCTGATGCTGTGCCCACTGGAGCTTCGGGTCCCACTGCAGAGCCCGCATATGCCACCTGGCATGATCCACCAGCAGGAGGCCATGAGGCTCAACAGCCTGAGGATCATTCTCACTGAAATCCAGGAGAGAGGCTGAAACATCGGTATCATAGCCAGAATATCTCGGACTCGCTGCTTGGGAGGATAGGCCCATAACTGCACTGTGTCCAGAACAGCTCCAATGAAAGGGAGCAGCTGAGACGGAGTCAGGTGTGACTTCGGCATGTTGATAGTGAACCCCAGCTAGTTCAGGAGGTCCGCCGTCGTCTGGAGGTGGGAGACGACAGCTTGGGGCGAGCCCGCCTTCAACAGCCAGTCGTCGAGATAGGGGAAGACCAGTACCCCTAATCTGTGCAGATGAGCTGCGGCCACCGCCACCCGAGGAGTGCTGGTAAGGCCAAAGGGAAGCATGGTGAACTGAAAATGCCACCATCCAGTCTCCAGGGTTGAGGGCAGACAGGATCTAAGCCAGGGTTAGTATTTTGAACTTCTCCTTCCGGAGGAATCGGTTGAGGGCCCTGAGGTCTGGAATAGGATGCATACCTTTGTCCTTCTTGGGCACCAGAAAGTAGAGGGAATAGCAACCATGACCTACTTCTGGCATAGGAATCCTCTCTATAGCTCCCTTGGCAAAGAGAACCGACACTTCCTGGCGAAGAAGTGCCAAATAATCCTCCGACATGCGATCGAAAGACAGTGGCATGGAGGAAGGAGTAGTCTGGAAGGGGAGGGAGTAGACCCTTCGGACTATCTGCAAAACCCACCTGTCCAACGTGATGGTTTGCCAGTGAGGGAGGTGATGGTGAATCCTGCATACCACTGGCTTTTGATGGCCCTGAAAGGTCAGACTAGGAAGGTTTGGAGGCAGCTGCACGGGTGGCAAGGGTGGACTGGCCCACCCACTGTCCACCAGACCCATGTCGCTGGGTCTCACGTCCACAGCCACACTGAGACTGGGTAGCTTGTGTGAACCGGTGGCTGGATTAGGCTGGACGTGTTGGGGTGCCCCTTTTGTAGCCACAAAAGGGGCGAAAAGCAGACTGAGGTGGACGAGTTGCTGCTGCGAGGCTCAAGGATCTAGTCGTAGCTCGAAAAACCTTTAAGCGCTCCAGCGCAGAGTCTGCCTTGTCACCAAAAAGGGGACGACCATCAAAGGGTGTGTCCTGCAAGGTTGTCTGGACAACCCCTGAAAAGCCAGACGTCCTCAACCAGGCGTAGCGCCGAAGGGCTACTGACGTGGCAATTGTTCTGCCCAGTGAGTCGGTGGTATCCAGTCCACATCGAATCGTGAATTTGGCTGCGTCTCTCTCATCTGCCACTGCCTGGGAGAGAAGGGCACCTGGGCAACCGTATCCCAAATGGTATGGGAGTAACGGCCCAAGTGGTATGTGGTATTCATGGACCGCAACGGCAAGCTCGAGGAAGAGAACATGCGCTTCCCAAGATGATCCAGCTTCTTGGACTCCCTATTAGGGGGCGCAGAAGTGAATGCACCCTTAGATGAAGAGGCTTGGACTACCAAGCTCTCTGGGGAAGGGTGTTGAGTGAGGAAAACTGGGTTACCCGGAGCCGGGCGGTGGCGGCAGGCGATCATCCGTTCCACAGGAGTCCCTGTGCTGGGCTTGGACCACGTGCCCAGAAGGCATCAGTGAGGGCTTTGTTGAATGGCAAAAGGGGCTCAGATGAGGTTACCGCCGGTTGAAGCACCTCCGTCAAGAGATTAGTCCTGACTGCCACTGAATGGAGCTCCAGGCCCAGGGCCTTAGCTGCCCTTCTCACCACCACACCACAAGACGCTCCCTCCTCCGTAGCCACGGTAGGGAGAGAAAGCATGCCAAGGTCAGGAGAAGTTTCCAGACCACCGGCGTTAACCCAGGTCTTATTTCCAGTCCGGCTCTTCTAGCTGGTCTGCTAAAGGGTCAGAAGACCCCTCCCAATCCTCATCACCACCTTCTGGCCGATAGGGAACACCAGGGATGAACAGGGGAACAAAAGTACCCTCCGGCGTCAGATTCATCCGGCGCCGGGTCCATCTCGAGGGTGAGGATGGGGATGGTGTCGGCCAGGGGCAGGGCTGGCATCGGGGGTGTCGTCGCCAGGATCGGCACCAGGGAAGGTCGAGTAATGTCGACCGGCGTCGATCTGGATCCAGGCCGGAATTATCGGCAGTCCTCCGGCACCGGAGTCGCCAGCTTTGAAGGCCCAGAACCCCTGACTGGCTCCGCGTGGCTCGAAGACGCGCCGGTGGAGCTGGGCTGCCCAAAGAAGGAGTGGAGAGCTTTGTAAAATGCACAAAGTTGGGCAGGGGATTCTCTGGCTCCCGGAAAGGGAGGGAGGTGCGGCGTAATCCGAGAAGGAGGCACCGAAGGCGGGTGCTTTGAGCGACGACGCTCCGGGTCCCTCGTCGTGTCAGCCGACCGATGAGAAGGCGAAGAGTGACTGTGCTTCTTCGGCTTCTTCTTGTGCTTCGACTTACCTGAAGACTTGGATGACTTGGAGTGCGACGACGTGTGGGGACTCAGCGACCGGTCTCGAGACCTTCCTCTCGAACGGGATAGGAAACGACGCGGAGCCGACTGCCAGGCCTCCAAAAGCTTTCGGGACCGCTCCCGAAAAGATTAGAGATTTATGGCCCGACAGTCGGAGCATGACTTTGGGTCGTGGTCGTGCTCCAGGCACCAGAGGCAAACGAGGTGCGGGTCCGTCACAGACATCAGTTTAATTGTGACAGGCCTCGCAGGGCTTGAAACAAGTCCAACGATGGGACATCCCTCGCGCACCAGGAGTCGAAGACAAAACAAAAGTTGACAAAAGTAAAAAAAAGCTTCGTCAAAAAGTGACTAAAGGGGTAGCTCTCTCCACATCTGCGCTAAGCTGGTGCGGAAAAAGAATTAACTGGCGTCTGCGCACAGGGACGGCGTCAAAATAGACACCGCAATGTCCTCCCGGCAAACACGACGCCGACGACAGACGCGGAGTCGACTGAAGCCACCTACCGACGTGCAGGGGTACTGCTAAGAAGAAATTCTCCAGATCTAGTCTGACGTCAATTCTAAGGTAAGGACTCTGTAACTAACAGTCTTTTTCAGATCCGGTATTTTCAGTTTATTCTGGAGGCGAAGAGATGCCCCACTTCTGGAAGATTTAGTACAGAATTGTCTGGTTCAGTTCCCACTTGTGACAGGAGTTGGAGGTTCTGCTTAGAGTATCTGCTAGACTGTTGCTCACACCTGGGAGATGTTCCACTTTGATGGTGATGTGGTGTGAGAGAATCCATTTCCAAATTCTAGAAACAGAATGCTGGGAACGTGTACCTCCCTGTTTGTTGAGGTAATGCATGCACTGATGAGCCCTTTATTCTTTGGAGCAAAACCTGTAAGGCTAGGAAAAAGGCCCACAACTCTAGAAAGTTGATGTGCATTTTGGCAAGCGATTTGGACCATTTACCTCTTATCTGAAGAGCCTGAAGATGGGCCCCCCAGCTCTCTAGATAAGCGTCTGTGGTAAGGATGAAATCTGGAAGCGGGGAACGGAAAGTTAGCCCTATCGAGAGATTCTTAGAGGATTGCCACCAAGGAAGGGCTTTTTCCATGATTGGAGTTATCCGAACAAAGTCGTCAAATGATCCGGTTACTTGGAGCCATTGCTTGTCTAGCTGCTCCTGAAAGGGTCTCATTTTGAGACGTGCATGGGGTACCATCAGAATTGCTGAAGACATCATGCTGAGATTTCACTAGACGTGCAAAGCAAATTATTTTACGGCCAGATTGCTTGCTAATGAGATGAGATTTGGTTGTCTTTCTGCAGACTAGATTGCCTTGTCTTACATGGTATCCAGAATTGCTCAGAGAAAAGTAATCTTTTGAGATGGTTCCCAAACAGACTTTTGAAAATTGAGCGTCAGCGCCAGGGAGCGAAACATACGTAAGCAGATCGAAGTTTCTTTTGAGGCCTGCTGATAAGCAGGTGCCTTAACTAGCCAGTCGTCGAGATAAGTAAACAGTTGAAGACCTTGAAGTCTGAGACAAGCAGCCACTTGAGCTAGGCACTTGATGAACACTCTTGGGGCTGAGCGGAGACCAAACAGGAGGACTTTGAATTGATAATGAGAACCTGCTACAGTGAAACGAAGGTATTTCTGAAGCTTAGGATGTATCAGGAAATGGAAATATGCATCTTGTAAATCTAGAATCATCATGAAATCCGCATGATTGAGGAGTTGAAGTATCTCCTGAAGAGTGACCATGCAGAATGATTTTTTCTGCAGTTACTTGAGATATCTGAGATCGAGAATGGCCTCCATTCCACGACTTTTTCTTTATTAGAAAGAGGTGAGAATAAAAAACCCTTTCCCTCTGAGAACAAGGAACTTTTGCTATAGCCCCTTTTCTAGAATCATAATGCATGCTTCCTTCTTTAACAACTTGAGATGAGATGGAAGCCATCTTAGAGGTGGATGAGAAGTTGGAACCGTCACAAATTCTCGAGTAGGGCCATCCTTTATAATATCTAGCACTCATTTGCCCGTTGTAATTCAACTCCCCTGTTCGAAATGCAGAGAAACACGTGTTGGATTGATCCGTGGTATGGATGGAGTAATAGCAGGTGCCAGGGTGTTGTCACTGTTTCCTAGTATTTTCTCTGGATTGGGTAGACTTTTTTCTCCTGGGTTGTTGTCTGGAATATGCAGCTGATGGGGATGGTCAATATAACTGCTGCTGTTGGTATCCATAGCGGTAAGATTGATATGATTGTGGTTGGTTTTTCTGATACTTTCGACGAAAGGAGTAGGATCCTCTTCCATGCTAGGGTGTTTTTCTGTTTTGGACAGTCCCTAAAGATATAGCGGTGCGAGTATCCGCTTTAATCGCCTGTAAGGCTTCATCAATGTGCTTCCCAAAAAGTGAATCGCCATCAAACGGCATGTCCAGAATCTTGCTCTGCACCTCAGGGCGGAAAGTGGCAGCTTTAAGCCAACCCGGGCGACAGAGAACTGCCGCTCCAGCAAAATGTCCAAAAGCAAGAGAAGCCATGTCCATGGATACATCAATAATGTCAGAGGTTTTCACCTTCAAGAAGAATCTTTCGTGCCTCTTGCTTCTTATCATCTAGTAAATATCCAAAATATGATGCCACATCTGGCGGTCATATCGTCTTAAAATTGCTAGAGAATTGGCAGCACGTACCGCCGCACCTGCAATAGTGGTAAACCTTTTTCCAATATTGTCCAAGAGTCGCCCATCTTTATCAGGAGGAGCAGTGATAGGCACTGAAGGGTTATCTGACCTGCGTTGTGCAGCCCAAGTAATTACTGAATGCGGTCCCGGATGTCCCATTAAGCAGGCTGGAGCATCTTCAGGCGCCTTAGATTTTTTTTTATCAATCCTGGGAAGGACTGCTGGAAGTGAATACAGTGTTTTCATAATTTTAATACCTTCTTCCCAAATGTGGTCAATAATGGGAATTGTGCATACTGTTTTCCTGGACTGATCTTTAAAGTCATACAAAAACAGTCAGATTGTTTGACAGACATAGGCAGGTGGAAACGATTTGCTACCCTTTCCGTTAAGACGTGGAAACAGTCAATATACTCAGGCGGAGAGTCAACTGCCTGGTGGGCTGGAGGAGAAGGCGTAGGAATTAAATAATCTGCCCATTCATCAATAATGGGTGGAGCATTTTGAATTTCACCTTTTTCTACCTCGTCATCCGGAGGGACTGGGTCTTGCTGTGCAGGTATAGAAATCTGTGATTCAGGAGGAGTTGTTACCAATGGCCGAGAATTTGCAGCAGGAGGAGGAAAAGTTGCCTGCGCTGATCCCACTGCTGCAGGGAATCGGGAATGATAGTCATGCAACATAGCTGTCAAATCTTGCACCAATGCAACAGGTAGCTGAATCAGTTCAGAACATCCCCTCACTATCAGATTCCTCTAAAAACTGACTGTGAGGCAAAGGAGAAATGTGAGAGGGATCCTGAAAAAACCTCTGGATGACGGTACTGTCGAAGAGAACGTCGATGATAAAATAGGTGTTATTTGCAGGGTAGAAGGTCTCTTTAATTTGAGGCGTTGATGAAGCCTTCGCAGACGGCGATGAAGGTCCCGTCGTTGTAGAGAAGACAGTGGTAATCGTCTGCGCAGCCGACGGAGCTGACGCTGTTGGCGGAGGTGCCACCAACAGTGGAGGCACCGTCGACAGTAGAGGTGTCGACGATGGAAGCATAGTCGACTGTGTAGGCACCAACGAAGAGATTATCACCAACTATGGATTAGATGACAGACGACGAGAAAACCTCTGTTGGCTTAGTCTTAGTCAACGAAGCATCCGTCGACGATGGAAGCGGCGTCGACGACTGAAGGGGAATGAATTCCAATGGCGCTTTAAGCGTTGACTGTCTTTTTCGACGACGACAATGACTTCAAAACCTCTTCTGAATGAATTTTTATATGCTTAGAAGCAGTTTTTGAGGCAGATTTTTCCTCAGAAGGGAACGGTCGCTTCCCTTTTTTTGAGGTAGTATGCGCAGACGCATGATGGGCCTTTTTTAACGCTTTTTCTTGTACCTCAGTGGATTCCAGAGATCTATCCGTCTTTTTAGAATGTTCAAAGGATGTCTGTGAACAGAAACTGTCTTCCTCATCAGAGAGCTCAGAAGATTTCGTTTCAAGTCTCTCCAATCAAATAAGCAGCCTGCCCTCTCTATCTTTCAAAGTCTTAGTAGAGAAAGCTCTGCAAATCCTACAGTCTTTGAATTTATGAAGAGGGTATAAACAGTGCATACAATCCTTGTGGGCATCTTCAGCATGCAGCCTTTTCTTACCACATGACCCACAAGGCCTGAAGAGTCCTTTCATTGAAGAATCTGACCTAGTTGAAAGCCAAATATCCAAGATGTGAAAAAAACTGAGCAGAGCTCATGGAGACTCCCTCTCACGACGTGCTGCAGAAAATCTGAGAAACTTGCCTCTCTGGGGAGTGTTCTAGAGGGTGCCAATCTCTGATAGGTTGTGTTTTAACTTTGGTTCTTTTTACAAAATGATATGGATGGGCTACTGCAGTGACTGTTCAGTGCATGATAGCTTATGATAAGGTTACCTAATGATATTATAGAAAAATTAGGGGACACTGGTGGGGCCAAAGGGGAACACAGGGGAACGGGAAATGCGCATGGCCACTGTGAACCGCAGGTAGCGCAGGACAGGGATGTGGAAATACACGCCCTGCAGGTCCAGTGCTACCATCCAGTCTCCAGGATCCAGGGCAGGCAGAACATGTGCCAGCATGAGCATCTCGAATTTCTCTTTCCTCAGAAAGAAGTTGAGTATCCAGTATAGGCTGAAGCCTCTGTCCTTTTTTGGCACCAGAAAGTAGCGAGAATAACTACCATGCCTAATTCTGGCGTGGGCACCCTCTTGATGGTTCCTTTGGCCGAAGGTTCTGCAATTCCTGACGAAGTAAGGATAGAATGTTCTCTGTCAGTAGTTCTTGGGATGGTAGAAGAGGCTGATGTGTTTCCAGAAATGGTAGGGCAGAACCCTTTTGCACAATCTGAAGCACTCACTGAGGCAGATGGTGCCTAATTCTGCTGCCAAAAGGATGGCTGTGCTGGATGGAGAGCACGCGAAAGGGGCTAGGAGGCTGCAGCAGCTGGAGTTGCGGGAGACTGGGCAGCACAGTAAAACTGGCTCCCATGTCCTTTTTAGGCTCCGTGCCCGCTTCCTCGAAAGGATTGGGCAGGCTGCTGGATTGGGTATAGTTGATACTGTGGATGCCCAAAGTTGCCCCTCCCAAGTCCGCGGTGGGGACGGAAGAACTGCTGTTGCAGCCGGATCAATAAAGAAATCCCAAGGGGTCTGGCAGTGATCCTGTTTTGCAAAAGCGCTTGAGCGCCACGGCAGCCTTGGTTCCAAACAGGTGGGAGCCATCAAAGGGCATGTTGATTTGTGATGAATGGACATCCCTTAGTACCCAGTGGACTGTAACCAAGTGCGGCAAAGCAGCCCCAACTTGGAAGCCATGGCTCTAAGCAGGGAGTCTGGGGTGTCCAATCCACACTGGATGGTGAACTTCACTGCATTCAGTCCATCCACCAAAGTTTGGTTGAAGATGGCGCGGCCCTCCTCAGGCAGCATGGGAAGCAGCAGTGCAACCAAGTCCCACAACGCATGGGAATATCGATCCCAGAGTCCTGCGGTATTCTCAGACTGAAAGGCAAGGCTGGTGGAAGAGAATATGCCCTTCCCAAAGATGCCCAGTCTCTTGGATACCCTATCCAACGAAGTCGTAGGAAATGCATTTGGGTGGGCCTTAGCTGTTTTGGCCTGCACCACTTGGCTCTCAAGGGAGGGGTGCTGGGAAAGGAAGGTTGGCTCTCCAGGGATGGGAAGATATAGACGGGCAATCAATCAATGCACAGAAGCCCCTGTGCAGGGTTTCACCCTGGCCCCCAAGATCACGTCAGTGAGGGCTTCAAAAAAGGGGAGCATGGTCTCAGATGAGCCCGCACAGGTTGAAACAAAGACATTGGACTTGATTTCCACAGCAGACAGCTGTAGAGCGAGGACCTATGCTGCCCTGTGCATCACGGTGGCAAAAGATGCACCTCGCCGTAGCCTGGCCCCAAGGGGAAGAATGAGAGTCTGGGGCAGTATCCAAGCCACTTTCGCCACTGAGTTCCTCATACCAGTTTTCTTGTTCAGTGTCCTCCTCTAAGGAACCATACATATCCTACTCGGCTTCCTCTTCAGATAGGTAGGGCCTGTCAATGGGTGTAAAATGCAGGGGGGTGGCAGTGCCTGGATGGCGCAGACATCAATTTTGAGTAGCACCAGGGTGGCATCAATTTGGCATCAGGGATTAGGATTGTCTTATTGGAAAGTGGTGCTGGGAGTGGCACCAGGTGAGATGGAGCCGGGGTGGATGGAAAGACCTGTGGTGGCATCTGTCCAGTTTCTGGAGCTGATCCCGAGGACCCAGCTGGTGTCAAGGGTGAACCAGCTGACAGTAACCCAGCAGCGACATGTCCCAGCTCCGTGAGGCTCGAAAGTGTGCCAGAGGGAGTCGGTGGCCCAAAGATGGCATGCATGGCATCCTAGAATTCCTTAAGTTGGGCTGTTGTTGCTCCGGTGTCAGGAATCTCGTGGTAGCGCGGAGCGGGCCCTGACTCCGGGTCCATAGGTGGAGTGCGAGAAGTGCGAGATCGAGAGGGTGAAGCCAACAAATGCTTCGACGACGACTTCTTGTGCTTCTTCGATGAGGTCTTGGAGCAGGAAGACGACAGTCCGTGAGAACAGCTCCGGGATCTTCCACAGGAACGGAACACAGCCTTCTCATGTAGAGCCGCCAGAAGCTTCATTGCCTATAGAGCCTTTGAATGCATAGACTTGCATTCAGCGCAGCCCTTGGGGTTGTGTCCCGACCCCAGGCACCACAGGCAGACCAAGTGGGAAATCAGACGCAGACATCTGCCTGTGACAATGCCCGCAAGGTTTTGCAGAGGACACTTCCCTAGCACACTGGGAGCAAAAGCTCACAAATTTAGAGAAAAAGTTAATTAAAAAAAAAAAAAAGTTGGTCAAAAAATGACCGATGCAGCTCTCCAGATCCACGTTGTTGGCACGGAAAGAAAGGAACTCATGTCAGCAAGCCAGGGTGGCGCCTATTCTGGCGCTGCCACATCACTTCTGACGTGCAGAGGTACTGCTCAAGATTTTCTGAATACAGTCTGAAGCCTGGGGAATATTCTAAGGTGAGGAATCTGCGGTAAGAAGTCTCTATCAGAAAACACGGACAGTGCTCGTAATCTAGCCTGGTTTAATTCCCTAGGATTGAGTGACATATGGGATGATTCAGATTCTGTTTCTAGATGAACGGTTAAATTATTAACAACTACATTTTGGTTGTTTGTGATGGAAAAGTGACTATTTCAGATGTGGAAGTCTGAAATGCTTGTTGATTTTAAAAATGTTTTAAAGTTGGAGTAATTTTTGGCAGATTTTTTTTGCAGATATTGTGGCTCTGAAAGCTAAAAATGCATATTTATAATTAAGACTTGCAATTTTACCCATTATTGACTGTAGCTGCAAATGGTCATTTGCTAGTCGCAGGACTGATATATGTCCCACAAGCATGGTCATTGCAGAAACTGAGGCTCACTTGCTGTTTTTTGTGCTACTGGATTGTTCTTATTTGTGGCAATATGGGTATCTGGCAATATTGAACTGCACTAAGGATTTTTAAATCAAATTCTAATAGTTTTATAGCTTTAGAGCAAATTGCCTGTGTTCTGCTTGGCTTTTAAAATATAGCTCTGTTCTTTTGGCCAAGAACAGTTTTATTCAGTTATCAAGTCTGTATGGTTTTTAACCTTTCTCCGGATGAATATGTGTTTTATTTGATCATATATATTGTTATACCTTGTATTTTAACTGTGTTTGTATGCTTGATGTGGGATCCCCAAAAATAAACATATTGATCGATATTCCCGACCATTGAAGATGGGCAGTGCCCACCATCATCATTTTCTAGAATACTTGAGGGGCCGAATGGGACCAGAGCAAACAAAAACTGCACCAGCCCTACACTGAACCGCAGATGTCTGAGGAACTGCAAGACTGGTATATGAAAACATGTGTCCTGCAGGTCCAAGCACACCATGCAGTTGCCCTGGTCCAGAGCAAAGAGGATCTGGCACAGCTTGAGCATTCTGTATTTCTCCTTCTGCAGAATGGCATTCCGAATCCAAAGACCTAAAATAGGACGAAGGTGTCTATCTATTTTGGCACCAGGAAATAGCGGGAGTAACAACTCGTCACTATTTCTGAGTCCAGAACCCTCTTGATAGCCCCTTTAAACAGCAGAGCTTGCACCTCTTGCAGTAAGATGGATAGATTCACCTCTGAAAGTTGCTTTGTATTTGCTTTGTATTTAGATTTATCCAGCGCATTATACCCAAAGGTGTCAAAGCGCTAGCACCTCTGAAGAAATATTGCAGAGATAAGAGACCAGAGCGCTGCAATCATGGGAGGGAGAAGAGCCAGGTTTTCAGTCGCCTGCTGAAGGCTACATAGGAGTTCAAACTCGCAATGAGGGTGGGCAATGTGTTCCACAGTTTGGCTGCTGCCACTGAGAAAGAGCGCTGCCCCACCCGGCATTCCGAAATCTAGGAATGCTCACCTTCCTAAGAGAAGATTATATAAGCTGTCTCTTAGAGGTGTACCAATGAAAAGCCGTTCTCAGGGGCATCAGCCCCTGATGGTGGAGAGCTGCATAAGCCATACAAAGAGCTTTAACCCCTTCCCCGCTCATGACGGCACCGCTCCGTCATGAGCCACGGTTGCCGTGTGCTCATGACGGAGCGGTTCCGTCATGCCACGACCGTTGGCGGCCGCTCCGCCCACGCGGCGCTGTTTCCCCGCCTGTGCGGGGGGACAACGCAACTGGGCGGAGTCATGACGGAACCGCTCCATCTTGAGCACAGCTCAACCGTGGCTCATGACGGAGCGGCTCCGTCATGAGCACAGCGCCACCGCGCTGCCCCCCGCACCTCCCAGCGCTGCGGCAGAATTCCCGCCGCATAGAAGGGGTTAAAAGTCACACACTTTCTAACAAGCAGCCAGTTAAGGGAACGCATGCCTGCCCTGACTGGAAGACATTTAGGACATCCAAAACCAGGCGGGCTGCTGCATTCTGGATGACCTGGAGCTCGCGGTCCTCATGACCTGAGTGTCGAAGGTAAGGGTATTAAAAAAAAAAACCTAGGTTTTTTTTTGTAGAGGCAACTGAAATAGGTAAGTGACCACATGTCTCTGGCCACCAAAGTTCTGACCATAGAAAGTTTTGTCCACCGAAGATCAAGATTTCAGTTTTTCGGCATTGAGTTTCAACCAGTTCTCCTGGATCCGGATGCTAATTTCAGTCATACAGCATTTGTACTTTATTTCAACCAGCAAAATGTGGGAGGAAGCTGCTGTGGGTAAGAAAGGAACAGATGGGCATAGCCCTGCTTAACGATCTGGAGGAACCATCTGTTGGATGGTATGGATTGCCACCCAGGAAAAAGTGTTGGATCCTGCCTGCCACAGGGTGTTTGTGTGCTGCTAAGAGTGAACTGAAGTGGATTGGGTGATGACCCTGCAGGCGAGAGGACCTGGCCATATGCAAATCAGTCTTGACCCTGTGCCTCATGGGAACATTGTTTCCGGTCCAGGGAAGACCTGGCTTGGCAGTTCGGGTGAACGGTTCCCATGAGGCACAGCGTCAGACTGATTTGCATATGGCCAGGTCTAAACTGGGGTGGCACGGTGAACAAAAGAATGATGGATTCAACCCAGATCTCTTGACTGGGGGGGAATGTTTTGATTTGTTCTGCATTCCGTCCATCAATTGTGTGTCTTTTGCTTTCTCGCCCTAAGTGCGCCAGGTATGCCCAGACGTGGGTCCCGGGCTCACTGTGCCAAGACTGAATTGCATATAGCTGTTTCTGAACTGGGGTGGCAAAGTGAGCTAAAGAATGATGATGGATTCAATCCAGATCTGTGACTGGGGGTGAGTGTCTGAAAAGTCTCAGCGCTCCGTCCATCATCTCCTTGTGTTTGCTTTATTTGCCCTAAGTTAGCAGGGTATGCCCAGACATGGGTCCCTTGCTCACTTTGCCACTGGATTCAAGCTAGCCTGGCTGATGAGGGCTGTTAGTCCGAAACCAGTCCCAGGATGTTTGTTTCCGGTCCAGGGAAGACATGGCTTGGCAGTTTGGGCTGGACTGTTCCCATGAGGCACAGGGTCAAGACTGATTTGCATATAGATGTGTCTGAACTGGGGTGGCGAAGTGAGCTAAAGAACGATGATGGATTCAACCCAGATCTGTGACTGGGGGGTGAGTGTCTGAAAACTTTCAGCGCTCCGTCCATCATCTCCGTGTATTTGCTTTATTCGCACGTTGAAATACAGCAGCAAAGAAAGCACTCTCTTCTGTCGGCAGCATAAGGGAAGAAATCAGCACCATATTAGGGGAAGTGTCAAGTCCATGTATAAATGATGATCATCATAATGTGGTGTGTCTGACCCAGTTCAGGAGGCCACGGGGCAGGCAGGGGCTACTGGGCAACAACCATGGCCATTGAAGCCTTTCATTACTGTTGTCCCGGGGCCAGTCTTACAATGGCTCTGCAACCCTGGCCCGGTGGAACCCCGGCCACACTTGACTCTCAGTGGGAGTGAGGGCGAGCAGTCACAGGCTTCTCAGTAAGGTTAGTGTGGGGGTACTCAATCTCAATCAAAACTACCCTCCCCTTCGCCCAAAACAACGTAATACGATCAATGTCACCTCTGGGGCATGTGCTCGCATCTTTACATTGATTTAGCGGACAGAGATGTGTTTTCCAGGTCTGCTTCCTTGGAACCTGTTGGGTTAGTTCTCCTTTCATGTGTCCTGGCCAGTCTCACCTTCCACAACTGGCCTTTGTCTGCAATGCGGCTCTGCCCAGCAGATTAGTCTCCAGGTGGCGTGCCCACCAGAAAAGTACAAAGTGGTGTGCAGGCTGCATCCAACTACTTACAACCTTTCCTCACAGAGTGCAAGAAGAGAGACAAGAATTTGTGCTCCTTCATAGGACCTGCATCCCTTGCCATCTACTTAACAGAAGATGCAGCAGGAGTCATTTACAGCCCAATGCATCAGAAGGGCCCCGGCATTTCTAAAGAATGACGGTCTCCTTTTTCCTCACTATAGAATCTTGAGTCCCCACCCAGGAGATGCCAGCAATACACATATGCTGTGTGAGGAAAGCAAACTTTCCTCCATATTGTACTTGAGTCCAGGCTGTGAGCTTCCAAACTGAACCCTACAGAACTGTATCACTTGTTCATGGAACACTATCTATCCTAGCACATATGTACAATGTACGGGGTGCTGGCATTCAGGATTGAGGGTTCATCATGAGCAGCGGAACTTTAGATGATTAGGTCAGTAAACATGCATTCATGTCTCACAGGTAGAAATGCCTGTCTAGAATTCACCAACTACAGTATGCTGCCACCAAAGCATCCTACTCCTGAGAGTTTGGGGGCGTCCATTCTTCCACCAGCAAGGTGAATCCCAATTCATTCTCCATCACACCAACCAGACAGGCAGCCCCATTGTTTAGGCAGATTAGCTGGCATCTGGGAAGGAGAAGTGAAACCTGTTGCCAAACCGTATTTTCAGGGGTGTGTAGTCCCCTTAGAAGCCACACCTTTGGATTCTGGGATCTGTACGCCGAGAGGGGTTCTGACATTTTGGGAGTGGGCAGAATGGTGCATCCTGGGATAGCCAGATGCCACACTTATCAGGAAGTGCTCATAATGAGGGAGGGAACCCAGTAGCCCACTGGCTACCAAAGCATGCTACACCCAGAGGGAATTTTCCAAACATAAATAGAGCACCCTTGGCACCCAAAACTCTGATCTTGGCTGGCATGGAAGAAGGACCAAAGAAAAACTGCCCTTCTGCACCAAGTTCCCGGCGAAGAGAGGCTGCACTGACGTGCACTACACCTGCAAGTAAGAAAAGAGGGACTATGCCTGCTGTGTCCTGCTCAAGGAGTTGTCTCTAAAGCCCAGACAAAGCAAAAAAAACTGTAAAGGTCAGCCGACTGGCCTCCTGTAGCTAGCACAGGGACACAACAGCTGAAGAAGCCTGCTATGGGAGCGTGATAGCCCAGATCCTTATATCAGGTAGGCAGCACCAGGGACTAAGACTTGACACAATATCACAAAAAAGAGACTAGGGAAAAGAAAGCCTTCTCTGAATCTCCTATCATACATGAAAACTCACTCAACAGAGAAGAGCTACACCTATTATGACTCCTTGTACAGGACAAAAGAAAGTGAAAAAGATACAATTATCCTTCACTATCCAAACTACAAAACAATTATAAGAGGAAAGAGTGTAAGGGAAAAGGCAACCTTTGTTTTAATACTGCCCTCACACACTTTGCAGTGTCATGCTTCATCATAGGGCCGCCTCTGACGCCCAGGTGCAGACCAACACACTGGACGGAGCGCAATTTTTTGGAAATATATGAAGTTTAGTGGTGAGGGTATAGAAAGAGTGGGATAACCAACAAAAAGAGAAAGCAAAGATTAAACAATTATAGGGAAAAGTATTCCCTAAAGAAGGGACCAAAGAGTGCAGACACAAACAGTTAAAACTACCTAAGAGGAAACTATCATCATTCTTTATTCATGTAACCCCTTGGTAGGATTAAAAATCAAAGGTCGGGAAAATCAGGGGAGGTAAAGACCCCTATATCCCTGCTGCGTATACCAACATGTTTCAGCTAATTTTACACGCCCATCTGGGTCGTTCTGGCATTCGTCAGGGTGTTGGTCCCGTGTTCTCTGGTCTATACCCCTATTTGGAGTTTTTACCTTGTATCATCAAGGCGGCCAATGTCGCTGCAATCGTGTACTCTGGGAAATTTCCGAGAGGGAACAAATTTCTGTGAAAAAAGTAGAACATATGTTTATGGTTCTACTCCCTTCTTTCAAACTCCACAAAATTACATTCTTATCACTTCCTCTTAAATACCATACCAGTTGACATATCATGTCTCCCAACCAAGCAGAGGGGCACACCATCATCTTATATCTGTGTTACCACCACCTGGAACACACACCAAAGGCTCACCATACAACAGTGAGGCAACATAAGGACGCTCTTACAATCATTATTCACTCAAGTGTACCAAAAACCGAGGTTTGATTTAAAAAGACACACACTTCTCCTCTTTAAGACCAGTGCTAAATAATAGAAGGTCCAAACCACATGTATCCAGAAACTTACAAGGGTTTATCAGCAATTCTCCAAACCCGGGACCATTGTGGGACCGTGGTCTTGTTGTCACACTCTAAAAATCAAAGAGATACGGGCGAGGCGGAGAAACATGACTCCATTGTACCCAGTTTATTTTCCTTCAAACTAATTGCGAAAACATTCATCCGACTGTTTTCCATATGTTAAGGCAGAATTATTACGACTCGCCAATAATAATCCCAAGTCTTTACCACAAATTCATAGCGCTCATACAAGTCTCCGTGTGGCACCCTAAGTTAACTGCCCAATCTCTGATCATAATCCCAATCTACAAAGTCCGAATGGCATGCAACACACTCGTTGTTTACTTACTACTCCAAAGACGCACGCCACTACAACTCCTCACACCGGTCCACCGCCGATGATGACCGCACGTCATCACCTTCTATTTAAAAGGGGAGCAGGTGCTGCTTGGTGAGAGAAAATTACGAACCACTCCACACCATTGGACGCGTCCGAAGTCTCACGTTGTGGGCTCACTCGCCTCATCCAGCAACAGAGAAAAAGGACAAGTGCACTCGATGGGAAAAAGAAAACGGCAGACATCTTAGAGGCGCACATAGCGTCCCTAATGTCATCAAATGTGTAGAAGTCAAGGCCAGTTCTAATTTATGCAATTCTTATATTCTGGACAATAATGTTCTTTTTTGAAACTCACTTATTTGGCAATCATAGGTCAGGTTGTTACCTCCTCGGAATTCGACCGATATCATATCCCTACAAATGCTGGTAAACTTAACCTCACCTGCAGTGTTTATTCTTCACTCCCTATGTAAGACTCACCGGCAGAACCCCAAATCTGTTCTTATATCCCTCACTCTAAGCATTTAAACAGAGCCCCATAAGGTTTACTGGGGGGCTGTTTACCAGATCGACAATCAAATCTCTTTCCCATCAATTTTTAAAATGCTGAAATCTCTTAGCCTCACAATGCCATTATAGATCATTCTTTCTTTTAATACTGGAGCAGATGATGCGATTATGATGCTGTGCACTCTACAGAGAGTATCTGAATATCAAATGCATACAAATACATACTGATTTCCTCTGTTTTAATTCATTTAGTGCTCAGCCCATAGAGGTGGAACCAAGGAATAGATCATTCAAACCCACAATGCTACTTTTTAGCCTATCCCCCCAGCGTTGTTCTCTGACCAAAAGAAAGCTGGCAACATCAACTGTGTTGGGTGGTATAAATGGTTTGACAAGTACTGTCCACCTCAGATCTTGTTCGTTATGTCTTTTCTCTTGGAAGTGAGCTGTTAATTAGTTAGTGTTTGTTTTCCCACACCTTATTGTACTCATATGTTCCAAGATGCGGATTTTCACTCGACGGGTGGTCATTCCAACGTACAGCATACTGCACGGACACCGTATAAGATAAATAACATTTTCAGTATTACATGTCGTATGTTTCCTCTGCTCCCAGAGGTGGTTAGTCCCTATATCCTTTGCCATTCCATGAGAGAGGGCAAGCCCTGCAAAACCCACACGCATAGTGTCCCATCACAGGGGGTAAGAAGTGTTCGTGGTGACATTCATTTTGATTGTCCCTCACTAGCCTCGGGCGTGTGTTAACCACCATATCTTTAATGCTTGCACTTTTTTTAAAAGAGAAAAGTGGAAAAGGTTGATCCAGCCCATTAGAACTCAGAATTCGCCAGTTTTTTTGTATTATCTTTCTGAGATGGTTCGATGCTGTGTTAAATGTTGTGACACAGATGCTGCTCTCAACTTTTTCTTTATCATATGTTTGCAATAGGGACTCCCTATTACAATGTCTTGCTCTTTTCTGTGCCTTTTTAATAACATGTCCCGGATAGTCTCTGTGTCTCAATTTCTCACTCAGGTCTTTCGCCTCTTTTTTATAATCCATGATCGAAGAACAGTTCCTACGGAGTCGTAGAAACTACCATATGGAAGATTTTCTTTCAAGGAGCGAGGATGAAAACTCTGAAAGGATAGCAAGTTATTCCTATCGGTTGGTTTGTGATAGACGCTACTCACTAGTACTCCGTTCTCTGCTCTGATATTGAGATCAAGGAAAGGCAGTGAGACATTTGTCAGCGTGCTTGTAAAAAACAGGAAAGGATTTTTCTGATTCAGCCAATCCAAAAAAGTTTCTGCCGAGTTTCTATTCCCTCTCCAGATGATGAAAACATCATCAATATACCTGCGCCGAACCCCGATATGATCTAAATAAGGGTTGGTCGCTGCGAATACAATTTCCTCCTCAAATTTAGAAACATACAGGCATGCCAGGCTAGGAGCACAAGAACTCCCCATGGAAGTTCCATGGGTTTTCAGATAGAACCGATCTTCAAATTGAAAACATTTTTATGTCAGTGCTACCTCCAAGAGACTAAGGATAAAGGCACGAGGAGCTCTATAATTCCATTCTTCCGAAAAGAGTATATTCTCATTGACCCTCAGGGTTTCTTTCTGGAGAATATTAGTATAGAGTGACTCTATATCTAGTCCAATCATCAAGTCTCTGTTGGGCTCAAACTCTGTCTTTAATCAGGTTTAAAACCTCTCTCGTGTCCTTGAGATATGCTGGCATCTTCTGAACGAGGGGGCGCAAAAAGACATCACAGAATTTGGACAACGGTTCCAAAATCGAATTTGTACCCGGAGACTATGGGGCGCCCAGGTGGTGGACGTGTGGGTTTGTGCATCTTAGGCAAAATGTAAAAATAGGGAACAGTTGGATGGAGTTTGCAAAGGAAGGAAGCTTCCTTCTGACTGATCCAGTCGTTTCCAACTGCCTCTTCGACATAGGTGCTGATCATGACTCTCAGTTCTTCCGTGGTATCACCAGGAAGGATTGCATAATTCCTTCCATCATTCAAAAGACGGAGACATTCCATGTTATACACATTTCTGTCCTGAATCACGATTGCACCGCCCTTATCAGCGGGTTTCATCATTAACATAGGATCGTCCCTCAGTTCATTCAGAGCCTGTCTTTCAATTGAAGACTTGACACTCAGAAATTGCAGCAGAGTCTGCTGGTTCTGGGAGAGTCATCTGAGTGCAGCTCAGTTGCCCAGAAGGCAAGCTACAGCCCTGACAAGGATTTGACTGTGATCGCAACACTGGCTGACTGCCAGTCCAGTGTTGACTGGACTTAGGCCATACTGGAGAGGACCTCGTGGGATGTCGAAACCTGTGCCCAGGACCCCCTCACCATCTTGGTGGATCGAGAATCACCTCCAAGGAAGGACCCCACGTTGCATCCACAGCATACTATATCCTCAGGATCAGGACCACTACACAAAGATTCATTGGGTTGAGGATAAAGCGCCTGGAACTGCTTGTGCACGGCTTATTTGGTGAGGGAAACTGTTTCCGAGAGCCTTGCTGGTCCACCTGACTGGGTCCCTATTGGAGTCGTTCGCCTAAAGTGAGTCTTAGTGACCCCATTAACACTAGCCCAACTACTTGGTGAGAAAGTTTCTAAGTGTTAAATTCATTGAATTTGGCAATGCTTTTCAACAACTGAGTTAAGATGCCTGGCTTACTATACCTTGTAAATTCTATATCTCTGGAACCCTCCGGTAGGTCTTTTTCATTGTGGTGACTAAAAATACAGTCTATTTTTATAAATAGGTGTCAGATTTTTTTGGTTTCTTGTCGATTACTTCTCCAATAGTTTTTGTGCTGTATAAATGCTTTACACTTGTTCCTTGGTGTAAGCCTTGCTGCTCAGAGCCACAGCTACCCAGGGTTGAGCTGAAGGTTTGACACTCGAAACCTAAGGGTCCTAAAAGGGTTGGTAAGAGTATTACATTGGGAGATTTGCACAACCACACCACGTAATACACCCCATTTCCTCATAATGGCGCTACCATGTGGCACTCAGGAGTACTGCTTTGAAGAGCGTCTGGATCCAGTCTGGCGCTTGGGGAATATTGTAAAAGTGAGGACTCTGCAGTTAGAAGTATCTAGCAGAAATAATATTGAATCTAATGCGGATTCTATGTTGTGAAATTTGTGCTTTTATTTTTTGAGTGGTTTGGCCAAAATACATTAGGCTTGCATGAACACCAAATCACATGTACCACGTTAGCCAATTTACAATTTGAAAAAATTAACATTAGTTTGGTTCTACCATGTCTGACTCCTTGTTATTGGTGATCAAATTACAGACGGAACAGTTTTTAGGCAAGCTGAAGTGCAGCTCAAATGAAGGGTCAGAGTATTTTTCAGGGAAGTGGAATTCCTATAGCCCGATGCCCGCGACATATTGTTTGGGGTCGAGGGCAACAAGTTTTCATGTGTATTTTGTCCTTGGGACAAGTAGGCTCAACCCCTACAGTACCTACATTATGGATCAGAGAAAGGCATTGACTACAGTTAAGGTAATATTTGTGTTCATGTGTTAATGCTGTTCAAACTTGAATTTATGGTTCATTAATGCAAAGCCTTTATTATTAGGGTGAGCGCTCCAAGTAAATGTAAGCTCAGACTTAACTACTAACAGTTGTTCCTGTACAAAAACGTGTACACACGTTTTCAATGTTTAGCAATATGAGGCTATGTATAATGCTCCCAGAATGCTCTCTGATTAGATGCAAATATTTGCAGTAACTTGAATGCAATATTGATGATTCTATGCTTTCAAAATAAAATGTTCACAAACAAAATGCAAAAACATTTTGCAAAACTACTGTAAAATTTAGGTACCATTTATTTGCAGTATCATTTAGTAAAATATGTTGATGTATGCTAGTATTTATCAAAAATATTTATAACGGAGAATCAGTGTAACCAGTTTTAATAAGATTATGTAAAGAAAAAAAGTAAACAAGCATTGGTAAAGCCAGTAGGTCTGAAATTGTTTGTCAGCCTTTTGGTTTTGTCAATGCTTGACTTGTTTAGGCATGGGCTTTGTAAAAACTTTTGTGGAAGCTGCCAGGCCCTCACCATTATAACAAACATTGGCAAAAGCAAAAACAAATTTGGACTCAAAAAGCACACATTGCCACAGTAGTTCCTGGCACTGAACAAAACGGCTGTGTTGATGTGCTCCTTGTGAAAGAATAAAATGCTGTCACTCACAGTGAAGCTAGCTGACAGACAGACAGACAGACAGACAGACAGACAGAGAGACAGAGAGAAAGAAAGAAAGAGAGAGAGAGAGAGAGAGAGAGAGAGAGAGAGAGAGAGAGAGAGAGAGAGAGACTTTTAATTAACACACAAGGTCATGATTAACGCCAGACCTTATTAGGGGCCCAATTATTAAATAAAGTCTCAAAAGTGCACCCATGTCCTTGCAATAAGTGCAGATATACTACTTTTGTGAATTCACAAGACTTTACACAAGTAGACCAAGAAATAGTACTCCTAGAATATATTTGTGAACTGCATTTCAGCAGGAGCAAATATCTAGGTGTAGATTTGCTCATGCGAAAATCTGATTGTTTGCGAGTTCACTTTCCCTCCAACCACTTTTTTTCTCAACCTTGGAAGAAGTTTTAGGTCTGCCATTATCAGGAGTAAATGTCCAACCTTTCACAGTATGGGAAAAGATTAGAGAAGAGTTAGTGAAAACCCTTAAAACATGCAAGTTAGTAGGTTTGCACAGACTCAAAAGGGCATTCTTACCCTGGAACTATTACTTACCACTATCTTCAGCCCAAGTATGTAGATCTGCGGAAATGTGGCAACATAAGGGAATTGCAAGAATTCAAACCCCACCAGTGAAGGAGCCCTGGCATAATCAGAGCGGATATTTCAGAGCTCTCCTATATAATGAGATATCTGCCATAATTTGTCGCCGCATTACATGGCACAAAAGAGACAAGTGGATTTTGTTACAAGACAAGTAGATTTATGAAGCAACGTGTCCCATGGACAAGTAGATATTTTATTAAATTTCACACCCCTGGGGGCGTGGCTAAGCGCCAGCGAAGATGGCCGCTTAGTTTGAGGCTCCGTCGGAGCGGCGTCTTTCCTCGCGAATATCCACCCTCTATCGTCCATGCAGAGCAGCCAGGACCCTGCCTGTGACCTACGCTCCTGAATTCTCGGACCCCGGGGGCTGGGGACGCCTCCGCCGCACAGTTACGGCAGCTGAGCCGGGCGGCGCCTGGGAGCGGTACGGAGGCGGGCAGGGGAGAACATGCGACGTCCCGGTGCCGCGGCCTACCAAGGGGCCTGCGGACCGCGCGGAGGCGCTGGTTAGCCGTGTCTGGCATCGGCGGTGGTGCCTGGGATCATCGGCGGCCGAGACAGGGCATTAATAGCGGAGCGCTGCCTACCCTGTGGCGGCTGGGGGGGCGGCCCGGCGGACCCCCCACGACAGCGGCAGGCTTGTGGAGGCGGAGGTGAGTCGGCGAGATTGGCGGCCAGTGGGGGGCACCCAGGGTGGAAGACAGCGCTGGAGCGATTAATTCGCCCCTCGAGCCTTGCTTCTGCGCACCTGATTGGCGCGTGCAAGGTGGGGGCTGGGCAGCGGTGCCCCGGGAGTCGTCTGGATCTCCTGACGAGTTCCCATGTGAGTGTGCCCGGAGGGGAAGCGTTAATCCTGCAGGGACCGGGGGAAGGGGCCGGACGCACAGACGGTGATCCCCGCCAGAGGGGGAGGGGGGGGGGGAGGGGTGTGAGGCAGCTCGCACTTGCCCTTTTGGTTTGCCCTCAAGCTACCAAGACGATACCTACCGGCGGAAAAGACCCGTGGAGTGGGCTTCTGGACCGGGGGGTCTCTTTCCTTCTCCTTCCCCCCCCGTCCTTGGACCGGTCCGGCGACATCCTGAGGGCGGCTGAGCGGCGGGGAAGAACTGACGGAGACGCAGCAGTTCAGTACCCTATCTGCAGGGATCCACTAGCGGCCGTGTGGCAGTCAGAGCGGCAGGGCCAGGAAGTATTGCAGGCCCTGACGAGGGTCCAGTCCGGAGTGGTGTGGTAACGGCCGTCCTGTGGGGCGCCGCTGGAGGAGTGACCTCTGTCACGAATTGCTCTGGTGAAGGGGGGCTTCACGTAGGATCCCATCATGAGGCCCAAGGGAGCGGCAGCGGCCCAAATGAATAAACTGGAGAAGTACGCGGTCCCGAGACAGGCCCCCCAGGCCGTGGGGGCAACGGGGGAGCGGGAGGTGCCGGCGGAGCCCTCTTTGACAGCCATCATGTCCGCCATTCAGACCCTGGGGACTACCCTTGAGACTAAAATTGACAAAATGTCCATTGAAATGAACCTTTTGCGCACAGACCTCAATAAAACGTCGGACAAGGCCAGAGCCAACGAGACTGACATCGCGGAACTCAAAGCCTCCTCCAGGAAACTTGAGCAAAGGGTAAACGACCTTGTCCACCAGCACCACCAGGTGGTCCTGAAGCTGGAGGATCAGGAAGGGAGGGCCCGGAGAAACAACGTCCGGGTGGTGGGTGTCCCGGAGGGTTCGGAGGAGCCTAGCATGGACCTGTTCCTCGAGGACCTCATCCTTAACAGCCTGACGCCAAAGCGGCTTTCCGCCATGTTCTCCGTCGAGAGGGCTCACCGCGCACCAGTCCCGAGACCTAAGCCAGGGGCCCCGCTGCGAACCATTATAGCTTGGATCCTCAACTATAGAGATCAGGACGCCATTCTGCAGGCTGCTAGACATAAAGGGGACCTACAGTACGAAGACGCGACGGTCAGATTTTTTCCAGACTTCACGCTCAAGGTACAATTGGAGCGACGTTCGTTTGAGGGGGTGAAAGCAGCATTGCGGGAAAGGGGCATCAAATACATGATGTTTTTCCCAGCGAAGCTCAAAGTTATCGATGGCGGCAGATCCCTCTTCTTCATTACGCCTTCAGAGGTGCAGGACTGGCTAGACAGGGGAACTTCGCGGCAGTTGGTCGGCGCGGCGAGGGACGAAGGAGGCGTTGCTCGGACCGGCTCGCTGGCCCCCCGGGTCGGAATTGGATAAGTCAAGTCAGTGCTCCTGGCGTTCACGATTACGCAGCCCGGACCTGGGTGGCATATGAAGACCGCTGGGATGTAGGTGTTGCTGAGTGGAGGATACCCCCGGAAGATTAGCTGCTGAACTGTAATGTATAACTTTATTCTAACACATTGCGGGGGGGGATGTGCCCAGGACGTTTCTTCAGACGTGAGGGCTCCCCTCTCGGGGTGTGTGGGGGGGTGCCTCGGGTTGGGAAGGGCTGGGAACCTCCTAGCCTGCTTGAAATGGGGGTGGTGCCCCACTTGCGGATGACATGGACTACTTCACTCAAAGGAGGGGCGGGGCAGTACAGCGGGGGACACTGTAACCGTCGTGGTGACAGGCTCGCATGGACTGGAGAACACTTGAAATGTTAATAAAGGGGGGGCGCCCACCGGCTGGAGTTGGCGCTAGCGCACGCCTCACCGATAAGTTTGTTGAGGGGAGGGGCTCTCTCTCATTCTTGTTTAGGGCGAAAGGTACTCTGCTAGTTGGGGGATGTGGGTAGTTGTAAGCCTACACAGCAGGGTAGCAGGGAGGGCTGGGAGGCGGGGGGCGGCAGGTTTGGGGGGTTGTTAGTAATGTTATTAGGGGGGCGGGAGTTTTAATTGGTCACGAGAGAACAATTCTTATGAGAGGAAACGGTGGGCCACGACATCAGGACGACAGCTTTGCATCATCTTTGGAAATGGTTATGAGGTGGGATAAAAGTATCAAAGTGCTTAGTTGGAATGTGAATGGGTTGGGGGACAAGCTCAAGAGAAGTATAGTACTCCAATTCCTCAAAAGGCACCTCCCAGATGTTGTCCTCTTGCAGGAGACGCACCTCATCGGAAACACGTCAGGCACTTAACAGGTGGGGGTACACTTTGACCACGCATGCCGGCTTCACATCGGGATCCCGAGGGGTGGGCATTCTGCTACGCCGTAGCTTCCCACTAGTAATTCAGCACACAGAAATTGACCCGCTGGGCCGCTACGCAGTGCTCACGGGTAGGTGGGAGGGCCGCACACTCAATCTGGTGACGGTGTATATTCCGCCGGGTCTCCAGAATCAATCCTATCAAGATCTGGGGGCGCTCCTCCTCTCCCTTCCAGAGGGGCAATTCTTAGTTTGGGGGGACTTTAATGCAGTAGCATCCGGAGACTTGGATAGAAAGCCGCCACATAACATTGCACCAGGGCAAAGGTGGCACGCCGATTTACTGGAAGCGTATGGGCTGGTAGACCTTTGGCGCTTACGCCACCCCACTCAGCTACAATACACGTTCTTTTCAGGACCACATCACACGTTCTCCAGGATAGACTACCTCCTTACTCTCCTGCAGCATGACACCGTGGTTCAAGACGTCAAACACTTGGCCCGGGGTATATCAGACCATTCCCCGCTTTGGGCGCATCTCACGTTTGGAGAGAAGAGGGTGGGATGTGTCGCGCCCATAAATCCCTGGTGGCTGCGTAACCCCGAACTTAAGAAGGCACTCGCGCGGTCCATAGATCACTATTTCACCGAAAATATTGGGACGGTGGAAGGCCCATCTACCCTCTGGGAGGCATTTAAGACTGTGGTGAGGGGGGGAGGCCCTCTCAAAAATTGCCGGACAACGAAAGGAAAGGGAGAAGCGGATGCTCGAGGTGGAGCAGGACCTTCTCGCACTAGAAAGTGAGGCGCAGGTGCGTGGGACCTTACAGACCCAGCATCAAATGCAGTTGAAAGCAGCTGAATATAAGGCCCTAGCCACAGAGGCTGCAAAGACGCTAGCTAGGCACAAAGGAGGTCGGCTGTACGACCAAGGGGACAAGGCGGGTAAACTCACGCTTGGCTAGATAAAAAACAAATGGCACAGAGGGTGGTGGCCGAAATCTGCTCTGCGGGAGACCTCCCCCTGACCGAACCGCAGGAGATAATAGGGGAATTTGCTGCGCATTTCAAAGGAGTGTACAGCAGTGGCACGGTCAGAGGAGGACTCAGCCGAGCTCCTGAAGGACATTAGGCTGCCTGTGCTCTCAGAGGAGGATCGCGAGATTGTGACTCTAGCGCATTTGTAATCCATCCTTTACAGCCCTCATAATCTAGACAAATATGACTGCAGTCGAAGTACATCTATATTTGATTAATTATTTTTTTGAAACATTCTTTGTAGTGGTGCTTGAGGTCCCTACAAATACCAATCTGAGAGGCCAAGTTTACACCACATCATACCCTAAATATAACAAGGGAGACATTAGGTGTAGTGGAATTAGTACGGGCGGTTTACACAATATGGCCGCCAGTACCTTCAGTAAACAACTGCACATGCGCGTATCATAGCGCGCGTGACGCATTTAAGCAGGAAGTAGTCTTCTCCTCCATGACGGAGGATGAGCTACGTTCGGACGAGCAGGCTGACGAGGTAAGACCACACTGGGTGATTACAGGAGCAGGCCCTACTCGTACACGCTAATGAGGGTTGTATTCCTATTCCAGCGTAAGCATATGGCAAGCGCTTAGTGAAGGACTGTTTAGCATTGGGGTAGGCCAGGTTTCCCTAAGCAGCAGGCAGTCGCAGTGCCATGAACACACAGCGCAGCGACCGAATATCAAACGTATCGACATGCAATGATATGGAATATGTATTAAAGCTATAATACAATCAGGGGAAGACTATAATGCTGTTACCATTGCTGGGCCCTGTAAACACGACATCATGGCTTATTAATAACGACTTGATAAATGATACATGAGCAGAGGGGACTTGATAGCCCATATCGGGGCACTTTAATAACTGTTATATCCTTGTGCCCTTCCAGAAACGCGATTCCGCAGCCTCTGAGCAAGCTGTCCAGGTTTTTATGACACCACATACATCCATACATACCAAAGGTTCAGGTATGCTGACAGACATCATCTATGATGGTAAATATGAACGTCAGTTGTGGTGCAGGCACCATAGTGGACGAGCAGTTGCTCTTATGTACTTGCGAAGGACCCGTATTGACCGTTTGGGTGATATACTGAGTGTGTGTTTTTAATTGTGTTTCCCCCAGGTGCTGATAAACTAACCGCTGGTCTGTACTAGCGATGCAGAGAGACCAGTCGACCCTAGCCCTGAAGAAGTTGCCGCCAAATTTAACTGGGCAACGAAACATGTTGGTTTTAATGAGCAGCTACACAGCACAGAATAAAGTTTCACATAGCTAGTGTAGTGCTGCTCGGTTTTAATTAGAGTGACTTGGGTCCTGATCAGACTCAGTCCCCCCGCTGTTGGGTCGACATTTCCTCTTTTTTCTATACAATTAGACACATGTCACTATATGAATTGTTTTCTAGACACTAGATATTAGGATTAGTATGAGGTTTCCAGCACTCCTTCCTTTTTTCCTTCCTTCTTTTTTCTGTTTGGGCGGCAGTAGCCTATGATGATAACCGGAGGTAGTAGGCGAGTACCTGTCTACACAACCTCGTTGGGGCTGCTTTCGTGAGGCACTGCCGGCCTTTCACACCTTTTTTGCTTTGCACCTTTGGCTTTACTATTAACAGTACTTCACAGCACACTAGTGTAGGGAAACGCATAGACACATAGGAGCTTCCCTTCTCACAGGCTGTAATAATAGACACGGTCTGTGTATAATATTAGATTTCCACTTACGTGGCAGAAACACAAGAGGTTTTGAGTGAGATAGGCACATCAAGTATTGGTTACCTAGAGCAAAAATAAATATAAAAATATTAACTTCTTTTCCGGAGTAGGTCTCGTTTTGTTATATGGTCCTGAGAGGGGGGCTACCTACCCTTTGACCCCCTTGGCTCCCTTTTGTTGAGACTGAAGCTAAACGATGCCTTTTAAACATCTGGGAGCCCACGGACCTGCCGGTAAAAGGCAAACTGTGGGCAACACTGGGGCTGGCGGTTGCAAAGCGTAACATTGCGCGCCTGTGGGGAGCGGAAGCGCCACCATTGGTTGGAGCGTGGAAGAAAGACATGGACTGGTGCATGCTGCAGGAAAAGATAGTGTATGTCTCGAGAGGTTGCCCCGGGAAGTGGGTGGCGGTCTGGTCTCCCTGGAATACATACCGAGGCAACATCTGTGAGCCCCCAGTCTCTTCTCCCCTTGAGGAAATGTTAACCCAATGAAATGGTGAGAATGTTTTATCCTGCTCTGCTGTATCATATTACATTGCAGGACTGTCCACAGATCCAAGGCTGAACCACTCTAACTCTAATGACCTGAAACTGTGAAGTGACCAAACTGTTTTTGTTTGTTAATAAAAAGATTTTTTTTTTTTAATTTGACACCCTGATTTTTTGGGGATGGTCGGAGGGTAAGCAGCATTGCCAATGTGGTTCTCATGTTCTTGCCGAGCATTTTTCTGTTCAGAACACCCAGCCGACCCGTGTGCTGCCAACCCTCCGGCAGCTCGATTATCCACAATCATTGCCACTTTTTAATACACAGATCTTGTGCCGCTCCATAACCTTGAGTTCAGTAATTAAGTTACTGGCCCCTCCCGGCCTATAGTCTTTTTACCAAAGTCTAATTATTTAGTCAGTTATTAGCTTGTTTTATAATAACTATGAGATATCAAAACAGGTTTACAATACTGATATGACCTTTTTATTCCATTTCAACATTGCATTTTTTGTTCTGTGTGTTAGTCAATCTGGAACCACACAAAATATATGAACTGTTTGTGAGCCTTTAAAACAAACCTGCGCCTTGATGAAACATTGTTGTACCTAAGACAGATTCCCCCACTATACTGGAGGTCTATATGGAGGGCAGGGCAGCTCCTGTATCTGGTCATTGTAACAGTGAGATCAATATTGTATATACCTTGTTGAGACTGAATTTTGAAGCGTGAGGTCACCTCAGACTACATGGCCATTATGCCCGATATGTCATGTGCCTTTTGAACCACAACATACGACATGAAACAGTTTGGTATCCAGTTCTTTATTTTATTTCATTCAGGTGCGACCCATCAACTAGAAACACCCTCCTCACACAAGGAATAGTAACCAAAAATACACAAATTTCTTTTTTTCTGCATTGGTGACCCGATAACACTGTTGCTTTGGCTTGGCCATAGTCTCTCGCAGCCACCTTAACCGTAGGCTCCCTTAAAACATATGTTGAAAACAAAACAAAGTCAAAGGTACTACAGTCCCTCGATCCCTATAAGGGCCAGTTTCATTAAACAGGGTTATACCATGTGAATTTCAAAGCAAAGTGAAAGCAGCACTTAGAAAAGAAAACAAGAAACGTAGGTTATGAAGACACAACAAAAAAATACAAAATAGGTCAGCCAGCAAGTTAACCAAAGAGCTTAATATACTGCATGCAAGACATATAAAATTGAAACAAATCATTTAATGAAAGGTATCTTTTGAGTTAAAGAGAAAATTACATTTTCCCAAACACTTTGAAGGGGGATTGGACATATCTTTTGCAGCACCACAAAGCCATGGATGGCCAGCGCGAGCAATGAATTAATATGGCCAGCCTCGGTCTTCAGTTTTCAAATAAAAAGCTTCTGTCCTACCCACTATGGGTGCTGACTGTGCATGTGCTGGCATTAAAGTTATAAAAAGCGAATATATATATATATATATATATCTGCCCTTAGTAATTCAAATGAGAGCACATCTTAAAGTGCCTTTTTGCAAATTTGCCCCTATGGAGAGTCAAATCTTGCAGTTTAAAAGTTTGCCACTAACTCCAAATCAGAACTTTTCTTTCATGCTGCTTTGTCATGACACCTGTTTCTTGTAGGTACTTGTATTAAACAATGGTGTGTATGACTGGGTGTCTTTTTGGTCATTATGTTATGAATGTATCTAAGTCTATCTAAAAAAGTTACTTATCTTCAGTAACGCTCTTTCTGGTGGATACACAGATTCCTCAACTTTAGAATATCCCAAAGCACCAGTCTGGATCTGGAGAATTCTTCAGCAATGTTTCAGAGCGCCACCAGGTGGCACTGTGCAGCTCCAGAGTACCTTGATGCTGCCCTGGAGGTGATGGCGTGGAGCTGCATAGAAGCTCCACTCTTGCAAGCTGACACCGGGTTTTTATGTATTTCTCCATTGTTCTCAAATACAGAGCGCAAAACAAACTGCCTGAGAAAGTGAGCTGCTCTCTAACTTTGGACCTTTTTAGATGTCAAAGAGGGACTCTACAGAATGTGGAGGCTGGCGAGTAGTGAGGAGTCTGCATGTGGAATATCTACCAGACAGAGCGTTCCTGACGGAGACGCCACTCGTGCTCTGCCAGGCAACGCCAGCTTAGTCTGAATGCCATTGCATTTAGGGGCCCGACAGATGGCTAGCAACCAAAAAGATGTTCTGCTGGTCCAGCAATCTCCAGAGACACAGAGTCTACTTGAACAGAGTTCAGGACCCCACTCTGCCCTGCTAGTTAGAGTTCCACATGGCTGTTGTGTTGTCCGTGAGGATCTGCATCAGCCTTCTTATGACGGATTGAGCAAAGCTCCAGAAGGGTGATATGCAGCTGGCCCGCTGGAGACCAAAGATGTCTCACTTCCCTCAGCAGTGATGTATCTGGCAGCACAATGAACTCTGGGTGGTGAAGGCAAAGGGGAGTGCTGAAGATCCGGCTGGGGTCTGCCAGCCACCACTGCAGATCCTGTGCAGTCTCCTTTGAGTCGGTGATGCAGTCCTGATGCTGGGCCCAATGAGACCTGAGGGTTCACTGCAGGACCCACATGTGACACCTGCTATTTGGGATGAGGAGGATACACAAGGCCAGGAGACAAAGTAGACTCACAATCACCTTCACCAAGAACGCAGGACTGATCCCGAAACATCATGGTCATGTCCTGAATATCCCAGATACTCTGCAGTGGGGGAAAGGAATGGCACCATGTCCAGAATTGGCACCATATCAAGAATTATCCTTATAAACAGAATACTCTCAGTAGGGCTCAAGCGGGACTTCGGCTCGTTGATGGCGAACCCCAATGATGCCAGGAGTCCGGATTTTATCCAGAGGTGGTCTATGACTGACTACAGCAAGCTCACCCTTATCAGCCAGTCGTTGAGGTGTGTGAATAAGTGTGTACACCTGACCTCAGGTGATTGGTTGTGACCATCACTTCTGTGAACACCGAAAGGTAAGACTGAAGGGGAGCGCGGTACATTAGCAGCGTTTCTGGCCCACCAAGAATGGCATGTAACGTGGGACTACAGAATAGGTGTATGGAAACGGACATCCTGCAAGCCCAAGGACACAAATAAGTCACCTGGGCCAGAGCTGATCAGATCTGAACCACAATCAGCATTTGGGTATGTCCTTACTCAGACAGACTTTCAGTGGGCAGAGCCTCAACTTACACCCAATGCCTCAGCCCTCCTTTGGAACAAGGAAGCAAGTTGCATCTTCTCCCTTCCCAAGTGCCATACCCTCTTAATGGCATCCTTAGTAAACAGGAAGTTGACTTCCTTCATTAGAATTGCAGAGAACTCCTTTAGAAATTTGCCCTTGAATGTGAGGAAGATGGGTGCGGAAAAATATAAAGGGTAGAGCACAGACCTTTTGGACAATCTGCAAGACCCATCGTCTGACGGTAAGGTTTTCTGACTAGGAAGGAAATGTTGAATTCTGTCTCTTACTGGCCTGAATTAGGTGGCTGAGGGAAAACAAAAGCAGCTTACTAACTTCCGCAGCAAGGAAGGATGAGTTGGAGGAATGCTGCATCGGCTAGCCTGTACGAATCCTGCAGGTGACATGTCCACAACCCTGAACGAAAGGGGTCGGTTACTGCATGACAGGGCATGATGGTTGGTGTCTGTAAGCCTATACATTTCTTGCACAGGTAGGGGGTAATTGCTTTTCTGGTGTCACTGAGCCCAGTTGTCATGCTAGGGCTATCTTTGAATTGCTCCAGCACCGAAACAGTCTTTCCGCCGAATAGCCTGGAGACATCAAAGGGCAAGTCCTTTAGAGATGTTTGCATGTAACCAAAAAGCATGGTTAAACTCATTAAGGTGTGCCTTCTGAGCACAACTCTAGTGCCAGTGGCTTTGTCAGTACAATCAGTTGTGTCCAGGCAAGCTTTGTGCACATTCATTTTCAGCATCCTGAACGTCATGAATAGTTTGGGCTGGTAAGGCTCTGAGATATTCTGGGACAGCCAGCAAGATCTTTCTGCTAATGTCCCAGAAAGTATGTGTTCACCTGCCCAACAAACAAACAGCATTGATAGGTTTAAGGGGTAGACTAGCCGAGGAAACCATCTTTTTTGTGACTCCATCCATGCTCGTCAACTCGCTGTCAGATGATTGGCTGGAAAGGAATTGGAGTTAACGTAACATGTTGAGGTTTAACGTTCAGGCTATTTATTGTGTCGTCTTTTGTTAGGAAGTGTGAATCATAGGAGCTGGTGTATATATAATCTAGTGCAATGCAAAATGAAGAGAATGGAAGACAACAATGGCGAGGATCTCAAACTGATTTCTTAGTAGGGCCCTCAACAGTAATGTTCAGTCAGTGGTATGTTTTCCACTGATGTACTAGTGACTGATAGTGAAGTCATTGGGTCTGTCCTCCACCAAGATGAGATGTTTCTTGTTTAAGAAGCACACATGTGATCCTTTCCATAAAAAACATGTGATTAAAATTGCCTGCAGTCCCTCCACATTGCCTCAATTTATTAAAAGATTTACTGGAGACAGTGGCAAGGGTAAAAACAAATTACCATGTATCAGGGTAGAATAAGCTGTTTCATACATCTAATTAATAAAAAACATCTTGTCAACGTGTTTCAGCCATGCGTGGGCCCTCTTGGGTCGTTGGCTTTCGTCAGGGCCATACACAGGTTGTTTGGATTTTTCTTTTGGATACTCGATATTTCCTGATTCCGGAAATTTTCTCTTTCTTAGAGAATCGCAATTTACTTTTTTTCTGAAAATACAAAAAAGATTGGACAACTGTACATACAATATACATGGCGTTCTATATGTGCAGAACTTTTTTTCATTCCTCTTATTTATTTTGTGAACCCAATCTTTGTCATACATTCATGGTTTATAAGTATAGAGTATAACGCAATTTAGCGATATTTCTCTTTCTTTTGACACAGGAAAGTGTAGATAGTCATGCCTCTTGGAAACAATGTTATTACAAAAATTGTGTTATAAGGATGGGCGTTGTATTCTCTTGTCGACTCAGTTTGTGACGGATGTAATATCTTTTGTTTTATTTGGAAATCCTTTGGATAGGGGGTGCATTTGATCATGCTTTGTACCAGTTGGCAATAGCATTTTGATCTGTGGTAATTTAAATTGTAAGCCATATGTTTTTGATCAATTAATCATCAATCTATTTTGGAGTATATTTCCATTTCTATGGCTGCGTCCTGATTATGGGTAAAGTAATACAAATACTGTGGACGAAAATCTTGTGAAAAAACGTACTTCTAGGAAACAGTTTTTAAATGGGGTTTACGATGTTTTACATACCTTCATGCTTTCGTCACTGTGCCGACTTTTGGAGTTCCTGTCGGCTCCTTCCATTCTCAAAGTGCGAGTCGAGTAGTTTTTTTTAACCGTGACGGCGATGGATCTCCTGTTTCTTGTGTGCATGAGGTTAGCACCCTACAACAAAGACATTCCCCTTTGTTTTAGTTAGTATAATTCTGTCTTTCAGGATATCGTTTATGAACACGTAATTTAGGGGGTAAAAATACTCTTAGTTGTACAGTGAGATAAGGACATTAGCGAGTACGTATTAATTAAGACCGTTAAATAACGGTGAAGCACTCTTAGTTTTGCAGTGTGATAACATTAGCGAGTACATATTAACACCGTTAAACAACGGTGTTAATCAATACGTACTCGCTAATGTAGTTAGCGCACTGGACAACTAAAAGAGTATTTCACCCCCCTAAATAAATCGTTCATAGACGATATCCTGAAAGAAAGAATGATACTATCTAAAAAGGGGAATGCCCTTGCTGTATGGGGCTAACCTCATACACGCTAGAAACAGGAGATTCATCACGGTTAAAAAAACGACTCGACATGCACTTTGAGAAGGGATGGGGCTGACAGGAACTCCAAAGGTTGGCATAGTGACTACACGATGAAGGCACATGGGACATCTTAAACCCTATTTAAAAACTGCCTTCTAGAAGTAAACGTTTTTTCGCGAGATTTTCGCCCACAGTATTTCTATTACTTTAGCCAAAATCAGGACGCAGACATACAAATGAAAACATACTTCAGAATCATGGATTGGTGATTAATTAATCAAAAACATATGGCTTACAATTTTAGATTACCACAGATCAGAAAGCTATTGCCAACTTTACACTGCATGATCAAACTCGCCCCCTATCCAAAAGTTTTCAAATAAAACAAAAGCTATTCCATTCGTAACAAACACAAACTGAGTCTACAAGAGAATACAACACCCATCCTTATAACACAATTTTTGTATCATGTTGTTTCCAAGAGTCCTGACTATATAAACCTTCCTATGTCAATAGAATGAGAAATATCGCAAAATTGCGGTATACTCTATACTTCTAAACCATGAATGTATGACAAAAATTGGGTTCACAAAAAAGAGGAATGAAAAAAGTTCAGCACAAATAGAACGCCATGTATATTTTATGTACAACTGTCAATCTTTTTTGTATTTTCATTAAAAAAAACAAAGTCAATAGAGATTCTCTATGTAAGAGAATATTTACGTAAGCAGGAAATATTGAGTATCTATAAGGAAAATCAGAACTCCCTGTGTATGGTCCTGACGAAAGCCAACAACCCAAGAGGGCGCAAGTATGGTTGAAACATGTTGACAAGATGTTTTTTATGAATTAGATGCATGGGACAGCTAATACTTCCCTGATACATGGTAATTTGTTTTTAACCTTGCCACTATCTCTAGTATATCTTAATAAATGCAGGCAATGTGGAGGGAGAGCAGGCAATTTTAATAAAAAAAAGTTATGGAAAGGATCCCGTAAGTGCCTCTTACAAAAGAGACATCTCCTCCTGGGGAGGAGAGACCCAATGATGTCACTAACAGCCATTAGTATGTCAGTGGAGAACATACAACTGACTGAACATTACTGTTGAGGGTCCTACTAAGAAACCAGTTCGAGATCCTCACCGTTGTTGTCTTCCACTCCTCTTGATTTTGCATTGTACCATAAGGGAAACTGAGTGGAACGCCAAAAAGCTTCTCTCTTCCTCTTCGATTATTGAAAGAGTATATGATCTAGCTACAGGTCGACATACTGGCAGACAAGAACATGTGCTTGGTTCATGCATCCATAAGGGCATTACTAAGGACTTTATTCAATGGCAGGGGGGACCCTAGTTGATGGATCTCAATCAAAACATTAGTTTTCATTTCAATGGTGGGCAAATGTAGTTCTAGTACTTCTACTGCTCTCCAAGCAACCACTTCAAGCGAGGCTCTCTCTTCCACAGGTGGCACCAGTAGCGAGCCCAACTCTGTTTTCGGGCAAATATCAAGTCCACTGGCAGTCTAACAATAGTGCATCATAAGCATAGTGAGGGGAAAGTAATCTGTTTACTTCCTCATCCATGTCCTGAGGGATAAAGGGTGGCTCCTGTACTGGGTCCTAGTCACAGACAAAAAGCACATGGATCCCCTGCTGATAGTGGCACTGAGGTGGAGATCTCGATTAAAGTCAGGCTGTTCAATAACAGGTTGCGCTTTTGGGATTTCAGCCAAGATCAGTCCAATGCCAGCTCAGAGTCTGAGATGGGCATTGAAACCAGATCTTCTATTGGCAGTAAAGTCAGGTCCAGTACTGAAGGGACTGGCGTAAACCTAGGTGGTGGTGTAGAAATTTGTACTGGAGTTTATCCAGGCCTGGCAGAGGATCCTGAGGGGGCAGACGGTGTGGGGGGCTGACCTGTCGGAAGTAGTCTGACTGGAGACCCCCTGCAGCTCCATGGGGTCTGAAGGTGTAGTAGGGTGTTCCAGAGGAGTGATACCAAAATTTGTCTGCAAAGCCTCTATCTGCTGCAGGACTGGTTATAGGCAGGGAGCCTTCAGGTCCACCGGACAAACTGCAGGATTGGTTTGGATTCTGGGAACTTCAAAGGGATCGGATTTTGATCTTGAAGCCTTCGTGCCTTCTTGCTTGATTTTGAGTGGCATGATGGTGTCGAGCCCCGCTGTCTTTTTATGCTTATATTTGGACTCAGAATTCAACTTAACAGAAGACTTTGACCGAGAAATCTGACATTTGGCAGGAGCATCACTGAGAATGAGACCACAACTGGGCCCACGACTTGGGAGTGGGCATGAGACCCATGACTCAAACATAACCTTCTCATGCTCAGTGACATTTTGCCTCCCAGTCTTAGATTGCCTTTGCGTGCATAAAGATACACTTGTCACATGTCTTACATTTGTGCTCGGAGTTCCAGCATCACATGCAGAATTTGTGTGGATGCAGGACTAACCTTTGCTTCCTGAAGTTTCGGCATGGCCTGAATCCTGTCTTTTTTGGTGTGGAAATCGTTCCCTTGCACACTGACTAAAAACTTTCTGAAATCCTCATAAGACTGCCAAAAGGGAGAAGAGCTACGGATTCATATTGAAGGGTGGAGAAAGAAAGAAACTGATATCAGCGAACGGGTGGCACTTATATGCATCTTTGCTTCGTCCCTTCCAGGGCGGTAGGAAGCAATTGTTGAACCACTCGACACCACCTGTAAATGCATAGCAGCACTGCTGAAGAATGGGCTGATCCAATCTGGTGCCTAGCGATATTCTAAAGGTGAGGGATCTGAGGTTAGAAGTATCCAGCAAAAATAAAATTATAGCAAAAGTTGTTTGGGTAAATGGGTTTGCATGCCCATCCAACTGCGGCTACTCCAAGACTGGCAAGTAAGTGAAGAGAGTAATGGAGGAGTCTCCAACTTTAACTTTTAAACACAGTGATCAGAAGTGAGAGTAACATTCTACTGAATAAAGGTGACGGAATGAGCCCAACACTGAAGATCACGACTAGCTCTGGACTGACTTACCGACAAAATTGAAAAGAGGACAATGCTCTTAATAGGAATTGGGTGGTTGTAATGGACCAGCAATGCTACAGCACAGCCCAGCCTACAGCTCAATACATTTAGATCATTTATATTGTGGTGCAAACCTCCAGTGCAAGCCACTCATTGGTGTTTGAGGCACAATCAGTTGCAATTTCAGCTTAATCTCTATATAATAAAAACATATTTTGGGTGACTATGCAAAAAAGGTTCTAGGGACCAACAATGAATTAGCACTAGTCCCGCGATAAGTGTGATTTCTAAACACTGAGCCAGCACGGAGAGATAAGCTGCTAATTAGGATGTCTTGGTAGAAACGTGTGCATGTCAAAATATATATAGAGCTGCATGTTGCCAAAGAGGTAACCCGTTCAGGTTTAATGGTTATGCCAGGCAATGCCACAGCAGGAGGAATGGAAAGTCATCAAGTGTCACGGTGGCACTGCATTTACAGCGCAGTGCACTCCTCTTCTGTAGAAGCAGGGCCTTGCAAGTTGATAGCGACGCTGAAAGCAACTCTTAGTCAGTAGTAATTCACCACTATCATGATTACTATGCACCATAACCCCAAAATAAGAATAATGTTATAACCATAAAAGAATGTGAGGGGGACTTCAAAGCGAGCGTGTGGAGTAGAAACGTGAGGATAAAGCTCATCCAATTACCACCTTCTATATTTGGACTTCACAAATGCTGCTGGTGCTGCAACCCATGAGGGGCAACATAACCACATCAAATCCTTTTAATGTAGGAGACAAAAGAAACTTTCAACGCTAGCTTGAAGAGATTAGACGAACCAGACATAAAACACATGATCTGCACACCAGAGAAATAAACTCACTGAATGGTACAGGAACAGCACATCTGAGTGCTAAAGCACCAACCAACATAAAATGCATCGATCCAAGTGAACAGTGTGTCTTCTATTATCCCCTCTGACAAGGGGATTTTACATGAGATTTGAAGTTTCCAACACCCTCTCTTCCAGCTCCTTACACCGTTGGAGTCTCATGCAGCTGCTGGTATTGGGTATTGTGTGCTCACCAACCAGCTGAGTGGCAAGGCGGTTTAGTGCTCCTGGAGCACTGCAAGAGACAGCATCTGGGGACTGATGTCAACATGTTTCTGACACACTCTAAAGCCAAACAACATACAATACTATTGAGGGTGATGCGGACAATATTAGGCACCGGCCTGCTAGGAAAGGAAAAGAATGTCTGAATATAGAAGGTTTTTGGTGATTTGGGGGGCAAGGGGATTTAGAGGGCCACCATTTTTACACTCAGCCAGTCAATTAATCATTTCTCCCTATGTTTAAGGTTGGCTGGGTGGTATCATTACAGTGGCAAATGGAAGAAAAGGAAACCAATAACTTAAATGACAGTAGAACAGTGATTGGAAATTATGCCCCAATAAATGATTGACTAATGGAGGGAGAGAATGCAATCTAAAGAAGGAGAAATCAACATATCACTTTATATCACTTTGGCTGTTTATCACGAGGAGAAAACAGCTTCAAGTCCACTCCTTAGAATTCCTACACTCATTTTATGTCACTCAGAAAAGACAACCCTTGAGCTTTTCCAAGGCATGTAAACTCATCAGGCTGTCCAGCAGCCCTCCACTGCAAAGTTTAAAAGAAAATGTTTTTCCAAACACTCAAGGTCAGTCTGTATTGCAAGGACAGAAGCAGCGGAGGGCTGTCACTCTTGAAGAGGCAGGTATTTGTCAATTATTTTTTTCTGCTTTAAAAAATACAGGACAATACTATTGATAAAAAAGCACAACAATGCCAAGTAATTGGCAAATGTGCACTATATAAAAACCACGTAAAATTAAATACCTACAGGCTGGTAGCTCCAGATATCTCAAGTGGCTAAAAAAGCAAGAAATGTGCACGGAGTCCTAACTTACTAACAATATCCCTCAGATGCAACAGATTGTGTTGCGGAAGATATTTTGAAAAACGTCTAAGCTCCCCCATTAACTAATTTTGAAGCTGAAAATCAGAGTGCTTGAACGTTTTGGCCACCCGACTCTGGAGTAGGATATTTGCTTTGGCTAACAGATACTCAGCCAGTCTCCTGACCGGCTTCTCTACCCCACTCTTTCCTAACCAGTTTATGGGTTCCAAGAGTGCTTTGACTCCTGTCTAGATATTTAGGGGAGGGGAGGCCAAATCCACAGCAACTTCCTATGCATGATTTGTCCCTTAGTAGGAAAAAAAATGCCGGCGGGGATACTGGAAACTTCAAACCAACTTAGTGTTGTAGTCCTGTTTGCACCATCAGTCAATGAACAGGAAAATAAAAACGTAACCCAAAAACTCATCCCGTCTCCCACAATACCTTGCAAAGTAAAAGTCTATTAGCAGCTTTCGTGACACAAGGCAGTGCAAAGAGCATGTGCTGTGGGATGGAGAAAAACCTCACTGGTAAATCCAAACATATTCAAGGTTGTACACACAGAAAAATAAAATCAGATTGTCTTTGAACAGTAAAAATCCAAGCTTCTGACAAAAGGTTTCAAAATAAAAACACATTATATGCTCTCTTGAGAGATCAGAAGTTACATGGAGACAGTCATTTAATTACACACCCAATTACATTTATTACCATTGCACTCGATAGTGAATCACACCCTGGTGAACACAGACATGTAGCAAAGACGCAGAACTCACAGTGACACGCTTAAGGTCAATTCTGGATAAATGGCAGCCAGGTTATGTTACAAACCTCATTTGGCGAACTGTACCTGGAACCTCAGAAAGAAACTGTACTTGGCAATGGCCACTTGAAGTCAAACATTATAAGTCACTTGTGGCTCTTTATCGATTATGTAGGCCATATGCAGGGGGACACATGAAAAGGACTATTGACAAATTGTCTCTGCACAAATCCAGGAATCCAAAACAGCAACAGGCAGGCGAACAAGTTAGGAATCTGCTCAGAGATAACTTGTAAATAAAAATGCAAAAATAAAACCATACTAAAAGCTGGATCCCTCCATGTTCCATCAGAAACCTGTCACAGGCACTCCAAGGCAGTGATGGGGGTAACAAAGAGCACAGGATGTCGAGAAAAGAACAAACTGGATTTCTAAAAAAATAATAGAGTGCCCGGCCAGTCGCTTGACATTAACAGCAGCAACATCCATGAACGGCCTTGGGTAGACAAAAGGTGGATGAGGCAGGCAGAGTTGGAAGAGGGCATCACAGGGAAACATTACCACGCAGCCTCTAACACGCATGGTAAGTATAGTTCAGCTAAGTATATGTATGTGTCTGTGTATATAATATATATGATTTTTTTTAGGGTTTAGGGGTGGGTAGGGTATAGGGTCGTAAAGGCATTTTTAAGGTTATGGGGTGGGTAGGGCAAATGGTGATACAAGTAATTTATAAAGGTGGTTTTTGGAGGGGGCTTCCCCCAATGAAAAAAAATATATATATTTTTTTTTAAAGAGGGCGATTGAGGGGTCTACCCCCACCAAGAAAAAAAAAACTCAATTAAAAAGTATATATATATATATATATATATAGAGAGTGAGAGTGAGAGTGAGAGTGAGAGTGAGAGTGAGAGTGAGAGTGAGAGTGAGAGTGAGAGTGAGAGTGAGAGAGAGAGAGAGAGAGAGAGAGAGAGAGAGAGAGAGAGTGTGAGTGAGTGAGTGAGTGAGTGAGTGAGTGAGAGAGAGAGAGAGGTTTAACTTGTACGCGTGGTAAAGCCATGCCTTGTAAATAACGTGTGGTGAAGGCATGCGTTGTAAAGCTATACCACCACATCACATCTACAAAGGAAGATGTAGTATGTGACATGGTCAAGGGCTTTCCTGAACACATCATAAAAATCTACATTAAATAAAGTTTGCGCAAGGGCCAGAAATCGTTGCCATTTAATTTCAACAGATCATGGCAGTGGTTGTAACTTTGTTAAAGGCACATCGAACAAAGGGTCATGCACCTTTCTTTTACATTGTCTCACAAGCTTTGTATCCTTCTTTGAAGATACCAGAGTAAAGTGATCTGGACTACAGAGATTCAGACCTAATTAAAACCTGTTAAAAGTGGAATGGCTTTAGAAAACCCTCCTTTACATTGTCAGCCTGTAAAAAAAAAAAAACACACACATCTGAGGTGCTCACTGTATTCTCACTGTATTCTGTTCTGTAGCATTCCAGATCTCTTAATTCCAGTTGCTAACAAGCCACATCTCCTTCTTCAGCATCTACAGCTCCTACGTCACTCTCCTTTTCTGTCGCCCCACCTATCGTTTCCATCTGCATTTTGCAATCCTCCTCCAACATCCTTCATTCAACTTCCCTGACACAATTATATCCTAACCTTTGTCTCCTGTCCTGTGTGTTCTCCTGCTCCTATCACACTTTCCTTGCCTCCTTTCCTTGTTGCTCACAGCCCTCATCTCTCCTCTTCCTGTCCTACTAGGTGAACCTGCATTTCTTTGCACATCTGATTCCACTGCCTCATTCTCAGTGAGCGATGAGGAAACCAGAGCAATCCCTTTCGCTACTGATTAAAGACGAGTAATACAATACAATAAATACTCCAGAGCATAAACATAATTCTGGTATCTCAGAAATACAACTAAGAATAAAAGAACAGTGTATTACTTATTCACGTTGCTCGAATATCAGCACTGGAAGGCAAAATTATGTCTGGTCTAATTCTCAATCATGGGAATCTTAGAAGGATTGGTGAACACTGAACAGCTCTACCTATGTCCAGGATCATACAATATCACAAAAGACAAACATTTCTGTAAACCTATCAATGCCTGTGTAGAAGCAAGGTTTTCTTTTCAATTAAAGTTACAATTTCTTGGGCAGCTTGCAAGGCTACTTTTAACTTGCTAGACACTAACCCCCTGAATCCACTCCCATGGTGTCCAATGAAAGCAAAGGAGCTTTTTAAAGAACTCAGTTAACATTTCCATGAAAGAGAACTAAGACTACAAGCTTTGTTTCCTTTTCCATCATAGGATCTTCAGTGACAACCTTCATAAGCATCCATTACAATAGCAAGCCAACCTCATCCTTTAAAGAGGTGATCAATCAAACAAAAGACCGGATAGACACAGAAATGCCAACTAACCAGATTTCACACCACAGCTTGGCCTAATGAGTGACTTTTCTAGAGTCCGCTTATAGATAGCAGTGTGCTGCAAACATGTGAACCATGTTTTGTAGAATGTACCCCACTAATGACACCTCTTAAGTATACACATCTGCAGGTTTAATGCAATTGGTTTGGTTCTACTGCTTTCACTGTGGGTTGAGGGTAAATTTATTTTCTTCAGTCAGTAATATTGTGGGAAGGGGTCAGAGACATATATATTGTTTGGTAGGAAATTGTAGTGAGTGTAGTGATAGAATAAATATAGAAATTGTTGACAGTGAACCTCTCATCGTCAAGGTGTTGAGTTTTGTGCTTGCTTGAGAGAGATTTAAACAGTTCACACCTCGGCGTCGAGTAAAGGTTGTCCTTCTGTTAGACGTCGAATACACTGAAATCATGCCTCTTGGCTCTAGTCGATAGTGTCAGGAATGCCAGTAACAGGAGCTTTTCGAAGCAGGAGGGGAAAAGGTCTCAAAATACTGACAAGTAGGCACTAACCAATGACGTTTCTGTAGTATGACAACAATCCGCAGCGGATTTTGAAAAGACTTAAAGACTGGAGAGCAACGCGCCTCAATTTCTAGCACCGAAAGAACTCATGCACAGCATGACTGCCAGAAATGACAAGGAAACATGATACTGTGCGTCTTTTCCTGGCTTATTCTAGCCAAATGAGAGGCATTTTCGCACAGCGCATCAGTGTTAGGTCTTCTGTGGAGAAAAACTGACTAAAAGTGTTTTAAAAACAAAATAAACATAAGATGGCCATATGAAAGGTGATAAGCTTTCTATGAGCCATCGGATCAATAAAGCAGCAGCTTCGTGTTTCAGCATCCTTAAATGGCTGAGAAATATTCTGGCACGTCTTCGGATTCTGGCCCAAAGAACAGTTGACATTGTAACTTTGGTGCACAAAACTTAATTTGCTAATGAAGTAACGGTAGTGCAGTAAATACAACTGCAAACTAACCCCTCAAATTCATTCAGCGGCTAAAGCAGGGCCACAGTCAGTGAAAAAGTACTATCCATGAATGAAAAAACATCCAAAAGCACACTAGGGCCTGTGCACTACAGTGATAGCCAGCAATGTTACTTTCTCAAGTGTCCCTGTTAGATGATAGATTCTACAGGACCGAATCAGCTAAGACAGCGGTCCAACTGATCTGGACAACCATACATTTGAGGAAGGCAATGAAATGATGGCACTTATCTTGTGTTACTTTTCAACAGGTGGGAGGTTCAAAGAGTGAGAACTTTGATACACCATGGTACGGATAACAATGACTGCAAGCTTCAGTAAACACCACTTACCTTTTTACTGCTCAAAATGACTTAAATATTGTTGCCTAAATACCCTCGGCCTCAGCTTGTCCACAGCCCAGCCTCTTCAATGCCCATTACAGAGTGCAATTGCCATAAACTGAACCCAGAGTGACACACTTGGTTGGACTTGGACAAAATTGAGCTATTCACTGATTAGGATCGCTTTTCCTCAACCTGGCTGAATCTAGGCTTAACCCAAGTTGTGGTGGAACTGGCGTTTGAGACTGCTTGCTGTAGGATTAGGGTTACATTTTGTTTTAGTGGGGATGTCATTAAAACAATGAAGGGAAAGGGTACATTTTTCTGGACCTGCCCCCAAGGAAACACAAACCTATTGGCTGCCATTTCCAGAATGCCATCTTTCGTGTCTGTAATTTAGAACTGGAGTTATGCGTCAGGTTAGCATCACTCTGTGCAACCTTGCCTTCGCTGGCCAACATGGAGCACACCATTCGTATCACCCATTTCACTTCCACACACCAACTTGACATCTTTCTCCTGTCCAACACATTCATGTTTTGTCCTTACAGTTTTGATTCATTGTCCTTTTGTCTTCTCCCCGTTTAAATGGGAGCTTCTCGATCCTTGAGGTCAGGAGCAGAATTCTGCCTTCGCATTCGTGGTGGGGTAGTGTAAGAGTAGTATTTGTAGGCATGTTGTGGATAAGGTTGGGGATTACCAAACTCTGCCCCTCCAGCATAGTGGTTGTTGTTATAATAGCTTCGGTAGTGGTTTGGTCTGTGCTGTTGGTAGGGGTTTTGCTGATGATGGTAATAATTGTGTTTCCGGCCCTGGAGTTGCTCCTGACAGGAACGCTCCTTGTCGTGTGGGGACAAGTGCTGACGATGGTGTCTAGGTTTTTTGCCATTCCCATTGTCTAAGGAGTTGCGGCGGTATCTATGCTGGTTTTCTGGGCGTTGCCTGTTGCCTTGGTGGTAATGTTTATGTTGGGCAGTGGGGCTGTGTTGGTACCAATTTCTTTGAGGGCTTTGGGTTCGTATCTGTGGTATGGTTATCACTTGTTCTTCCTGCTCTGTTGCATTCTCTTTCTCTTCTGCCATTTCAATAGGGAGTCCACCGTTTTCCCTCAGCTCCAAAGGTGGAGACTCTTTGGGGCCTTCCTCCCCGCCAGCATCATCTTCAGTTTCCATGAAGCCTGAATTCGGCCCCCAAGAATAGCGATGATGTGGGTGGCTCTTGAAAGGGAAGCGCAGCTTGCAGTCATAGGGGGGAACAAACTTGCCTGGGCTGTTGTTCTTGCGTAAGCATTTGAGAATCTGCTGCTGTTGCAGGTTTTGCAGACGAGTCTGCTCTTGCTTCAGCCACCGCAGTCTTCCTCGTCGAAAGGCGGGGTCTTCCTCCATCAGCTGAGCTATCCTTTTCTCTTTGGATGCTTCGCGGTCTAGTGAATCCTTGCTCCCATGCCTTTCCAGTGCTTCTCTTGCTTCCTCATCTGCCATGACCTGGTTGTACCACAAGAGGCTCCTTTCATCATCTAAGTCCTCTTCTGCGATGTCATCCTGCAACAGATGAGAACAATTTCTATGACAAATCCTTTATGAGCCATACAATCATCAGTATATCAGCAGAGACAACACATGTTAGATCCCATATGTATTCTTACGTATCTTTGATGTGACTTTGTGCAAGAGCTCCTATTGAAAGCCTTGTTCCCAACACAAAGCATTTGCTCACTCTATTTGACAAGCCTGTTTGTTCCCCTTCTTTAAGATATGAGAGGACAAACTAAAGAGGACATCTGAACTTGTTAAAAGAGAACAGCAAACTGCGCCATAGCATCTGATCTGTATTTCCTCTAAGCACCATTGCATTTACAAACACAATGGCTAAGAAGGAAATGATTTAATTCAAGGATGCTAGCACCAGCATGACGACACCACTCTGGCACATCACAACGCACCTAATGCCAGTACAACATCAGAAAGAGGCAGTTACCAGATAGTATTAATATATACAGACCTTCAAGAAAAAAACGTTACTTATCCTGTAAGCATCTGTTTGTGACATGTAGTGCTATAAATTCACATGTTCTGCATACTCCTGCCATCTAGTGCTGGGCTTGGACGCGCGCCACTTGTTTTTCTTCAAAAAAGTCTTTCGAGTCACAAGGTAAAATGACTCTTCCTATTACTGGTAATGCTCAAGGGCATCCGCTCCATTGTTAGATTGTATTTACCGCACGTAGGGTGAGGATGATTCAGAGCAACAAGAAATAGAACAAGAAGTCCATGCAAAGAGTTAGGAAAAGAAATGCATCTGCAACAACATGAGACGTCCGGGGAGGAAGCGTGGGTGCATGTGACTACAGCACTACATGCCACAAACAAATGCTTACAGGGTACAATGTTCAGTTTGTGGCCATGTGTGGTTGTAGATACACATGCTCTGCATAGACTGTAGAGCGGTTCTCCCCTGAGCGGGGGCTAACCGGAGGATGTTCCTAAGGCCTGGAAAAGTGTACGCAGAACAGCCTGGACAATGTCAGCTTGTTGGCAAGCTAACACGTCCACACTGTAATGGTGCACCAGGTAGCTGCTTTACAAGTGTCAGCAACAGGGATGTTACCTAGGAAAAAAACCGATGGATGTTCTCTTTATGTGGGTGGACTGGAGTCTGTGTGGGGCGGGTAACTGCCTCTTGGCTTTAGTGTAGCAAGTTGAATGCATTTGACCAACCACCAGGCTATGCCCACTTTGGAGCGAGCATGCCCCTTGCATGGGTTTGTGAATGAGATGAACAACTGTTGGGTTTTGCGAAAGGGCTTTGTTCTGTCAATGTAATACAGGAGGGCTCTCCTGATGTCTAGTGTGTGAAGGCCATTTCGCGAGATTAAGCCGCCTGGGGTTTGGATGCCTGACTGTGCCCTGGTTCTGGGTTAGAAGATCTGGCCGGTTGGGAAGCCTATCGTGGGGCACAAGGGATAGTTCGAGCAGAGTGGTGAACCAGGGCTGTCTGCCCACGTTGGAGCTACCAGGATGAGAGTGAGGGATATTTGCCGAAGCATCTCAACCATGAATAGAAAGAGTTGGAGAGGCAGAAAAGTGTAGGCAAGTATCCTTGACCAGGTCATCCATAGTGCATTGCCCATGGACTACGGGTGTAGGAACCTGGAGGCGGAGTCTGGGCATTTGGCATTTTTGCGGCTGTAGCGCAGAGGTCTATGTCAGAAAACCCCCAACATTGGAAGGAAGGGAGCAGGGCTTGTGGGTGGAGCTGCCACTTGTGGACTTGTTGCTGTATCCTGCTGGGTAAGTCTGAAGAATCGTTGTCTGCAACTGGCAAGTATTCTGCCAGTAGATGGGATTTGTGGGGAACTGCCCAAAGTTTGATTGAATTCAGAGGCACGACTAAATGCCACAACTGCATCCACTGTAATAACATTCAACCAGGAGACACGCTAACTCATCCACGAACAGGCGAAAGTATTAAATTAAGACACTCCACTGATTGCAACTCTTGTAATGTAGTGTCCAGTATTAAATGCCCCAGCGGATTCTTATATGTAGGGAAAACCGAAAGAAAATTAAAAATCAGATTATCAGAACATAAAAGTACTATTAGGAACAACATTTAAAACTCTAGTGTAGCAAAACACTGGGAAGGAAAGAGACATAGTATTGTCCAATTGAAATTTCAGGTCATTGAACAAATACCTAAACAGGAGGGGGTTGACAATGCTAAAAGGCTCCTACAAAGAGAAGCTTTTCAGATAAAAAGGTTAAATTCTCTGTTACCCAAGGGGCGCAATGATAAATTTGAGATGTCTTGTTTTTTATAAACCTAACAGTACACAAGTAGAAATGTCAATTGAGTTTGAGTAACTAAATATGTTCTGGTTTAAATATCATTCTTGTATGCAGAAAAGTTAGGAACTTTCAGTATGTTCAGTCAATCACAGCTAAATGACAGTTTTACCGACTGACACTGCCCACAGACGGTGAATAGTATTGGTGATAATTCGGTTGTAATAAAGATTGGCCATTTCAAAATGGCGGCAATTTAGATTCGTATTATCGCGGCAGAGTCGCGTAATCTTGCGATAACTCGCGCGTGGAGTTATTTAGTTGTAATCTAGGAACTGCCGGTTTACGGACTGACTGGCGGTTGAAATAGTGAGCGGTGTACTCCACATACGGGTAAGGAATAGTTTAAGGCTGAGATTATGCTCTCATTACGCGCTTGGCTTCGTTTTTTATAAAAGGTGCCATTTACGTTTTGCAGAATAGTTGGAAAGAGAAAATTTCAATGGAGAACGCGAGTCTTGATCAGACTGTGTCTAGCAGTGATACGAAGATTGATGTCTTGGCGTTAGCGTATGTTCAGGAAGCCGTGCCTTCGTAACAATAAGGTACGATGCATTCCTTTGTGGTTACTTGATGAGTATTCCTATAATGATGGGATTCAGGTAATCGTGTTCCCCTCTTGGTTTTAACAGGCTTAATCAATCTTAAGACTGCCTCACGCTCATCGACGTGAGTTTCACAGTGTTCAGGTGTTTGGCACTGGGATTCGGTGACTTATGAACCGGTTGGTTTTAGCGACATAAAAACATGGAGTTACGGAATAGGACTCACTTTGAGGGTGATGTTAGCAACATTAGACTGACTTTAACAGTGCTGTGTGAATCGAACACATAAAAAGCGTTTTTCGCTGATGCAATGTATACGTATGTTTTTTCTACAGATATTGCCCCTGACGAAGGGACTAGGTCGTCCCGAAATGCATTGGGCGAAGACCAAGAAATCAATTTATTTGTGAAATTATGTTTGCAAAAATTTGATTGGATATCATTTCGTATAGAAACATGGTGGTATATTGACACAAAAGCGGAATGTGCAATGTACAATTGAATGAAGTATATGTTAAAAATTCGGTTTAAACATTGTGTTTAAAATTAAAACACTTTATGGAAAAAGCCTTAAAAAGTGTTGTAACACTGATATAATTGACGGTATATCTAAAAATTGCTGTGCTTGCTTATGTCCAGGTGATTACAACCTGGCCTTCACATGGTCAATATACGTGCTTGGCAGGCATTAGATAAGCAATGCACGCATAATGGTGACAAAGTATGTCTTTATAAAAAGGGGATCATCACAACAGTAATAGTTAAATCACGGTTAAAGAGGAGGCAGTGCTGGACTTCCCCCCACATTTTACGAAGTGCCCACATCCACATCCCCTGAGCAACACTGACTACTGTTGCGAGTGCGTGCCTCCCTGTTTCTGGAGGTTATCCACGGCAGTCCTGTTTGTGCGGATGAGGACCACTTGGTATTGGGTGTGTCTGAAGAAAGTTTTGACTGCTAACTGGATAGCCAGTAGCTACAGGTAGTTGATGCGGAAAACTAGTTAGTGGTGTGTCCACATGTGCTGAAAGGTTGAGTCTTGTAAATGTGCACCCACCAGATGTAGAAAGCGTCCATTGTGATGGACACTTGAAGTACTGGGTCGAGAAAGTACTGGCCTCGAAACAGATTGTTGCTGTTCCACCACTGCAGAGAGCGATGGGGGCGGGCCCATATGAACACTAGAACCTCCCAGTGACCCTCCGCTGTGACCACAGTGCAGGTAGACACACCTGCAATGGGAGCATGTGTAACATGGCATGGGGAAATATGGCAATACAGGAGGCCATCTTTCTGAGGATGTGCATGCCCGTCCTTAATGTTATTTGGTGATCTGCCTGAAAAAGGAGCAGTAATGACTGGAAAGCTAGGACCCTTGCTTAGCTGGGATAAGCTTTTACGGTGACTGCCACTAAGAAGGGCATAACCTGAAGCGGCTGAAGATGAGACTTTACCTTGTTGACGGTAAACCCTAGAGTGCACTATGGGGCTATGATGGCCTGAGTATGATCCAGGCACTGAAGTTCGTTTGAGCGAGTTAAGGTTGCTCCTCTTAAGATGAGAGGCTACCACGGCAAGACACTTTGTGAGCACTATGAGGGCTGTGGTGACCCCAAAGAGCAGCACTTTGAACCGAAAATTCTGGCACTTACCACAAACTGGTGGTACCATCGTTGTGCAGGAGGATGGGGATGTGAAAGGAGGCATCCTTCACGTTGAGTGCAGTCACAAAGCTGCCTTGCATGCAGTAGAGGGATGACATCCCTTGACCATGTGAAAGTGATCTGAGAGGATGCATGCGTTGAGAGGCCAGAGGTAGAGCATGGACCAGAGCGCCCCATCCTTCTTTGATAAAAGCAAGTACAGGGAGTACACTCTTCTTCCGCATGTGTGTGGTGGCACGAGCTCTATGGCCCCTTGAGAATGAGTCTCTCTATTTCTTCTTGGAGAAGGCGCTGATGTTCTGGGGATAGGGTGTGCTTGTGTGAAGGGATGCTTAGTGGTTTTGCAGTGAGTTTTAAGCAACAACCCTGCCCTATGATGGAGAGGACCCATTGATATGAGTTGATCTCATGCCACAGTGGCTGAAACCCCTGGAATCTTCCCCCAACAAGTGTAATGGGATTGTGAGGGGGCGAGGAGGGGATCTGGTTAGTTACTACTTGGCAGCTCCCTTAGCCGCTCCACCTTTTCCTCTACCTCGAGAGTTGTTCCCCCTATAACCTCCCTTTGTGTAGCCCCATGAAAAGGGTCCACTCTTGCTGCGACCTCCAATAGGAGGAAGTGGCTTCGGGCGAGATGATTTTGGCTTCCCCTCTGCACTGGGTCCTCTGAAAGGAACCCTGGGGAGAAGGCGTTTGAAGAGATCCCATAGCCTTCTTAGTATGTGTCTTTTTTTCGCAAGCATCAGGTAAACCTGTGGTTGGAAAAGCCCCATTGAAAGGCAGTTTGAGCAAACGCTGCGGTACCTCTGACATGAAGCCAGAGACATGCAGTCCGGCATGGCGGTGAATAAGGACGCTAGTGGCGTCAACGGCACACTGACAGTGGGTGATCGATCCTGTGGCCACGTTTTTTGTACTGCTCCGGGAGGTGCCGGAGCAGCTCCTCCATCTTGTCCCAGTGTGCCTAATCATACCTGGAGAGCAGGCTGACGAGGATGGCGATTTGCCAATGGGTTGCACACTGAGCGGCAACCCGCTTACCTGCCCTCCTTGTCTGGTGGTGGTGCATCGCAGTACCTTGGGCACTGGCACTTTTACAGGCCGTATGAACCACAAGAGTCTGGAGAGTTGTCCTTTGATGCATGGAAGGTCTGGGTGTAAGGGTTTATATTTCTTATTCACCCTGGGGGCAATCACCCTGGCTTTAACCGGCCCTTGAATCCTCAGGAGCAGGCTTGAGCAATCGGTTTTGCATAGGGAGGAATTGTAAGGAGCACTGAGAGGAGGACAGTGAGGAAGTCCTCATCCTCCTGGACTTTATGCATCTCCACCTTGTGAAAGGTGGAAGCTTGATGCAGAACTTCATGGTATGAGGTAGCGTCATCTGGCGGGAATAGTTTAGCAGGTTATAGGTCTGGAACAGTATCTCTAAATGGGTCGACATCATACTCGTCGCACAGGTCGTGTGGCTGGGAGTCAAATAGAGCGAAATTGGGATCTAGTGGGTAGCATGGAGTCACCGCCCCAATGGAAGAATGTGAGGAACCCTCTGGTGATTCAGACAGAGAGGCTCCTTCTGGCTGAGGTAATGATGGGAGGAGGGGAGAGGGTGGAAGAGGAGCATGGGAAGGAGGAAGATGAGGAAGACGGGGACAAGGAAATTTAGGTCTAGTGCCCTGATCCTGGAGCCTTTAGGTCTTAGCCGATAATTCAGGTTCCAGGTCAAGAGCCTCTTCAAAAGTCAATTTCCTCTTAAAAGGAAAAGGGCTTGAATATTTGGTGGGGGCTGGGTGAGTTTCCTTCCAACTTGTGGGTGGATAAGGATCCGTTTTTGCCAGGCACTGAGCACCTCTTCAAGGCCCTGCAGAATAGGCTGCTCTTGATTCCTTAATGCAGGGGAGGACGGAGATGTCAGCACCAGGAGCTTTGGCGCCGAAGCTGGTTTGGCGTGCAGAGGAAGGTTTGGGCTCCTATGGAGTCTTCGTCACTCAAGATGGCCTCGAGTGTGTCTTTGATGCTGGTGCCGTCTGTGTCAGGGGCCAGGTCTTTTGTGGCGGTTTCATCGCCAGAGGCTGACTTGACATTGGACCTGAGGTGTGTTTTCGGTGCCGAGCATGGCCCTTAGGCAGTGGTGGACTGGAAGCCTGATGCTGGATTTTTGGGCTTGATGTCTGACACCCTCGAGGGTGGTGCTCAGCCTCAGCTCGATGTCGAGCAGGATGACTAACTCACGGTTGATTTCTTCGGTTGGACCTTAAGGGTCTGAGTTCCTTGTTTCTGATTCGCAGTGGGAGCTGGGCTGAAAACCAGAGGCCCCGGCTGTAGTATCTCCTTGACGTCTCGACCCTCGAAGATGTTGGGGAGTCATCTTTTTGCCGCTGTGCAATGGGTCATTGAGCGAGGTGTCAATCGCAATGATAACGTAGTGTGTTCTTTGAGCGGAAGGTGAGGCAGGCAGAGCAGGAGAGCGCGTCATGCTCTGTGGACAGACAAAGGTTGAAAACTTGGTGGAGGTGGTCTGTCTAGGAAAACTTTGCTCAACACTGTGGGTAGTTTTAGAGTCCTTTCCATCTCTGATGGAACATTCTCGGCAAAGAAGATGACCAAGTAGGCCCCAAAAAGGGCAAGCGTCAGGGGCAGGGTGTTGGGTAGATCTTGGTTGCCGAACCCGACAGGGACCACAACAATATTGAAACAGTGCTGTACCATGGATTGTTTAGCCAACAGGTCTGGAGAATCCCAACAGGTCCGAAGTCTATCACTGTGAAGCGTCAACCTGGAGCTTGGTGGGGACACGTCTGAACCCAATGGAGGAAAAAATCTAATGATGGAGCTGATGCCCATGCACATTACCAGTAATAGTAGGAGTCACTGTAGCTCAACACTAGATGGCAGGAGCAAGTGTATTGACTGCTACAGATGCAAGAAACACATTTATGCCACAAATCCTTGCAGGTGTCTTCAAGAAACCACAAATAACCTACAATTGGCCTTACTGAATACTTTTCTTACCTGTTCTGTCCCATATTCTTCATATAGAACACAAAGGTACATCCTTAGCCTGTTGAAATGGGATATCTATACCCGATGTTCTACAAGTAAAAGTTTAAATAAATCTATTCATAAGCCAAAAAATGCTGCTCTAGTGTTAGTAAACCAGAATGCGTACCATTTCTAATAAATCCTGTGCCACAGAAGATATTCTGACACAACACCTGAAGCCACTTTAAACCAGAGTTTGGAAGTTCACTGGGAAGTCATAATACTGAAAGTCAACTCAGTTTCTGACATGATGCAAGGCCTCGCCAGAGCAAGTGGTTAATCTGACCAGCATGTCTTACCTGTGGGACTGGAATCACCCTCTCCATCTTCATCATGCGGTCTCTGAGAGACTTAATCTCTTCATCCTTCATGTTGTTCTGTAATTTCACTTCTTGCAGGATGTCTGTCAATTTGTCGATGTGGGCCCGCAGGTCATGGACACCAGTTTTGCTCTTTCCCTCTCCCTCCTCCCCTCTGTCCTCCCCGACTCCTACTGTGTCCCAGACATCTCTAGAAACTGCCCGCCAAGTGTCCTTCTCGTTGGGGTCTTTCTTCCCATACATACGGCAGAGCTCCTTCATCTTGACAATGGACATGGCCTCAATTTCTTGCTTGGTGTGCTTGAAGTCATTCAGGGCAACCTCGTAACAGATCTCCTTCACAGCCTGCATTTTTAGGTCTGCCATGGTCACCCACTTGGGGTCCTTGCTGATGCGGCGTCGCTGAGGTATCTGGTAGACCCGGATGGGCTCTCGTTTCTTGCCACTGCTGGGAAGCCCACATTTTTTAACAATGGTTTGAACTTTATTTGCTGGCAGCTTCTCTCGAAGGGATGAGATTAGACGCCAACTCTCTTCACATGAGCGTTTATCAGAGTCATCTCCACTGTCAGAGTCTGCATACTAAACAAGATTAAAAAATAAAGTAATTTGTGGAAGAAATTCACTTTCATGTTCTTAGCAATTTACACATGGGATACTTCTGTTTCAAAATGTTTTACAAACGTGTGTCAAGAAAACATTTTTAATGGGTGTGACTCACATTCTTCTATTCCTAGGAGAGAGCAGTGAGAAAAGGAATACAAACACTACAATGCTGTGATATTAAGAGACACTCAATAAGGCCCGGTGAGGGCCGTGATAGTGAAGAAGGGTGAGATAGAGGATCAGAATCATGAGCCTCTTGAAAAAGAGGATAAGGGAGGCATAACAAACGAATGAACAGTAATATCAATCATTATGAACTAGACCATGAAATTGGCCTTAGGACTGGCGGACAAGTATGATAAAAATTGAACACACAAAAAATGGCATTTAATGAATCAAGGCTACTTAAAAAGACTACAAAACATGTTTCCAACATCAGTTTAGTGTACTCTATAAACAAGTGAAAAAATGTTACTTACTTTTTAGTAATGCTGTTCTTGATGGATATGATCCACTCCCAGAATCCTTATCTGGAACCATTTCCAGGTGCCCAACAGGGAACGAGTTCAGAAAGGAACCAGGCATATATAATTCAGCATCACTCTTGCAGTGCCGTGTGAGCACCACATATTAGGTGTAGGTATTAGGAACCACAGGAGTCGGTAATGTCCGATCCAGCCCACGCTATCTTCATTTACTCAGAGGCTAAGTGTGAAGATGGCAAAACAAACCTGCAAAATTAATTTCATAGCCATCTTGAGAGACGGTGGCAAGGGGGCTTGGGCAAGTTTGAGGAATCTGCAGAAGATTTAATTTCTGCCAGAAGGAAAAGTTACTTACCAGTAATTCTAATACTCTTCCAGGTAAATCTTCATTAGTAATAAGCACTGACTAGCAGACTAAAAAACTCACTACTTTCTTGTATCCTATCATGCCTCACCATACACAGTTAGGGCATTTTTATCCTGCTCCTGGAAACAGGATCATGTAGCACTGAACTTTGCCTATTTGGCCACTTTGTGGTAAACTTAAGAGAGTAGAAGCTGTGACAATGCATGTTGTCGATAGTGGTAAATAGATCTAGCAAGGCTATGCCCCACTGACTGAAGATGCCCTATGCCACCACGGGATATAGGCGCTGCTCGTAGTCCACTAGCCAACATGTGCTCTGGAGTTCAGAGACCTGGCTAGGGGGCTGGCTTCCCAAATAATACTTTGCTGGTCCAATCACCTGCCGATACGTAGAGCTTCCTGGCACAGGATACAGGAACCTACTCCCATTCTGCCCTCCTTGTTGCAAAGTCACCTGGGAATCATGTTGTGCATTAGGACCTCCTGAATCTGATTTCCTTTGAAGATCACCCTAAGCTCCAGAAGGGTAATGTGGAGTTGGCTCTCCACTTGAGACCAGAAGCCCCAGATATCCTCCTCCCCAATATGGCCTCCCCATCATAGTAAACCATGCATCTGTTACAACTGTGACATCCTAGTTAGGGAAGACACATTGGCCTTCCAATTGTCAGGTTGGCACTTGTCTGACACCCTATGAGGTCCAGAATCATCTCTTTCAAGATCTGGGAATGTCCATTCAAAACACTGGGATCACATCCTGAATGCCCTGGCCTTGCTGAGGTGTTGGAAAGGTTTGCAACGCTAATGTGTCCAGGAAAGGCCTTACAAAGGAAACCCTCGGCTTAGGGCTCAGATGGGACTATAGCTCTTTTATGGAAAACCCCAAGGAGATTAAAGCCTAGAAGTTGTCACGGGGTGGTCTGTGACATACTATGACAAGCCCGCCTTGAGCAGCTAGTCATCAAGATACAGAAATATATGTATATAGCCTGTGAAGATGAGCCGTGACCACCACCGTCACTCAACTTAATTGAAGAAGACATTGACAATGGTAAGTAGGGGTAGGTGAACGTCCCCGGAGAAGCTTTGGTGAAGGATGAGGGTTAGACATCTTCATAAGAAATGGCTTTGAGGGAGTGGAGTATGTTGGTCTGCAAGAGATAGTGATTTGAAGGACGACCATTGCAGGATTCTTATCGGGGGAGTGGGTGTAGGAGATGAAGCAGTCTTGGAGGGGTTGTTATGCTGTTGTATCTTCTGTATTTTTTCACTAAAAAGAAGGACGATGGCTGTAGGAAGTTGGCTCTGTATATACTATACCAAAGTAAGGTATAGTGTGCACAGAGCCGGAAGCAGCAAATGGCTGGGGTAGCTCACAAAGGCGTCAAACCTTTGAAGCTTCCCGTTCGTGGACCCTGCCCATCCTGGGGGAGGAGGTTTGGCACCTTGTCCCAGGATGTGCATTATTTCAGTCCCCCGAGAGCAGCAGGCTCTCGATCAAGGAGTCTAGAAACATGTCTGGTGGTGGCAGCTGGCGAGCAGCCACTCATCAAGGACACTAGACTTAGGTTGTTTTTCAGGGGACATCTCTAAGATGCCCTCTGAGTGCGTTTTTCATTAAATCCCACACTGGCATCAGTGTGGGTTTAATGTGCTGAGTAATTTGATACCTAACTTCTCAGTTTTCTGTAAAGCCATTATGGTGCTGTGGAGTTCGTAATGACAAAGTCCCACACCATATACTCTTTATGGCATTACTGCACTTACAATGTCTACGTTTGAGTGGGGCTCTTATAAGCAGAAGAGGGATGTTCTGAGCCAATGGTTTTGGAGCCAGCCCTGTAAAAGGAGCGGCGAAAAGAACCTTTAGGAGAAGGGATTCGTAAGGCCCCCATGGACTTAGCAGTGTCCGTATCTTTTTTCATCTTTTCTAAAGATGTGTCAACTGAGGGCCCGAAAAGATGCTCTTGATCAAAGGGCTGATTAAGAATAGCCGATTGCACCTCTTGTTTGAATCCGGAGTCAAGTGTGCCTGCGCAATAAAACACTAGAGTTAATGGCACGAGATGTGGTATCAGCTGCGAAGAGCGCACCTTTAATTGAGGTGTTTGTGATCAATTTCCCCTCTTGTATAAGGTTGTTAGCTTTTTGTTTGTACTGGCCAGGAAGGTGTTGCATGAGCTTTTCAAGCTCATCATAGTGCGCCCTGTCGTACTTGGCCAATAAAGCTTGGGCATTGGCAATCCGCCAATGATTCGCAACCTGTGACGCAATACGTTTACCAGATGCGTCTATTAGTTTGGACTCTTTATCAGGCAGGGGAGTGTTGCCTGTACTTTGCGAGTTTGCCCTCTTGCGTGCATTAGATACCACAAGAGAATCTAAAGGGACTTGGCCTTTAATGTAAATTGGGTCATTGGGAGCTGCCTTATATGTTTTGTCTACCCTGGTGTTGAGAATTCTGGCCCTGACAGGGTCTTTAAACACTTCTGGAGCATGTTTGAGCATGCCCTTTAACATTGGCAGGGTGTGCGTGGATTTTTGCGAGGGTGCAAAAGTTTCAAGTAAAAAATCTTCCTCGAAGGGATCAGATTCTAACTGTACCCCGTGGTATTGGGCAGCCCTATTGATTAGTTGCGCAAACCCAATATTGTCATCAGGTGGTGATGGCCTAGATGACTAGAGGTCTGGGTAATTAAGTGGGTCGGGATCTGTGCTGTAGTCATCCCAAGGGACTACTTCGTGTGGGATGATATGATCATCATTATCCCCATCTCGATCTATATTTCCACCCCTATCTGTATCCTCATCATCTGGTGTTTGAGGTGAAAAAGTCTGTTGTGGGGAGTGAGGTGGAGAAATTAAAAGATTTGGATCAGCTGGAGGAGGAGAAGGAGGTGGAGAGGTGTTAGTACTCATCTCATTTCGCTTCACAGGTATTTCAGGTTCCTCTGAAGTGTCCAGTTTTCTCTTTTTTGGAGGTTTGGCGATGACTTTGCCAGTCTCTGGATCGATAAAAAGAGTTTTTTGTTTTGGATCCGAAAAGTCAGGTAGAAACTGTGAGGGTAAAATGTCTTTTTTCTGTGCCGAAGATTTTGGGTTAGAATGTTCTTTGGACGGAGTCTCTGAGGCTTTTTGCTTGGGCTCCTTAGGTTTTCTAGGAGTTTGTGGCTCCAAGACTTTTTTCGGCTCCGGCGATTTTTTCGGCTCCGACTGTTTGTCTTTGGTATGTTTCGACGCCGAGGTTTTCGGCGTCTGGGCTGTCTTCGTTGCCGACGAAGCAGGACGTGGCACATCTTTGGTCTTGTGCTTCGGTGCCGAAGGTGACTTTTCGGCACCAGAATGCGGCTGGCTCGAGCCAGAAGGCTTGTCTTTAAGTTTCATGGCCGGGCCTGAGGGAGGGACGTCTGAAACATGCTGTCTATGTCGACCCGAGCGCGCTACCGAAGCCTTAGATTTGGGTTTTAGGAGAGGGGTTTCGGTACTCACGGACAGCTGAGCCGGGGTGATTGTCTCCTCTTCGGCGTCGGAGTCGTCGGCGGAGATGTCGTCTTCATCACCTTGTTGCTCCGGCTGGACATTAAGATCTGCTCCAAAGAGGTCTGGAATCGAGCTGCTTCCGCGAGACATTTCGTGACATCGAGCCTGACGATCATGGATGGTTTTCTTCGACATGAACGATGCACAGGCCTCGCAGTTTCTGTCTCCGTGCTCCGGGGAGAGGCAGAAATTACAAACCTTGTACAAGTCTGTGTGTGGGAACCTAGCACCACATTCGAAACCGATGTCGACCCGGAGCGTAGCAAATCACATCCGAACCTGATGGCGGAAAAAAACAATCTGCCTTCCTGGGGAGACATGCTAACAACTCCCACGAAAGGCCACAATAGGGGGCTGCATGGGAGAGAGGTGTTACCTCCTTGCTGCAGGAAGCCACAGAGGTTTCAGGCCAAAAGGCGATCTTAAAAGGAGAGGCCACTTTGAAGGGCAGATGGGTAACCCTTAAGGGAGGGGCATTCTATTGTTGAAGCAGACAGGCTGGCACTGGGGAGAGGAGAGGTGAGGAGAGAAGCCAGTTGTCAAACCAGTTTTTCCAGAGGTGTGTAGCCCCTTGGTAGCCACACCTCAGGGGCTGGGCTAGGGTGCTGAGTGTTGCGAGAGGGGTCTCTCCATGTTGAGTGGGCAGAATCGTGCATCCTGGGATAGCCAGATGCCACACTTCCCGCAAGTGGCCCCCTGGTGGGAGGGAACCTGGTAGCCCATTAGCTACGAACCGCATCATGCACTATGGGCACTTTCCAAGCATAAAGGGGGCACCCTGGCACTTAGATCTCGACCTACTTTGAAGAAAGACTGAAGTAAACATGGCAGTGAGGGAACTGCAAAAAGAGGGTGCCCCGACAGAGACTGCACCTGCTGCCCCTGTTGGCTAGCGAAGACAGGGACTGTGTCTGCTGTGTCCTGCTCATAGAGAAGCTGTCTGCAGAGCCCAGTCAAGCCAAGAGAACGCCAAGGGCCAGCTGACTGGCCTCCTGTTTCTAGTACAGGGACACAAAAGCTGATGAAGCCTGCGGGGGCAGGTTGGTAGCACAAAGTCTTCCAGCCGCAACCAACACTGCAGTGCAGCACCAAGGACCAAGACCCAAAGCACAGAGTTGCAACTAAGTTTTCTGAACCCGGGAGTGCTGTCTGACAGTTGCTGAGCCCATCACAATGCAAGTTATTGACCCCGGAAGAATGGGTTAGTGACGGCGACAAAAGGCGACTGGACTTCAAGACTGGACAGGACTAAGTGGGACATCGACCCTGCAATCAGGGCCCCTCACCATCTTCGAGGACCAAGGAATTTCTGCAGGAAGACCCCATAAACCCATCGCATCCACAGCATCCTTAGACCATCTTCAGCATTCTTTATTCCTTGCATCAGGACTACTCCATAGGAATCCATTGCGATGCTGATAAAGTGCCTGGAACTGATGGAGAATTGCTTCTTCTGTGGAGGAAACTGTTCTTGAGGACCTTGGCGGTCCCCCTGACTAGCTCCCTGCTGGAGGTGGCCACCCCAATAATTCTAATCGACTACATTGACACATACCCAAGTTTACCTTGAAAACGTTATCAAGCGTCCAATTCTTTGACTTTGCCAAGGCTTGTTCGCGGTTGAGTGCAATTGCTTTTATTTATTATTGCTTATGAATCTATACCTTTGGAACTCTCCGGTGGACCTTTTTCATTCTAGTGTCTAAATTCTTATAAAAATTAAGTCTATTTTTATAAATTGGTTTCGGATTTTTTGAGTATTGTGTTGATTTCTTCTACAATTGTTTTGGGGCTGTTTAAATGCGTTATACTTGTTCCTTTGTGTAAGCCTGGATGCTCAGTGCCACAGCTATCCAGTGTTGACCTGAGGGTTTTACAAACAAAACCTACTGGACCTAAAGAACAAGTTACTTACCTTCGGTAACGTATTATCTGGTAGAGACCATCTAGCTGCAGATTCCTTACCTTTGAATTTCCCAGGCATCAGGATGGATCCAGAAACTTTTGCTGAGCAATACCCCTTGCGCGCTCCGTCGGGAGACTCCATTTGGCACTGCGTGACATTGACTGCGTCGGTTATGACATCGCGGTACCTATATAGGCGGCACACAGACGTCGGTACATTTTGTTTTTTTTCATGCCAGAAGCTCACAGCCACGAAGTAACTGACGTAGTTGTGTGCACAACTAGTGCCCTGAAAAGGGGAATAACCCTAGCCCTACAACATTAGTCCACAAATCGGGGAGGCATGGGTGGGGCTGTAAGTAATCTACAGCTAGATAGTCTCTCTACCAGATAATCCGTAACGTGTTCATCTGATAGAGACTTCTAGCTGCAGAGTCCTTACCTTTGAATTAGATACCCAAGCCATACTATTCCGGCGGTGGGTTGCAGACCACAACCTTATACTAGGAGGTCGTGCATGACCGAACGCTCCAAATGTCCGTCTATGCGGACCAGACTGCCCAGGCAGTAGTACTCGGCAAACGTGTGCAAGGATGCCCATGTTGCCGCCTGGCAGATGTCAAGGACTGGGAAACCCAGAGCCAAGCCATAGTCGCATCATTTCCCCATGTGGAATGGGCCCTTAATCCCTCAGGGGGCTGTTTCTTGGCCAGGGCATATCAGATCTTAATGCAGAGAACAACCCCGCGAGAGATGGTCCTTTTCTGCACTGCCCTTCCCTTCTTTGCTCCCACGTATCCCACAAAGAGTTGGTCGTCAACCCGGAACTCTTTTGTGTGGTCAAAGTAGAACAACAAAGCTCTTTTTGGGTCCAGGCGGTGGAAATGCTCCTTTTCCTTAGAGGTATGCAGGGGAGCAAAGAAGGTGGGCATCATGATGGATTGACCCAGATGGCATGAGGTCACAACCTTTTGCAAGAATGAAGCACGGGTGCGAAGCACCACTTTGCCCGGAAAAGACCTCATGTAGGGAGATGTGCAAGATCACACCTGAAACTCACCCTCCGGGCAGATGTAATCGCGACTAAAAAGGCTGTCTTGATGTTAAGCAGCCGGAGGGGACAGTTGTGTAAAGGGTCGAACTGAGTTAACTGAGGACCAAATTAAGGTCTCACTACGGCATAACAAAGGGTGTGGGTGGAAACAAGTGAGCCAGCCCTTTTAGAAACCTATGTACAATTGGAGACCTAAAGAGAGAGGGCTGTTCTGGCAGCTGCTAAAAAGCAGACAGAGCAGAAAGATAACCCTTGAGAGTTCCCAAAGCAAAGCCCTATTGGGCAAGGGTTAGAATGAAAAAAGAACAGTGGAAAGAGAAGCAGAAAGATGGTCAATAGACATTTCTGTACAGTACAATACACATTTCTGCCAACAACAGGCATATACCGTCTTAGTAGAGGGCCGCCTGCCCGCCAAAATAACGTTACATACTTCTGGAGGAAAAGCCAAAAGCCAATCAACTTCCCCCACTCAATCTCCACGCACAGAGGCAAAGAGTTGATCGGTTCGGGTGGAGAACCCTCCCCTGCCGCTGCGAAGGGGAAGCCTGATCGGAAGATCGATGCTCATCTTCAGATGCTCTGGATACCAGACTCTCCTTGCCCAGTCCAGAGCCACAAGGATCACTTGGGCCCGGTCACGCCTGATCTTCTTCAGAACCTTGGGTAGGAGTGGTATGGGCGGAAAGGCGTACAGCAGGCCTGAGCTCCACTCGCAACAAAAGGTGTTGCCAAGCGATAGCCGCCTTCGAAACTCCATCACGCAGTATTGCTGACACTGCACGTTCTCTTTGGAGGCGAACAAATCTAACCAAGGTTCTCCCCACTGCTGAAAGAGACCTTGCGCCACCTCTGTCTGGAGACGCCATTCATGATCCGCTAGGCATCGATGGCTGAGTTTGTCCGCCCTGGCATTCAGAGAACCTGCCTGGTGTTGAACCACCAGGGTTGTGCCCTGCTGTTCCAGCCATGTCCAGAAAAGCAGGGCCTCTAGACAAAGGGTCCACGACCCCACCCCGCCCTGCTTGTTGCAGTATCACATGGCGGAGGTGTTTGTCCGTTAACACCTGCACTAACTTCCCCCTGACAGAGGGAAGAAATGCTTTCAATGCCATTAGAATCGCTTGAAGCTCCAACAAATTGATGTGGAGCCCCACCGCTCCCAGATGGCCGCCCCATCCCAGAAGTGAGGCATTTGTCACAACTGTGAGATCTGGTTGGGGAAGGGAGCTAATCACGGTTCGTCGACCACCACTGCATTTCTTTCGCAGTTCCTTCCGAGATCTGGACCATGTCAGTGAGATTTCACCAATGCTGTGCCCACTGGAACTTCAAGTCCAACTGCAGAGTCCGCATACGCCACCTGGCATGTTTTACCAACAGGATGCAGGAGGCAATGAGGCCCAGCAGCCTCAGAGTCAGTCTCACCAAAATCCAGGATAGAGGCTGAAACATCAGAATCAACCTGAATATCCTGGACTCAGTGCAGTTTCAGGCCTATCCTCCCAGAACAGCTCAGATGAAAAGAAGCGTCTGAGAAGGAGTTAGGTGTGACTTTGGCATGTTTATAGAGAACCCCAGAGAATGCAACAGGTCCACCATAGTCCGAAGGTGGGAGCCGACAGCCTGGGGCGCGGATGCCTTTAACAGCCAGTCGTCGAGGTAGGGGAAGACTGACATCCCTAACCTGAATAGATGAGCTGTGATCACCATCATCACCTTGGTGAACTTCCGATGGGCACTGGTAAGGCTGAAAGGGAGCACAATAAACAAAGTGACCATGGCCTACCTTGAACAGATGGGGATCTGAAAATACGAATCCTGCAGATCCAATGCTGCCATCCAGTCTTCTTGGTCTAGGACAGACAAGACCTGAACTAGAGCGAGCATCTTGAACTTCTTCTTGAGGAAGAGATTGACGGTCGGAGGATATAAAATGGGTCGCAACCCTTTGTTCTTCTTTGGAATCAGAAAATAGCGGGAATAACAGCCACTGTCTACTTCTGAACCCGGGACCCTTTCTATAGCTCACTTGGCCAAGAGAGCTGTAACTTCCTCCTTGAGCAATTGTAAATGATCCTCCACCAGCTGTTCCTGATTTGGCAGAATGGGGAGGAAAAGAAAGATAAGGCAGAGAATAGCCCTCCTGAATGATCTGCAAGATCCACTTGTCTGATGTTATGGACCTCCAGCGGGTGATGTGATGATGGATTCTACCCCCAACTGGAGTGGTGTGGTCTTGCAGAGTCAGACTAGGGGTGCTCGGAGGCTGCAGCTGTCGAGGGCAGGGTGCCCGATGACTTCTGGCTCCCCTTTCTAGGTCAGAATGAACCGTGTCTACGTCCGTGGGAAGCCAGCGCAGGACAGTGGCTGCGATGGGGCTGACGCGACTGGACGCCCCTTCCGTTGCCACGAAAGGGGCAAAAGGTAAACTGGCCATGAGGTGTAGAAGAGAGGCCCAAGGATTTAGCCTTAGCTTGAGAGTCCTTGAACCTCACTAGGGCCGATTCTGCCTTTTTCCCAAATAGACTAGTTCCATCAAAGGGCATGTCCACCAAATTTGCCTGGACATCACCCAAGAAGCCAGCTGTCCTAAGCCAGGCGTGGCATCTCAAGGCCACTGTCGTGGAAATCGATCTGCCCAGCGAATCCATCGTATCAAGGCCACACCCTATAGTGAATTTTGATGCATGTCTCCCGTTCTTAACTGCTTGAGAGAGCACAGCCCAGGCCTCCTCCGGGATTTGTGGCAGAACTTGTGCAACTGTCTCCCCAAGGGAGTGGGAGAAATGGCCCAATAAGCATGCGGTATTCACCAACCGCAATACCAGGCTGGAGGAAGAGAACATCTTCTTACCAAATGAATCCAGCCTCTTTGATTCCCTATCCGGAGGGGCAGAAGGAAACGCGCCCTGGGATGTAGAAGCCTGCACCACCAAGCTTTCAGGGGTGGGGTGTTGGCTGAGGAACTTTGGGTCGCCTGGAGCTGGGTGATGGCGGCACGCAATTGTCCTATTCACAGAAGCCCCTGTGCTAGGTTTGGATAACATGCCTAGAATTACATCAGTTAGCGCTTCAATAAAGGGCACAAGGCGTTCCAAAGTGGAAACCCCAGGTTGAAGCACTTCAGTCAGGAGATTAGTCCTGACCTGCATGGAAGGCAGCTCTAGTCCAAGGCTCTCTGCTGCCCTTTTAACCACCATGACATAGGATGCCCCCTCCTCCGTAGGCACAGTTGGCGGAGAGAGAATGCCAGTATCTCGAGAAGTGGTCAGTCCACTGGCTTCCCCAAGTTTTCCATACCAGTCAAACTGCTCTGCAGAGTCATCCTGGTGTTCCAAAGGGTCCATAGACCCCTCCTATTCCTCTCCTGAGCCTAACACATCCTCAAAGTGTTCAGGCGACAACATAGAACCCCTGGGTTCAATTGGCGTTGGGCGACGTCCTTCCGGCTCTGTGTCATAAAGGGATAAGGATGGGGCTGCTGGTACTGCCGATGGGCACTGGCATCACCAACTTCGGGTACGACACCAGAGGGGGTCGCAATGGCATGAAGGCATTGACCGGGATCACTCGGAGCCAACGGCGTTGAATCCGATGGTGCCCCTTCTGACCCTGTGGGGCCCGAGGCCTCACCAGAAGGGTCGGTCCAATCAAATACATGGCGCATGGCCTCAAACTCTTTAATTTGAATGGGGGTCGCTCCAGCTCCCGGAAAGAAAGGGAGGTGTAAAGTCGACTGTGGCTCTGGCTCCGCAGAACCCTGCCTAGAGCATCGGAACTCCTTACCACTTTCGTCGACGAACGACAGTCGAGGCAAAGATGAAGTTGCTTGGACTTCTGCCTCTTACCAGAGTGTCCAGAGGAACTCGAGTGGTAAGAAGAGGACTTTGTGCTCCGGGAGCGCTTTCGCAACCTCCTCTACTTCAATCAGGACAGGGAGCTCTGTGGAGCCTCGCTGGACGGTGTCGACTGCCGGGCCGCAAGGAGCTTCATAACCCGCTCCAGCAAGGCCTTCGGAACCATAGCCCTACAGTCTGAGCATGACTTCGAATCGTGGTCACGCCCGAGACACCAGAGACAGATGAGGCAGGGATCGATAACCAACATCATGCAGTGGCAGGCACCGCACGGCTTGAATCCTGTCTCTCTCGAAGACATTCTCGCACACGAAGATGGAAAAAAATGCCGAATTCGACAAGAAGTCGAGAAACGGCCTGTCAAAAAGAGACAGAAGGGCAGCTCTTCCTGGATAAGCGCTTACCTGGCGCAGATAGAAAAGAACTGACGCCCGCGCGCCTGGGTGGCACCTACATAGGTACTGCGACATCATAACCGATGCTAACGACTTCGACAATGTCACACGGAGCCGAAAAGAGCCACCAGACAGCACGCAGAAGGGATATTGCTCAGCAAAACTTTCCGGACCCCGCCTGATGCCTTGGAAATTCAAAGGTAAGGCATCTGCAGCTAGAAGTCTATCAGATGGCATTGACAAGTGTATTACTTGGTGAGGTCATAACCACACCATAAAATACACCCCACTTCCTCACGCAGTGGAAAGGCGTTGAGTGGAGTGGCATAGAATGAAACAGTGTAGAGTGGAGTGGCACAGAGTGGAACAGGTGAGACTGTAGTGGCCTAGAGGAGAATAGTGTGGAGTGGCGTAGAGTCAAATAGCGTAGAGTGGTGCAGAGTGGTATACAGTTGAGTGTTGTAGAGTGCAATAGCATAGAGTGGAGTGGCAAACAGTGGAACAGCGTACAATGGAGTGGCATAGAGTCAAGTGAAGTAGGGAGAGTAACATAGAATAGAGTACAGTGGAGCGGCATAGTCTGGAGTCGTGTAGAGTGCCGTATAGAAGAGTGGCATGTAGTGGAGTGATGAACAGTAGAATAGCATGGCATAGAGTCAAATGGCATAGAGTGAAACAGAGTGGACTGACGTAAAATGGAGTACCATAGAGAGGAGTGGCGTAGAGTGGAATAGCAAGAGCGGAGTTGTGCAGAATGGAGTAGTGTATAGTTCAGTGGCTTACAGTGAAGTGCAGACTGGCATACAGTGGCGTGGAGTGGAATAGAGTGGAGTGGAATAGAGTGGAGTGGCAGAGTGGATCAGCATAGAGTGGCGTTAAGTGGGACAGAGTGCTTTGGCGTACAGTAGAGTGGCATAAGGTGGAGTGGCGTACAGCAGAAAAGCTTAGACTGGAGTGGCATACAGTAGAATAGCTTATATAGGAGTTGGGTAGAGTGGAGTCGCATAGAGTTCATTGGTGTACAGTAGAGTGGCTTAAAGTACTACTTAGACGCTGCCCCTGCGTGCTGACATCAGTTCTGACACGACTTTCTATGCCAGAAGCACAGAGCCATGCATCTGGTGTGAACTTGGTTCGCAGACCGTCCTCCGGAGATGGTATTGCTGGGGTATCTATTCTAAGGTAAGGAATCTATATCTGTCTCTTTCAGATGAACAAGTTACTTACCTTCGGTAACGATGTATCTGTAAGAGACATAGGTTAGGTATAGAGTTCTTACCGCTCCACCCATCCTACCCGCTCTGCGAACTGACTTCAAAGGACAAGGACTCCCTTGCAGGGCCCTAGTTTTAGCGCACCAGTGGTCAGTGTCTTGCATAGCTCTGCGCTTCTGGTGTGGAAAGTCGTGTCAGAACTGACGTCAGAGTGCAGGGGCGGCGTCTAAGTAGGCTCCGCGACGTAATCTCGGCGAACATGACGCTAACGACGGACGTGGAGTCAATCAACGCCACCTACTGACATGCAGGGGTACTGCTAAGAGAAAAATTTCTCCAGATCCAGTCTGACACCCGGGGTTAATTCTAAGGTAAGGAATCTATAACTAACTGTCTCTTTCAGATCTTTGCATCATCCACTGATGTAGAAAAAAGCTATAGGTCTGCAAAGTTTAATGGAGATTCATCAAATGGGTGCAAAGTAATTATCAGTCAAAAATGTGATTTTGTTTTGTAAAGAGCAACGAATGCCTACGCGCATCTTGGCACTAGACGTCTGCAGGGACAGTACTGCTGAAAGGACAAAACTGCAATAATTATTAAGATAAAGAGAATAGACATATTTTTAAAAGCTTTCTGAAAGGCCACAGATTAGACTGACATCTTAGATGCAAAGGCATTTGACTCCATACCAAAGAGTTGGCATGAACAAAAATTCTGCCACCCTAATAAGTATTATTGATTTTAGGAACCAGCATCGTTTTGGACGCGGCTGTCCAAAGACATCTTCTAGGTGAATACCAGGTGATTTCTTTTCTTCTGTATTCTGGACCTGTCCCATGAAGCGCTTTATGTGCTATGCAGAGCACATTAAAAGCCGCTAATATTTTTAATAGGGAGCCAATGTAGCTCCTCCAGCCCCATGGCGGCTGATTCATGTTTTCTGATTGTTTTTGAGAAGACGAACTGCTGCAAACTGCAGCCTTTGGAGTTTCTTTTAGAAGTATTACTGCATGCCCACATATAAGGCATTACAGCAGTCCAACCTCGACAAAACTAAGGAGACGACAACTGTTCCAATAAACTCCCATCTCTAGAATCCCAACTATAACTACAGAGTGGATGCCGCCACACTAATATCTTTATATTGGTGTGCTTCAAATACAGAGAGTAATGAGTTTTCTTCTTTTATTTAAGTATTTAATGGTTCCAAATTTAACAAAAGAACGCAACGTTTTTCTTTAGTGTGTGCTTTTTACAAATCAGAGCAGCCATTTTAGGATTATTGCAAAGAACTAAAGGAAAGAGTAATAAATGTCTTTCTTATTTCAGTATAGGCATCTGTATCTAAGCAGCTTTGCCCCCCTTATAAGGAGATGGCAAAGAAAGCTTCAGAAATAGGCTGAAGCCGAGACCCTCATACTGCACATGATTGTGTGATTGTGTTTTAACCAGGAAACAAAAGGCAAATGCTACTTACAACTATGCATCTGTTCTTGGCATGTAGAGCTGCAGATCTACACACTGCGCATAGATCGCAATCTGGTGTTGGACCCGGATGTTGCAGTTGTTTTTCTCTTGGAAAGTCTTTGGAAGTCACGAGGTATGTGACTCCTCCTTTGGATCGTATTGCGCATGGGCTTCGGCTCCATCCTCAGATTGTTTTTCGCCAGCTGGGAAATGATGGAGCGTAGTAATAAACAGTGAAGATGCCCATGTATGTTGTATCTAAATAAGATATACTGGAACAGATAAAAGGTAGCCGGGGAGGCGGGTGGGTGTGTGTAGATCTGCAGCTCTACATGCCAAGAACAGATGCATACTGGTAAGTAGCATATTCCGTTCGAGGCATATGAGCTGAAGATTACACACTGTGCATAGATTGTATAGCAGTACCCATCCCTAGCGGCGACCACCAGTATTTGTTGCAGTGGTTTGAAACAATGTTTTGAGTACAGCCTGGCCCACACTTGCTTGTTGCTTAGCCTGCACATCTACACAATAGTGTTTAGTGAAAGTGTGCGGTGTTGACCATGTAGCTGCTTTGCAGATATCATCTAAGGGGATGTTCCCTAAGAATGCCATGGAAGCCCCTATCCTACTTGTAGAGTGGGCTTTAGGGGGAACAGATAGCGTTCATTTTGCTTTGTGGTAACAAATCTGAAAGCATTTGACAATCCACATAGCTATCCCAGATTTGGAGATGGGGTTGCCTTTATGTGGTGGTGAGAAGGAAACGAACAGTTGTTTGGTCTTACAAAAGGTTTGTGTTCTCTCAATGTAGTAGAGTAAGGCTTGTTTGACATCTAATGTGTGGAGAGCTCTTTCTGCAACGGTTTGTGGTTGCGAGAAGAATACAGGTAGTTCCACAGATTGGTTTAGGTGAAAAGGAGAAATTACTTTAGGGAGGAATTTTGGATTAGTACGGAGAACAACCTTGTTATGGTGCATTTGCAGAAAAGGTTCTTGAATGGTGAGTGCTTCTATTTCACTGACCCTTCTGAGGGAAGTGATGGCTACAAGAAAGGCAGTTTTCCATGTTAGGAATTGAAGTTCACATTTGTGTAGAGGCTCAAAGGGTGGCCCCATTAGTCTAGTGAGAACGATATTTAGGTTCCACACAGGTGAGGGTGGCACTCTGGGGGGAATTATTCTTTTAAGGCCTTCCTTGAATACTTTTATGGCAGGTACTCGAAAGAGTGATAGATGTTGCCTGTTTTGCAGGTAAGCTGCTATGGCTGCAAGGTGCAGTCTAATAGACGTGTAGGCTCGATTGCATCTTTGGAGGTGTAGTAAATAGCCTATGATGTGTTGAATGGACACATCTAGGGGATCAAAGTTATTGTTGTGGCAATAGACCACAAAACGTTTCCACTTGGCTGCGTAGCAAGCTCTAGTGGTTGGTCGCCTAGCTTCTCTAATGACATTCATACAGTCAGGAGGAAGATTCAGATAACCGAATTCTAGGATTTCAGGAGCCAGATCGCACAGTTGAGCTGAGCTGGGTCCGGGTGTCTGATCTCTCCATGGTTCTGGGTTAAGAGGCTTGGAGAGAGGTGTAACTTTTGGTGCGGTACTACAGATAGTTCCAGCAGTGTGATGTACCACGGTTGTCTGGCCCGCGTTGAAGCTACTAGGATGAAAGTGAGGGAGTGTTGTTGTGGTTTGTGCACCACTAAGGGAATGAGTGGGAGAGGCGGAAAAGCGTACGCAAATCTGCCTGTCCAGTTCATCCATATCGCATTGCCTCTGGACAATGGGTGCGGATATCTGGCGGCGAAGCTTGAGCATTTGGCGTTTTCGTGGGTGGCGAAGAGGTCTATCTGTGGATGCCCCCACATTTGAAAGTACGGGTGAAGAACTTGTGGATGGAGTTCCCACTCGTGGATTTGTTGTGTTTGTCTGCTCAGCAGATCTGCTATAGTGTTCTGGACTCCTGGGACATGTTGGGCTAGGAGGAAGATTTTTTGGGGTATGTCCCATCTCCATATGCTCTGTGCTAGTTGAGAGAGCTGCAGAGTGTGTGCCGCCTTGTTTTTGTAAATAGTACATGGCTGTCATGTTGTCTGTGCGGACTAGGACGGCCTTGCCTGATATGTTTGTCTGAAATGCCTTTAGTGCTAAGAATATTGCTAGTAGCTCCAGATAGTTGATGTGGAGCAACGTTTGCTGAGGTGTCCACCTGCCCTGCATGGTGTGATGTAGTAGGTGAGCTCCCCAGCCGGAGAGCGATGCGTCCGCTGTCAGTACTATCTGAGGATAGTACTATCAGGGTCCAGGAACGGTCGCCCTTTGGAAAGGTTTTTGGTGGTCCACCACTGCAGAGAGCGATGGGCACGACCGTCTACCAACACCAGATCAGTCAGTTGACTCTGGGCCTGGTTCCATTGGCGCGCTAAGCATTCTTGGAGAGGACACATCTGGAGTCTTGCATGAGGTACTATGAATATGCAAGAGGCCATCATTCCTATGAGTTGCATGAACACTCGAGCTGTAAGAGAGTGTTCTGGCTGAAATTTGGTGCGTAGGGCCTGAATGTTTGCTATCCTGGCAGGACTGGGGTAGGCTAGCGCTCTTGAGGTGTCTATCGTGACACCTAGGTATTGCTTTATGTGGGACGGTTGCGGATGGGACTTCGTGTGGTTTACTGTGAAGCCCAGTTGGTAAAGTAGGTGTATAGTTGCGTGAGTGTGTTGTACACACTGGTGGAATGAGCTGGCTTTTATTAGCCAGTCGTCCAGGTATGGGAAGACGTGTATGTGTTGTCTTCGCAGATGTGCTGCCACGACCGCTAGGCACTTGGTAAATACTCGCGGTGCTGTGGTGACTCCGAATGGGAGCACTTTGAATTGATAGTGTTGACCGTCCACTACAAACCTGAGATATTTTCTGTGAGCTGTGTGAACGGGAATGTGGAAATAGGCGTCCTTGAGGTCTAGGGTGGCAAGGAAGTCGTTTTGGGAGAGCAGGGGAAGTACCTGCTGAAGTGTGACCATGTGGAAATGGTCTGAATGCATATAGTGATTTAGGGGTCTGAGGTCCAGGATGGGCCTTAGAGTGTCGTCCCTTTTTGGTATGAGGAAATATAGGGAGTAATCTCCCACATTTTGTTGTTGGGTAGGAACTGGCTCTATCGCACTCTTTTGTAGGAGGGGGATTACCTCCTGCTTGAGAAGTGACGAATGTTCCTGCGACATTGGGCGGTGTTTTGGTGGAATGTTTGGGGGGATTGATTTTAGTTCGAGGCAATAGCCTGACCGAATTATTTGTGTCACCCATTTGTCTGAGGTGATAGTAGCCCAGATATTGAAGGAAATTTTGTAGTCTGCCCCTGACTGGAGTGGGATGGTCTGGGGGAGTGAAGGGAAGTCATTGGGTAGGAGTGGAGGCAGAGCGGGAGGTATTAGTTTTACCTCTGCCTTTATTGTTGTTACCCCTGTAGCCACCTCTCTGGTAACCCCTAGTGAAGGTGGATTGTGTAGGGGCTTTATATGACGTAGAAGAGCTGTCGGAGGAGTAGCCTCTAGATGTGCTTCGAAAGGAAGAACGGCGAAAGGAGCGTCTAGGAGGGTGTGATTGTAAGGCTCCCATAGATTTTGCCGTATCGGTGTCTTTCTTCATCTTCTCAAGGGCTACGTCTACGTTTGGGCCAAAGAGATGTTCTTGGTCAAAGGGGTGGTTAAGGATGGAAGCCTGTACCTCTGGTTTAAAACCGGAAATGTGCAGCCAGGCATGCCTACGGAGGAGAACGCTGGTGTTAATTGCCCTAGAGGCGGTATCAGCAACATCGAGGGCACAGCGTATGGAGGTGTTGGTGATGGTTTTTCCCTCCTGGATTAGCTCGTTGGCTCTATTCTTGTACTTGTCAGGGTGTTGCGGCATGATTGCTTCTAGCTCATCATAATGCGCCCTGTCGTATCGTGCTAAAAGCACTTGTGTGTTCGCAATGCGCCATATGTTGGCCGCCTGAGATGCTGTTCGCTTGCCAGAGGCATCTAGGAGTCTGGACTCTTTATCAGGTGGTGGTGCCTCGCCTGATGCCTGGGAGTTTGCACGTTTCCTTGCAGTGGAGACTACGAGGGAGTCTAGTGGTGCGGGCCCTCTGATGTAGGTGGGGTCTGTAGGGGCAGCCTTATATTTCTTTTCGATACGGGGGTTGGTGGCCCTGGCTCTGACCAGGTCTTTAAAGACCTCTGGCGCGTGTTTGATAACACCTTTAAGCATGGGCAGAATGGAAGTGGCCCTGTGGGTGGTATCAAAAGTGTCTAGGAGGAAGTCCTCCTCCACGGGGTCTGTATGGAGATCAACTCCGTGGTAGTGTGCAGTCCTATGTAGCAGCTGGTTAAACCCCATAGTGTCTTCTGGGGCGGGGCGGTTTTGAAGAGTAAATGTCGTCCTGCGGGACGTCTGGGATGTTGTAGTCGTCCCATGAGGTCTGGGGAGTCTGTAGGAGTGGGGTCTCCAGTGGGTTGGTCATGGGGCCCCTCCCCTATGTCTTCATAGACATCGTCATCATCCTCATCTGGAGAGGGTGTGGGGGAATGATGAGGTAGGGGAGGCGGGGGAGGCGGAGGAGATGGAGGAGGAGGTGGATGAGGAGGAGGGGGTGAGGGTAGTCTCAACGGGGAGGTACCACAGTCCCTTTTCTTTGGAGGTGGAGCCGGGGAAGGCTTGTCCAGTGTTTTTTTTTTATGGTGATCATCAAACGTCCAGTTTTAGGGTCTTTAGTAAAAGTTTTTTGGAGTGGATCGGCCCGAAGCAGTTCCTCTGTGAGCGGTCGATCCGTCGGCGCCAAAGGGGTCGGAGCCGGTGGTTTTTTAGTCTTGGAATCATCAGTTTGTTGTTTTGAACTGTGTGGTTTAGACATGTCCGGTTGTTTCCTCGGTTCCGAGATGGCTTTCGGCTTCGAGGTGTGGGTGTCGATGGGTTTGGCTTTCCTGCTCTGTTCCGAAGATGGCGTCGATACCGAGGAGCTAGTGGGTGTCTTCGGCGCCGAGTGTTTCGGTGTGGAAGTCGGCGCGGAGGAAGCCATTTTCTTTTTCGAAGCGGAGTGCTTTTCGGCACTGACGGCAGGCTGGCTCGAGCCCGAGCTGCTAGAAGGCTTGATGGGCTTCTTAACCGGGCCCGAAAGCGAGGTATGGGAAGCAGTGTCTTTGGTCGTGCCTAGGCCCGAGGGCGAAGGCGTGACCGAAGCCTTTTTCAATGCTGTCGAGGGTGGGGCTCGATAGTAGTACTCACGCCCGTCTGTGCCAGAGTGAAGTCCTCGACATCTTAGTCGTCGGCTTCAGAGGCACTGACAAGGCCCTCTTCGGTGTGCTGTTCTTCGGGAACATCGACGCCTTCTCCGAAGATGTCGTCGGGGATTGCAGTCGACACGTGTGCCATGGTTCTCCTGGCTCTTCGGTCTCGAATAGTCTTTTTGGACCGGAAGGATTTGCACGCCGGACAGTCTCGAGCCTCGTGTTCTGGAGAGAGGCAGAGGTTGCACACCTCATGGAGATCGGTGTGGGGAAATTTGGACCCACATCGAGGACACTTCTTAAATGGAGTCCAACTTCTTAAATGGAGTCCTTTCCATGAGCCAGGACCGAGCTGAGGTAGGCCCGAAGGCCTGCGTCGACGCCTGGAATCGAAGTTTCTTGATGAGTTGCGTCGAGTGGAGAGATTGCGTTCGAGAACAATACAGTGGAAGGGAAGGATTGCGTGCCGATGAGAAGAACTGTAACTGGAACGGTTCGGAACCGGAGCGCGAAGAACACATCCGAGCCCGATGGCGGAAAAAACAATCGGAGGATGGAGCCGAAGCCCATGCGCAATACGATCCAAAGGAGGAGTCACATACCTCGTGACTTCCAAAGACTTTCCAAGAGAAAAACAACTGCAACATCCGGGCCCAACACCAGATGGCGATCTCTGCACAGTGTGTAATCTGCAGCTCATATGCCTTGAACATTCTCTTTCAAGGTATATATATAAAGTTACAGAACACTCTTGATTAGTCCATCAGATAAAATGTGTGTTGTAAGAAATGATTTTCGGGAAAATGTGTGATCAGCACAACCACCTGTGGGTCAGACTTGGTTAAAATCAAAAGAGGGACATTACATTAGTGATGTTTTAGAACTTGACATTATATTGGGGCCATTATTCCTTTTAGCTAATTCGTCCTGAAGAAAATAAACCCTTGCAATTACTGCAAGGATATTTCTAGTGGCCATCAATGTAAAAAGATTCAAAGGAATATGTTTCTCCCTGTGCAATGTGTGCCCCAAACAAAGATTGTCATCAACCATCAGGTCTCCTTCAAGCATTAACTGTGCCTCCAGGCACTTGGCAATCTATATTCCTGGATTCTATTTTTGAGTTAGCTTTTGCAAGAGTAGGTTATTAATACTATTAAAATGTTGTCCCTCTGTAGCAACTTTAGCCTTACTTTTGTTTGCAATCAATTGTGTAACTATATCGGTTCCATTGGTTATTGTTTCTAACAGAGGTCCACAGTTTATTACTAGATTTTGGAGTACCGTTTGTAATCTTTTCCTCATTTACGTACCAATGTCATCTAGCCATTATCCACAACTGGGTGGATGAAAGAGGTTAAGTCAAAGTCTGAAAAAGTATTTATGTTTTAACTTATAACAAGAGTCTGCTCATCGGGTAACATCTTTATGTCTTGGCGAGTTTGCCTACAATAAACGTCCTCATTTATCTTTGGGTTATTCTGCTTTCTACAGTTCAACAGGACATCATCCACAAATGACTGGAGGTATGTATATTCCACCACAAGTTATCTTGACACTTCTTGATTTATTTGACCATCTACCAGAGATTCATAAAAAAGCAACTAGAACAAGTACAGGTGTTTCTGAAGTCCTTACGGTGCTCCCTTGACCTCTTGTACATTTTCTTTTCTGTGTGAGATGACTAGGAGGAATGCTTCCACTTGTGCCTCCAATGGCATCATTTGGGAGAGCAACTCGGAGTGTGACATTTGGACTGTATTTCGGGATTTCTGCTTTACCGTTGCCAGTTTAAGATTGACTTTATGCTCCCTAATGGCCTTAAGGTGCATGAGGGCACACAAATCGCAAACTGTTTGTGTGACAGACACTGGTATCAGAGGTAGTATTTATGTGGGTCAGTGACTGAGGGTTGCTTTCAACACTGGTCACATATCTTAAGGCCTGAAAACTTCAGAAACATGGTGATTTTGTTATTTGTTAAATTCAATTCTCCTCAGAGAAACAAAGTGGCAAGGAATTTTCAGAGGCACTAAAAATAACGACCTGAGATCAACACATGCAACTGCTCCTTATATATGCTCCTAATGAGCATGTAACTCTGAAAGATATCAAATAACACCACCTGCTGTCAGAGACTACCGCAAACACTTCAGAATCCAGTATGATGCCAGGGAAGGGTTTCATGTAAGGAATTGGGGGGAGCCTACATCTGTTGGGAAAACATATGTGAGTGCAAGGTGGCATCCAACCTTTTGTGAGAGCTTCAAGTGGATCTCAATAATCATAGTGAATAAAGACAGATTTTTAACTGAATAGAAAGCATATTTTGACAACAGTGATAAAACATCTGAATTATTACTGAAAATGTCATACCCTTTAAGGATAATGTTACTTACCCAGTATGAATCTGTTCTTGGCATTTAGGGCTGTAAATTCACATGCTTTGCATACTCCTGCCATCCAGTGTTGGGTCTGGATGTTTGCAAGCTGTTTTTCTTCGAATTCCTAGTCACGAGGTAAGGTGACTCCTCCTTTCGGTGATAGTGCGCATGGGCATCGATTGTTAAGATTGTTTTCCTGCAAGAGGGTGAGACTGGAGTAAGTAAGCTTAAGTTACTTACCTGTAATCCTAGTTCTCTTCCAGGGGTATCCTCATCAAAGTCATAAGCACTTGAATATTCCCACCCATGCGCGGGGACCCCAGAAACTATATAAAAATATATGTGAAAACATACATAGATATATATAATGAACAGCTGCCCCCCAGCATCCGGACAAGAGGACACGCGATCGCGGGAACACTCGCAGGTAGGCGAACTCGCATCTTTTGATGTGACGACCTCCTGTGCCGGCGAGTTTCAGCGATTAACAGTCTGTAATTGTTTTCATTGCTGGGTCTGAGGTGTGCAAGGCGTAAAGAAGCGGAAAAGACGTTCAAACCGCAAGTGAAACTGTCAAGTGTACGCTACTCGCCTAAAGTAATTTCATATAAACAGTCCAAGCTCCAAGTTAGCATTTATCATGTCAGCAGACGCGCTGAAAGACAGAGAGGCAGCCGCAGCAGATATTTTTGATGACGCCAAAATGCCCACCATGCACTCAATTCCCCAGAATGCAACGGAAAGTAACAGAAACACCAGTTTAAAAGAAAAAGTAAAGATTCTGGAGAAAAAGATGAAGCAAGAACAAAGCAAATGGTGGGAGGCAAAGTCACTACAGCGTTATTTGGATGTGGGGAGAATACCAAGAGGCCTACGGATTTTAACAGCCCCCAGTTATGAGAACCCTGACCCCGAGATGATGAGGGAATGGGCTGAGACTAATTTGGACTCATCAAGAAAATTAGTCACGATTCTGGTGAAATATGCGGAAAAGGATCGCATAAAATTACAGGAAGAAATTGTGGTGCTCAATTCAGAATTGAATTCTATGAGTCAAAATGACGAATTAAACAAATTAAAAGAGGAAATGACAAAAAGATTGAGGAAAGAAGAGGAAATTATTCGAGAAAGAAAGGCATTTAAGTTCCACAGAGACCGCATGGACTATGAATGTGGCCGAATCTTCACATTTGCCAAAAAGTTTGAATCTATTAAGGCATCCAAGTATGGTACAATACAAGCAAATGTAGGAACTAGCGCCAATAGAACAACAACATTCTCCAATTCCGATCTTAGCTCTGCAATTGAAAGCGAATCGGAACCTGAAGTTGGAGGTCGCACCATGAGACAAACACACACACAAATTTCTCTAGTTGAAGAAGTGGATTTTTTATGCAGAGAACGCAGAGAAACACTGCGCCCCAGAACTCAAGTGAATGTCCAAGGAAAACACCAACCACCAAACGCAGAGAGAGGAGAGCAGCAAAACACAAACGCTCCCAGAAGAAGAGGGATGACTTGCAGGAATTGGAGACGACAGAACCGGCAATGAGCCCAACAATAATTAATTTGGCGCATGTAGATTTATCCAAAGCAGAACAACAATTACTTTCCCTAGGATTATCTTACTGCCCTGAAAGTAACTTTGATTATGCTACAACACGTATGGATATCTACCGCAGCATACGGAAACTAAAATTGAAAAAACATTTTATGTTACAGAAACCCTTAGAGACTGAAGACAATTCAGAACGTGTGCTTGGATCATTGAAATCACCATCCATTGAAGCCACAAACGCCGACTCATCCTTACTTAATACCATGCAATCCTTATTAGAGGAAAATATGACATCAACACAGAGTGCCGAAGATCAGCAAGTACTAAGTACCAAGGATGTACCAACTACCAAAACAGGATTTAAACCAACTTCAACCTTTAATCCCATAATGCCTCGAGATGGTATTGAAATTTATCACGAACAGTTGATTGGAAAAATAAAAAAACTTAATCATAAAATACAGAGAATGGCAAGAACTAAGAAAAACAAAACTGAAATCCAATACCATGGTCTTATGAAAAAACTAAAAAACAATCCTGAAATCGTGATCCGCAATTCAGATAAAGGTGGCAATCTAGTACTGTTGACCAAAAATGATTATAACGAGGAAGCAATGAAACAACTACAAGACATGTCATGTTACCGCAAAAGTGACCAACTAACCTTAAAAAACACCTATAACATGTACAGGTTAAAACTGATTGCCTGGAAAAATGCGGGATTTCTAACACAAGATGAATACCTTTATCTTCGCAATGACCATCCAATGACACCAATCATATATTTTATTCCAAAGATTCATAAAGACCCTAAGAATCCACCGGGAAGACCCATTATCTCGGCAAGAAACAGCCTACTAGAACGAACATCCAAATATGTGGACTTTTTTCTTCAGAACTTTGTACAACAGTTACCGTCATACATCCGTGACACAGGGGACTTTCTATCCAGAATCAAGGATTACAGGTGGAACTCAGACTATTTACTAATTACTTTGGATGTCTCCTCACTGTACACATCTATCAACCATCAAGATGGCATCAGGGCATTAATATACTAACTCAACAAAAGACCCCTACAATGTGCAAACCACAACAAAATGCTTAAAGACATGACTGAATTCTGTTTAAACAATAATATTTTCATGTACAGGAATACCTTATATCAACAACTACGGGGCGTTGCGATGGGGGCAAGCTTCTCCCCCAGCTATGCATGTCTCCACATGGGCTGGTGGGAGGAGTTTGTCCTGCGCAAAGAACATGAACATGTTGTGAACACTAATGTTAAACTTTGGCTTAGATTTATTGATGACCTTTTTATCATCTGGCAGGGGACCCGGTCAGAGGCAGAGGGGTTTGTCACCAGACTCAATTCTAACAAATTAAATCTAGAATTCACAGCCAACATTAGTGATCATAGGGCAGAATTTCTTGATGTAGAGGTATATATCAAAAATGGGACTATTGCGACAAAACTCCACCGCAAAATAACAGCAGGAAATGCCACACTACACGCCACCAGTGCTCACCCTAGACATCTCATACAAAGTATACCATATGGTGAGATGTTGAGATTGAAACGGATTAGTAGCAACGATAATGATCTACATATGGCACAGATAGCAAGTACTAAACGATTCCTCGAGAGGGGTTACTCGAAAAAAACAATAGACATGGCCATTGAAAGATGCAGTAAAATCAGCAGGGACAGTTTATTGACCATCCAGACCAGCAGGAATACCATTAGTGACAGTCCCACCACACGAGACAATGCTGACAATACGGAAACATTCCGATTTATAATGCAATACAGCAAACAAGCTAGAGCCATTAACAAAATCATAATGAACAATTGGCCACTTGTATTAAATGACCCTATCATTGGCCATGTTCTATCCAACAAACCTGCAATTACATACAGCAAGGGACCCTCCATGAGGGATGAACTAGTCCATAATGATCCTTTTGAAGGCAAAAAAACTACGTGGTTAGAGCACCGTACTGGCTTTTTCAAATGCACGACATGCAAAGCATGCCAATATGGAGAAAACAAAAAGTGGTACAAAACACCTTTTAGTGACAAGGAAATCCCCATATATAAATTCCTAACATGTAAAACGGAATTTGTGATCTACGTGCTGGAGTGTCCTTGTGGCCTTCAGTATGTTGGAAGTACAGTTCTTCAAGGCCACAAACGAATACTCCAACACTTGAGAGCCATCAAAAACAAGGATCACACATATCCTGTCGCACGCCACTTTGAGGAATCTCACAATGCAGACCCCAAAGGTCTAAAATATTTTTTGATTGACAGTATACCATTCAATAAAAGAGGAGGCAACCGAGAAAAAGCACTGAGAAAGCTAGAAACCAGATACATCCTACAATTGGATAGCAAACAACCTGTGGGCCTCAATGGTACGGAGGATCTATATACCTGTTTATAGATCCACTGAATCCCCCTTATGATCCTACCAATGATTTACAATCTATAAATTAAAATAAATAATCAATTATGCAAAATAATCTTATTTAAGCTGTAAGCTGCCTCTTTGAATTTTATCACGGTCACACTTTTTTGGGTGAGGATAAGGTGGCACACAACAGTATCATACACGTCAATAGTTACCGATCTTATTCTTGTATGCAATGAAAGTTGAAAGACATAAATATCATCATTTTGCTGAACATAATTTTGTACAAACTAATTTCAAAGCTCCATTCATAAATATTATCCACGATTATGACACTAAGTCATAACAACAGAATGGCCATCAGACATACAATTATGGTTCAGGCAAGTGTTTTTATCAATAAAACATTTGCGGGGTTTTATATATGCAAACTTTTTTAATATGTAAACCCTTTTAAAATCTTTAATATATATATATTTATTTATATTTATATATTTATTTATTTATTGTTAATGATGAATTTTATATAAATTTAATATAATAATTTTTATCATTGGGATGTATATTTAGCTATATTGAAAATGTCAACATGTTTTCTATATCCACTGCCTTTGCATTGTAAGATTTCATTGGTAACTGCATAAAGCACCACGTCACTTTAAGAAAGAAAAAAATGCACTTTGAAAAAAATGTTTAAATGCCCAGGTGAGACTGCTGTTAGCGTCATGTGATCAAGGGCCCACGGGCTCGAAACGCGTAATGGCTGTGCTGAACTTGTGAGCGGACGAATAAAGATCCTTTCAAGCACCAAATTGTGGTCTGGGCTCCTACCTGCAGCGGCGTATCGTGTACGTGGAGAAGGGAGTTGAAGTCAGATATATATATATATATATATGTATGTTTTATACACACACACACACACACACACACACACACACACACACACAAAATCTTTTGTTTATTCTTTTTAAAAACAATCAATGCAGCCTTTCATACACCACAGGCTGAGCAATGCTGTAAAACTTTTCTTTGGACACATACAAAAACAAAGCAGGAAAACAAAGGACATTTGAAATGCTTTTAATACACAGTAGAAACCATAACCCTACAAAGAGAAAAGCAGGCATTGTCAGCTCATAGGCTGCATTGTAATTCCAATAGTATAGAAAGCTGAAAAGCGAACCCAGAGAAACACAAAGAAACAGGCACCGTGCCTTTGAGGCAGCCATGACCCATAGCTTCCCATCATGCCTAAGGAGTGACAGTTAGGTCAGTTCTTTGTGGAGACCCGGAAGTCAGCGCACAAAGAGATGACACTTTTTGGATCATTTGCCCAGGGAGGCGGGAGGGTTACTTAAGACTTTGAGGAGGATACCCCTGGCAGAGAACTAGGATTACAGGTAAGTAACTTATCCTTCTCTTCCAGGGGATCCTCATCAATAGTCATAAGCACTTGAATCGAGTAGCAAGCCCTTCCCTTCTTCCTGCGGGCAAATAAGAATCCTAAAACATTTAGAACACATCCAAGAATACCAATTCAAACAAACTTAGCATTGGAATACGTTTTTCAAGGAGGCTTGGCCTACTTGGGTATCTGCTCAGGAGTCAGGATCGAGACAATAGTGTCTCGTGAACCTGTGTACAGATTTCCAAGTTGCTGCCTTGCAAATCTCGGCCATCGATACATTATGTAGAAAAGTTATCATAGCTGCTTTTCCCCTAGTGGAGTGAGCTTTTGGAGAAACCAGTAGGGGTTTGATTGTCAATTGATATGCCAGCTTAATACAGGACACTATCCATCTGGAAATGGAACGCTTGGAGGCTGGGAAACCTGTCCTGATGGCACCATAGTTTAGAAACAATTGATCAGACTTTCTGATGGACTTTGTTTTATCTAAATAGAATTTGAAAACCCTTTTAAGGTCTAGGGAATGAAGAGACCTTTCTGCTGGCGTAACAGGATTGGGAAAGAGGGTAGAGAAATTGTTTGATTGACATGGAAGTCAGACACCACCTTCGGAAAGAAAGTGGGCTGAGTCCTCAAAACCACTCTGTTATGGTGGAAAACCTTGTGCGGCTTTTTGGATTACGCTTACTCTACGTGCTGACGTAATAGCCACTAAAAAAGCGACTTTCCATGCAAGGTGCTGCAGTGTGGCCTTATGAATGGGTTCAAAAGGAGGACACATCAGTTTTGACAAAACAAGATTCAACTTCCAAGGAGGGGAAGGAGGTCGGACAGGGGGGGGAAACTTTCTTCAAACCCTGAAGGAAATCCTTGACCACCTGGAGCTGAAAGAAAGAAGGTAGGTCAAGTGACTTTCTGTAGGCTGTAATGGCCGCCAAGTGAACTTTTATGGAGGTATACTTTAAACCGGATTTGGCCAAATGTAGAAGGTAAGGCAAGATTACCTCGTCTTGCCCACTAGTAGGGTGAAAACCATTACGCATACACCACAAGTAAAATCTCTTCCATTTAAAAGAGTAAGAGTTTCTTGTGGATGGTCTTTTTGACTCCCTCAAAATGTTCATCCAGTCCTGAGGAAGATTCAGGTGGCCGTATTGCAGGACCTCAGGAGCCATGCTGCCAAGTTCAGTGAGGGAAGGTTGGGATGAAGGATCTTCCCGTTCATTTTGGTCAGAAGGTCCGGTCTGCATGGAAGCTTCCTGTGTGGACACATTTAAAGCTGCAACAGGTCCGGATACCACCATTGACGTGGCAAGTCCGGTGCTATTAGGATCATTCTCATCCTGGAGCGAATGAGCATGATTACCACCTTCGGAATGAGAGGAAGGGGAGGAACAGAGTGCGCAAATGTTCCGGACCAGTCGATCAAAAGGACATTCCCTCTCGATCCTTGTCGGTAAAATCTTGACTCGAAGGCGTGGCATTTTTTGTTTAGTCCGCCTGCAAAGAAAGAGGTCGATGGGTGACCCCATTGATGAAAAATGTCCACCACCATCATTTAGCACCGAGTCTTGCTGCTCTTCGAAGTGTCATCTGCCTGCAAGTTCTGTTCTACTGGTAGATGGACTGCTGTGATTGAGAGATGTCTGGCCAGAAGCCAGTGCCAAACCGCCTGAGATTCCAGGGACAGTGGGCGAGAGTGAGTTCCACCCTGTTTGTTTAGGTAATACATCGTGGTCATGTTGTCCGTTTGTATTAATATTGACTTGGACTTAATCGATGGATGGAACGCTTTGAGATCTAGATGAACTACCCGCAGTTCCAACATGTTTATATGATACAGTTTTTCTTTGCTCGACCACTTGCCCCGAGTCTGTAGACAACCCATGTGTGCCCCCCATCCTTGAAGTGAGGCATCCGTGATCAAGGATTGTGTTGTTAGAGGTTGATGGAAAGGGACTCCCACTAGGAGATTTTTTGGAGGAGTCCACCAGAGAATGGCCGTTCTCGCTGATTGGGAAAGAAGAATCCGATCCTCCCAACGTCCTGAGGATTGGTCCCATTTGTCCTCCAAATCCTGCTGTAGAGGTCTCATTCTCAACCTGGAGTTGGGGACGAGAAAAATGCACGATGCAATCGACCCTAGAAGTGATGCCACTTGTTGAACTGATGGTTGATGCACTTGAAGGAGGAGATTGCATTACCGTTTGATTGATAACAGTCTCTCCTCCGAAGGAAACACTTTTCCTGCGCTGGAGTCCAGGGTAGCCCTATATAATAACTTCTGTGAGTGGGCTGATGGACCGATTTCTCTATATTTACATCAAGGCCCAAGCGGCGCAGTAAGTTCAGGAAGATCCGGTAGTGGTTCTTCACCATTTGGGGAGACGAACCTTTTAGCAGCCAGTCGTCTAGATATGGATATACGAACAGGCCTTGGCGATGTAAAGCTGCGGCTACCACTGCCATGTATTTTGTGAATACTCACGGTGCAGATTTCAGGCTGATAGGCAGGACTCTGTACTGATAATGTTTGGAGCCCACCATGAAGCTCAGGAACTTCTGGTGTCGTGGTGCAATCGGGACGTGGAAGTACGCATCTTAGAGATCTATCAAACACATACAATCCCCTTTCTGAAGATGTGGGTATATTTTTGATAAAGTGCCAACATACCAAATGTATCCTTCTGGATGACCTTGTTCATTGAGAGAAGATCCAGAATAGGCCTGAAACTTTGCTTTTAATCCTTTTTTGGAACTAGGAAGTATCTGGAGTATACCCCTTTTCCTCGCTGTGATGGAGGAACCTCTTCTATGGCCAATTTCTGTAGAAGGATTGAAACCTCCCGACGCAACAATTTTAGTTGATGAAGATTTGTCTTTACTGAAGGAATGTTCTTTGGGGGTGCACGGAAACGTAGTGCATACCCATTCTTTAGTATATTTAGCACCCACTGATCTTTGGTTATGTTGCGCCACTCTTCTACATGTCCGGAGATACTTCCTCCCACTGGAGTGGGCAACGGCGTCTGAGGAAGCGGAAACTCATTGTTTGCCGGTGTTTTTGGCTGTTGTAGAGGTTTGTTGTGCTCCTCTACCTCTGGAGGGTCTCCGTCCTTGATAATGGGATTTGGATTGTTGGTACAGCCTCTGGGAACATTGAGGAGTTTGAACCCTCTGATGGTAGGCTTTGCGATTGTAAGGCCTGTACCGACGCTTGAACTCTTTCTTCTTCTCCAAGCCTACGGTTTTAAGCGTGTCTAGGTCAGTCTTCATTCTGGCCATCTCCTCGTCGGTGTGGGAGCGGGAAAGAGAATTACCAGAGAAAGACAGATTAATGATGCGTTGCTGGGCTTCCGGTTTTAAAGCCATAAGAAGTAACCAGGAAGATCTCCTTACGCATATCCCATGCGAATATGAATGTGCAGCTGATCATTTGATTGGCCACTAGTGCCCCTTCTTGGAAAATCTCTGCAAAGTCCTGGCGATCCTCTTTTGGTAGTTTTTCTTTCAAATGTTCTAGTGAGTCCCACAATGATCTGTCATCGTGGCCCAACAGGGCTGCAGCACTAGACACTTTTAAAGAAGCCGCTGCAGAACCGCATGCTTTTCTACCCCAAGAATCCTGGGCTCTACTCTCTTTGTCCAGAGGAACTGACGACGAAGAGGAGACTGCATGTGTTTTCATCGCTGCCTTTGGTGTAGCATTTCAAATATAACTGATGTGGATGCCTGAGGCGTGGACATCTCTATATTAACTTTCTGCACTCCTCTTGAGAGCACATCATTGAAAGTATTGATGTCATCGACAGGTGACACTCTGGAGGGGGGACTGTCCGTGAGAGTAGGAGAATAATCCCTCTTGGAGGAGTGTGCCGATGAGGATGACCAAGAAGGAGATCTTCGTCTTTTATGATGACCATGAGAAGATCTACATGGAGGTGACTTGCTAAGGCGAACTCTGGGTGGAGTAGTAGGTGACCGGTCAACAGCTTGCACCAACCGTGCCAGAGGAGATCTATGTAGAGGACTTGAATAGTCCATAGGTCGCTGCACCTGTGCTGAAGGTTCTTTCTGCCAATGATGGATTGGAAGAAGCCATCTGGAAGAAAGGTGAACAGAAGATTTATGTCCCTGCACTGGTGAAGCCGTGATCTGCGGGGATTTCTGTACCTGCCACTCTGGAGACGGAGAAGATGAGCTTCGACATCGAGATCACTTGTGGAGAACCTGCAGCTAAAACTGAAGGCTCTGAGAAGTCTTTACAAGTGGAACGGTGTCTTGAGGAACGATGCGACGTCGATGATAAATGCCTCGACGTCAAGCAGGACCGTTGAGTCCTTTGAAGGAGATCTTTTTTTCTACTCCGACTGTGCAGATTCTTTCTGTCTCGACGTCTACCGGTGCTCCGTTGACGGAGTTTTACGTTTTGATGCCGGAAGATTAATATCCCTCGGAGTACCACGACTCGGCGTCAAATGAAGAGAGAGTGACAGAGTAATGGAGGTTTCGGCGACGAATCCTTCTAGATCTGGACCTTGACCGCCGCCTCGTTGATGTCAATGGAGGGGACGTCGAACGCTGTACCGACGGCGGAGAATGATGTCTTGACGCCGGATGTCGTAACGTCAGTGACGATGGAGAGAGATGCCTCGAAGTTGGGCGATCCCGCACCAACGGAGTTCGACTCCTCGACGCCCGGTTGACCACAGCGGAGGATTAGACGATGACGTACCTCTATGTTTGGTCTTCTTTGACAACGACCAATGTTCTCTCGGCGGTGAACCAGCCGTTGATGGACTTTTCGTCAACGTTTCCTTCGCAGGTGGAGGCATTTTCGACGCAGAGTTCGATGCCGATGGAGAGCAGATTGGAATCTGGCTTCTTGAGGAAGATCTTGCTCTCTCCTTCCTCTGCCTCACCGGAGACTTGCCTCTAGAGGAAGATTTTCCTTTCTCAGCCAGCCCATAGAGGCGAATCCTCTCTCTGTCCTTCAGAATACGTTTGGATAAAGAATGATAGTGCTGGCAAGTCTTAGGAACATGAGAATCAGGAATGCAAATAATACAGATAGGATGCGAGTCTGATTTAGCCTTCTTTTTGCCACAGGAAGGGCAAGGATTGTGAGAAAATGCCCTCTTCTTGCACGGTATGCCCCCACTTTTTGCTGAATTGCTGATGTTCTTTGACTGAGTGTGCCCTGGTCTCCTACTAATCAGGTACCCAGGGCCTATGTTCCTTCCCTAAAACTGCATTAAAGCCTAAACCCAATTGACATCTCTGGCCATGTCAGCCCCTGGTAAATGGTACCACAGGTACCCAGGGTACCGTGACCACAGAAGGCCTCTAAGGGCTGCAGCACTTATTGTGCCACCCTTAGAGGCCCTGTACCCTGACACTCACACACTGCCTTTGCAGGCAGCGTGTCTTGTAGCAGAACAAAGTGAAGAGTCGACATGGCACACATCCATGTTTCTGGACCCCTGGGTGGAGAGCTGCTGCTCGTGTGCCTGAAACAATGCACATCCTGGGACGAGGTGCCAAGCCTCCTCCCGCAGGATGGGAAGGGTTCACGAAGGAGAAGCTTCAAAGGCATGCCGCCTTTGTAGGCCTCTCCAGACCATTTGCTGCTTTCAGCAACTGGTCCCCACTGGTTCTACCGCCCACTTTGGGCGGGAGAACAGGTGGGGAAAAACAAGTGAGGATGATAGGTGTGCCCACCTCTGCCAACTCAACCCCTCAGGTGTGGGAGGAGAGGTGAAGCACAAACTCGAGTCCCCGCCATCTTGAGGATGGGGGGACCCAGCCAACCAGGGACAGGCTCCTGCCCCCCTCCCACTGGAGAGTGGCAGAATAGGGGGTATACCCACCCCAGGGAAGGGACCCATTGGTCCCTGCCCTTTACCTACCTGTAACACCCCTAAATTTAGTATTTAGGGGGCACCATGAAGAAAACAAGTTACTTACCTGTAACTACAGTTATCCAGTATTGGAATCTTTCATAGATTCACATGCCTGAATCATTCCCCGTCGCCGAGGCGGGAGTCCCACGGTAAATACAAAAGTAGTGCTAAGAGTAAATAATAGTAGTAGGCTAAAAGAAAAAGCCTAAGGCCCAAGTCTTAGTAGCCTATCTACATCATTATAGAAAAAAGAACCAAAGATTGGTCCCAGCCAATCAGCTGCCAGCACCCTCCAGAACCTACCCAGCAGAGGCAGTTCTCCTCAGATTTTCCTAGCACAAGTGAGAAGTAAGTATACCAGATATAGAGAACTGACTAGCCGGGGTGGAGGGTGGGTGCATGTGAATCTATGAAAGATACCAATACTGGATAACTGTAGTTACAGGTAAGTAACTTGTTTTCTTATCCAGTATTGGGGTATCTTTCATAGATTCACATGCCTGAATCAGAGTAGTAAGCAGTATAACCATATACTGTCGGTTGCGGATGGTGGGAGACACTGGTTCATAAACTCCCAAATAGCATCCTCAGTGCTTGAAAAAACACATCTTTCTTTCTTTTTCTTTTTTTTCTTTAAAAAAAAAAAAAAAGAGTAGTCTTAAAGGAAACCAAGCTATATCCAAGTATTAGCTATTATATATATATATATATATATACACACACACAAATATTTAAAATCTTGCAGATAAATAAATCTGTACATTTGCATGAATATTAAAGAATGGAATAATACATAAAAGGGCAAAGTATCTGAGTCTGGTCTTAATGAAAGAGATGGCATAGAACAGCCTGTCCAACCGCTGCATCATCTTGATGCGAAAATTGAAGACAGTGATGCTTCGTCGACGTGTGGACATTTTTACATGTCGCAGCACGACATATTTTCCGGAGTTACTCTAGCAAACAAAACTGTCGACGTCGATACTGTTCTTGTTGAATGAGCTTTGACTTTCCTCTGCAAAGGTCTGTTAGCCTTGTCATGGCAGAAATGAATAGCAGATGCCAGCCATCTGGCTATTGTTCCGCTTTGTTACAGCATCTCAAAGAGTTGCTTGACCATTCGCCACAAACAGCCGGTTGGATCGTCTGATATCCTTAGTTTTCTGTAGGTAGAGTTTAAAACAGTGTGTAACATCCAGCGAGTGTAATGTTCTTTCAGCTGGAGTGGATGGATCCGGAAAGAATGTTTTTAATCTTACCGGTTTGTTCAAGTGAAATTTTATGGTACCTTAGGAAAGAACCTGGGATTTGTTTGAAGGGTTACATAGTCCCGAGCAAAATGTAAAAGGGGGTTCATTTATAGTGAAAGCTTGGATTTCACTAACCCTTCTTGCCGAGGTAAGAGCCAGTAAATGGGCAACCTTCCAAGTGAGGAATTTGAGATCAGCTTTATGGATAGGCTCAAATGGACGCCTCATTAACTGCACTAGCACAGTGATGAGTTCCCACTCTGGAGGGGTGCTCGCACTGGAGAGAAGGCTCGGAAGATTCCTTTCATAAATTGTTTGATAAGTAAAGGAGAGCAGAGAAGAGGGAATTTTGAGCATTTCCTGAATCTAGAAAGTGCAGCAAGATGTACTTTGACCGGTGAAAAAGTAAGCCCAGACTTGGCTAGAGAAAGCAGATAATGGAGAACTTGTTCTGCAGTAGCTTGAATTGAGTGAATATTATTTGCCTCCAACCAACAGCAAAATTGGTTCCATTTGAAGCGATAAGCTTTTTGATTGTGCTTTGGGCACGAGATTTGGCCAATATTTCACGACAGTCTTGTGAAATGTTGAGGTCCTCGAACTCTAAGAAATCAGGAGCCATGCATGCAAGTGCAGTGACTGTGGGTCCGGATGAACCACTTGGCCTCCGACCCTTGACAACATCATAGGCGTCAGCAGTAGGCAAATGGGTTTGCCTTGAGACAATAGTAGAAGTTCCTGGAAGCAATGTTGTCTTGGCCAACGGGGTGCAATCAGAATTAGACGGCAACCTTCCAGCTTCATCTTGCGGAGCACCTTCGGAATCAATGGTATTGGGGAAAAGCGTACACACCAATCCCCGATCCCTGTTGAGGGAACCTGCTGGCATAATATTGACATTCTTTGTTCTCTCTTGTTGTGAATAGGTCCAGGGCTGGCTTACCCCAAGCTTGGAACACTGTTCACCGGTTCCTTTTCCAGCTTCCACTCCTAACAGTCTGACTGAGACGTGCTCAGCGTGTCTGTCAGGGTATTGAGGAGACCCCTGACGTGTTTGGCTCTCAGTGCATCTCGTGGAAAGTGACCTATTCCCACAATTCCTAAGCTTCTTGCGAGAGCATAGCTGATTATTATCCTCCTTGTTTGTTGATATAATACATGCTGATGGTATTGCCAGTCCGGACTAGCACAGACGAACCCTTAATCCTCGGGAGGAATGCTTGGAGAAAACAGAAAAAACGGCACGACGCTCAGCCTGTTGATCTGCTGTTGTTTTTATCTTTGAGATCAAATCCTGCAGATGACCTCCCCATCCTTCCATGGAGGTATCGGTCGTTAAAACGAAATCTGGAATGGTCTGTAGGAACGTGAGACCCTGGGTTAGATTCTCTGTCTGCGACCACCAATGTAGAGAATTTATCATGTGCGGCGTGACCTTGATGGTATCGTCAAACGAATCCATGGCTTGTTGCCATTGAAGTTGCGGTTCCTCCTGAAGAGGTCGCATTTTGAGCCGTACCAAGGGTATGAGATATATCGTTGAAGAGCACATCCTCAGGAGCGAAGCGAACATTCGGACTGAAACTGGCCTTTTTTTATTTTTTTTATATTAACCTTGCCAATTTTTGAAGATGCAGTTGGCGACCAAGTGACAAGAATGCGTTGCATTGGACCGTGTGTAACCTTGCTCCGACAAAAAACATGACTTGGAGGACGTAACTGATTTGCTGTCGTTGAGAAACAGCCTCTGAGAAGAGAAGAGATGGATACATTCTGCTGTGGCAATCCTGGTTTCATGTTCTGAAGGACCTTTGAGCAGCCAATCGTCTAGATAAGGGAACACTTGTATTCCTCGAGATCGCAATGCTGCTGCCTCTGGTGCCAAGCACTTCGTGAAGGTTCTTGGTGCCAATTTCAGCCCAAACAGAAGCACTTTGAACTGATAATGAGCGCAAGGCACTTGAAAGCGAAGATATGTGATGTTTGGGGTGGATAGGTATGTGGAAATACGCATTTTCCATATCCAGAGAAGCCATAAAATCTCCTTTGTTTAAACAACTCAAAATCTCATGACGACGAGGGGGACCCCTGGGCAGAGTAATATGTGGCTGTTTGATGCATTCCAGGGTGTGGCCATTGGTTACTAGGTCTAGAACCCATTGGTCTGATGTAATTTCCTGCCACTTGTGAACAAAGCTGATATCTTCTGGCCCACGGGTAAGAAGGGTAAAATGGTTGGTGCCCTATGGAGATCACTGCTTCCTGTTAGCGTCTCGGCCTTGATACTGCGATCTCTTTCGACCACCCTGCTCTTGACGAATAAACCACGTTCTCTCGCTCTTCCGAAAGATCTGCACCCGTATTAAAGGGTGCCTAATGATCCTGCAGTATCCGTGTTAATTTTTATAGCTAAGAGGGTTTCATCAATATGTTCACCAAACCAAAAACCTCTTCATCATGGGCCATGTCTAGAATCTTTAATTGCCCCTTGTGAGAAGTTGGCCTGATGTATGATGTCACTAGTTCTAGTGTACACCTTATATCAGTCCAAATACCCTTATGGTGATTGGTTGTAAAGTCAACCTTATAGACCAGCTATCCTAGTGGTAGCATGGACAAGAGCAGTCTTAGGCTAAACTCTGAATGGCATGTGAAGCCAGCTGTTATACCATATATAATCCCTTGAATACCAAATGAAAGGACACCACAACAGATATATATATAAAATAAAGTGTATTTATTCTAGTCAAACCCTCAGCGCCCTTTATGAGATTAGAGGTAAGTACAACACAGTCTTATTTAAGCATACATTAAGTCACACAGGTAAGTAATACAGTTAGGCCCTAGGGGCCACGCAAACCATATACTAAGTAAGTGGTATAAGGACCACTGTCACGGCAATAGAATAGGCCTAGGAAATCGCTGGGGCTACACTATACTACCAAAGGTTAGGAAGTGGGAGGCCCACGGGATTCGTGTGCAGAGTGGAAACACTCACGCGTAATGCGTAAAAGTCAATAGCAATAGTACAGTTTAGAAATCGATAGATTTAGGACACTTCCGGAGTAGCTAGGAAGTCGAGACTGGAAAACTAGACACTAGGATAGTCACTATCCTGATGAGCACCGGAGTACCCAAGTTACCTAGCCCACAGGCTGCGGGTGCATAGGGGTGAAGTTGTGTCGGGTTTCGTCGTCGACTCCTATGGATGCCTGAAGAAAGATGCTGACAGGCAGTCAGTGAAGAGTGTCCGGTGGATCCCAAGGCTGGGATCAAGAAGAGAGGAGACCTGCAAGCAGAAGGGACAGAGTCAAGGTCACTAGCCAGTGACCACGTGGAACCAGGAAGGAACCAGGCGATGTCGTCAAGATTGCAGGTGAAGGTGAAGCTTGTCGCTGCAGCCACGAGGACCAGGAAGCGTCGAGGACGACCAGGACCAGGAGGCGAGCTGTCCCACGAAGGCTCTTGCTGTCGGCGGCGTCGAAGTTGGACTAGGACTCACCAAGCCTTGGCAAGCGGAACCCACGCAGAACGGAGGACTTGCTTCTGGTGCAGACCAGGAAGGTCTGGGATGCTTCTCTTTTTCAAAGGAGCAGGAGCCAGTCTGGAGGAGCCAAACCGGCGATGAAGATTTCAGGGTGCGTCGTCACAAAGGCCACTAGCCAGCGGGCAAGCAACCGGACAGACGCGGCAAGCAGGAAAATGCTGAAGGGCCCCACGCAGAACTCGTGGAGTGTGGGGGGCTGATCTTCGGTGCAGATGGTGCTTGGGGTTGGGGCTTCTCAGTCCCCGGTGCACAACTTCGAGGGTGCCTCAGAAGCTGCGCTTGAAGATACTAGCCACTTTTCCCAGGTAGCCGGTCCCACGTCGCTCGTCGCCTCCACGGATCTCAGCTCTGCTGTGGATGTGGATCAGGGTCGGAGAAGTCTGGAAGTCAAGGCTCTGGTCGGGCTCTGCAGTCGGTTCCTCGTAGAACTTGGGCAAGCAAAGGGTAGTCTCTTGATGGTGCCTGTTTGCACAGGGTAGCCACTCCTTGGCCACAAGGGAGATTCTTCAGTCTTCTTCTTTCGTGGAATGTCGAAGGTCCAGAGTTTCTGTTCAAGTTTGCAGGTTCAGGATAATCTAAAGTCTTGAGGCCCAACTCCCACTCTTATACTAATCTGGGGGGCTGGGATACCTGCTAGGTCACGCCTTATGGGTGGGACCTGGGAGGGGGTGGTTACACCCACTTCCCTTTGTCCAGTTTCGCGCCAGAGCTGGGGCTGGAGTGCCCCAGCGCCGGTTTGAACTGGACTATGCAAGGAACAACTTGTGTGCCCCAGGCATGTCTCATTCCTTTCAGCCCACCCTGCCCCAATACACTAAAGGCTGTCTGGGGAGGTGCTAGCACCTCCCCAAGCAGGAACCCTATTGTCCAGGCCTCCCTGGCTGGGATCACTCCCAGCTGCAGGAGGTCAGACTTGTGTCGTGGCAGCAGCATCCATTTTGTGATGCTGAGGCTTTGGTCAGAGGCTAACAGTGAAGTATGATTTTAACATGTCTTTCCCTCTAGAAGGGGGGAATAATATCCTCATGTCCAGAAATGGTATGGGGGTATTATTCCACAGTGTTAGACACCTTACACGACATGTTTCGATAAAGCCAAACCATAGTTACCATAACCGTTTAAGATTATAAGGCACTTTAAGAGTATATGGTAGGCTATATCATAGAACAGCTATAAGGACATGGTTCCGAAAGCTGCAGACAGGCTCAGCTCATGCTAGAGCACCATCTCACATGTTACCAAGCACTCTGCCTCCAGGATTGTTAAGGCCTGCCATAGGAGTGACTGATAGGTACACGTGTCTATATGTAAGTTAGGTATAGGAATACTACACCTAAGCAAGGGGTGATTACACGACCTTGCCCCAGCTGAGTGATCAGCCAGTTGTGTCAGAATGGAAGGCCAGGCCAGGGGTGGCATAATACATGCTGCAGCCCCTGGTAGGCCTAGGGTACACCTATGCCCTGGGTACCTAGGGTACACTGTACAGGGGCCAATAAGGTGACCCTATCCAAATGGGTTATGCACCTAAAGTACATAGTATTAATTTAGAGAGAGAACAGCAGGGCTGTGGGTCTGATTCGCAGGCCCACAGCCACATCTAAGTCGAAAACCAGTAAAGCAAAAGCAAAAAGTGGGGGTGAACATAGAAAGCAGACCCTACTCTCCTACACACCCCCCCCCCCCCCCAAACTTAGGGACATTAAACTAACCTTGACCAGTTGAGTCTTCATGTTCTAAGTGGAAATATCTGGAGAGTCCATCTGCATTGGCATGGTCAGTCCCAGGTCTATGTTCCACTGTGAAGTCCATCCCCTGTAGGGAAATGGACCACCTAAGAAGTTTGGGATTTTCACCCTTCATCTGATTTAGCCACAAGAGGGGCTTATGGTCTGTCTGAATCTTGAAGTGAGTGCCAAACAAGTATGGCCTCAGCTTCTTCAGGGCCCAAACCACAGCAAAGGCCTCCCTCTCAATAGCTGACCAACGTTTCTCTCTAGGGGTCAGCCTTCTACTTATAAAAGCAATGGGCTGGTCTTGACCATCTACATTCAGTTGTGAAAGAACAGCTCCCACACCTAACTCAGAAGCATCTGTCTGGACAATGAACTCTTTGGAGTAGTCTGGACTTTTCAGAATAGGTGCACTGCACATGGCCTGCTTCAGGTCATCAAATGCTTTTTGACAGCTTACTGTCCACTGAACTTTCTTTGGCATCTTCTTGGAGGGCAAGTCATTAAGTGGTGTCACTATTGACCCATAATTCTTAACAAACTTTCTGTAGTACCCAGTCAGGCCCAAGAAAGCTCTGACCTGAGTCTGGGTAGTTGGAGGAGTCCAGTCCTTTATGGTCTGGATCTTGCTCTCCAGTGGTTGAACCTGACCCCCACCAACTAGGTGGCCCAGGTATACAACCTTGCTCTGCCCTATCTGGCACTTAGTGGCCTTGATAGTGAGGCCTGCCTTTTGCAGGGCCTCTAAAACATTCCTCAGGTGGACCAGGTGGTCCTCCCAGGTGGAGCTAAAGACAGCAATATCATCAAGATAAGCTGCACAATAATCATCCAACCCAGTAAGGACTTGATTCACCAACCTTTGGAAAGTGGCAGGTGCATTCTTCAAACCAAAGGGCATTACCACAAATTGATAATGTCCTCCTGGGGTCGAGAAAGCAGTTTTGGCCTTTGCATTCTCAGCTAGTCTGATTTGCCAGTAGCCTGCTGTCAGGTTAAATGTGCTCAAAAACTTAGCAGCTGCCAGTCTGTCAATGAGCTCATCTGCCCTAGGTATTGGGTGGGCATCTGTCCTAGTGACAGCATTGAGACCTCTGTAATCCACGAAAAACCTCATCTCTCTCTTACCATCTTGGGTGTGAGGTTTTGGCACAAGGACTACAGGACTAGCTCAAGGGCTCTCTGAAGGTTCAATGACTCCCAGCTCCAACATCTTTTGTACCTCAACTTTTATGCAGTCCCTGACATGGTCAGGTTGCCTGTAGATTTTACTCTTCACAGGCAGACTGTCCCCAGTGTCCACCTCATGGGTGCACCAGTTTGTCTGACTTGGGGTCAGAGAGAACATATGTCTGTAGGACTGCAGAACTTGCCTGCAGTCCTGTTGCTGATGGGCAGTGAGGCTGTCAGAAAAGACCACACCATCAACTGAGCCATCATCAGGGTTCTGAGTCAACAGGTCTGGGAGAGGGTCACTCTCTTCCTCCTGCCCCTCATCTGTAGCCATGAGTAGCCCCATGTCTGCCCTGTCAACATATGCCTTCAATCTGTTGACATGAAGCACCCTGTGGGGGCTTCTGGGAGTCCCAAGGTCCACCAAGTAGGTGACTTCTCCCTTTTTCTCAACAATAGTGTGGGGTCCAGACCATTTGTCTTGGAGTGCTGCTGGGGCCACTGGCTCCAACACCCACACTTTCTGTCCTGGCTGGTAAACAGTCAGTACAGCCTTTTGGTCATGCCAAGCTTTTTGGAGTTCTTGGCTTGCCTCAAGGTTTTTAGAAGCCTTCTTCATATACTCTGCCATCCTGGAGCGGAGACCAAGTACATAATCCACTATGTCTAGTTTGGGTTGTCTGAGAGGTCTCTCCCATCCTTCCCTAACCAAACACAGGGGTCCTCTTACAGGATGCCCAAACAAAAGCTCAAAAGGGCTGTAGCCAACCCCCTTTTGTGGGACCTCTCTGTAAGCAAACAGAAGGCAGGGTAAAAGGATGTCCCATCTTCGCCTAAGCTTGTCTGGTAATCCTTTTATCATTCCCTTTAGGGTCTTGTTGAATCTCTCAACAAGCCCATTGCACTGTGGGTGATAGGGTGTGGTGAACTTGTAGTTAACACCACACTCCTTCCACATTGCAGTCAAGTATCCTGACATGAAGTTGGCACCTCTGTCAGAAATGACCTCCTTTGGAAAGCCCACTCTGGAGAATACTCCAAGCAGGGCCCTTGCCACAACAGGAGCTGTTGTGGTCCTCAGGGGAATTGCTTCTGGGTACCTGGTGGCATGGTCCACTATCACCAGTATGAATCTGTGCCCAGATGCTGTTTGTGGGTCCATTGGTCCTACAATATCTATGCCCACTCTTTCAAAGGGGACCCCCACCACAGGTAGTGGTATGAGGGGGGCCTTTGTGGTGCCACCTGATTTGCCACTGGCTTGGCAGGTGACACAGGAGCGACAAAACTCCTTAGTATCTTCTGACATATGGGGCCAGTGAAAGTGAGGGACAAGCCTGTCCCAAGTCTTGTTCTGGCCTAAATGTCCTGCAAGGGGAATATCATGGGCCAAGGTAAGAAGGAAGCCTCTGAACTTCAGTGGTATGACCAACCTCCTGGATGCACCAGGCTTGGGGTCTCTAGCCTCTGAATACAGTAGCCCTTCATCCCAATACACTCTATGGGTACCTTGAGCATTCCCTGCAGCCTCAGCAGCAGCCAGCTGTCTGAGGGGTTCAAGAGAGGGGCAGTCTAATTGAGCCTGCCTCAGATCTGCCCTTGAAGGTCCCCCTGTCCCAAGAAACTCAACCTGATCAGGTTCAAGTTCTTCTAGGACAGTTCCTTCAGGGCTCTCAGAATCATCCTCCTGGGAGGGCTGATCCACCACCTGAGGCAGGGGGGAAGGCACAGCCTTAACCCTACTGCTCTTTCTCTTGGGTTGTGACTGGTCCATAGTTTCAGGATCCAGCACTTGTTCAGTGGTGCACTTTTTGGCCTGTGACCTGGTCACAGCAAGGACATGTGCATCTATCCCCAGCATTTCTGCATGGGTCCTATACTCCACTTCAGACCAAACTGAAGTTTCAAGATCATTGCCCAGTAAACACTCTACAGGAAGGTCTGAACTAACAACAACTTTCTTGAGGCCAGTTACCCCTCCCCAGGAGAAGTTAACAATAGCCACACTATGGGAGGTAGTGGCATTGCTAGCGTTGGTCACTAGGTAATTCTCACCTAGTATGATCTGTCCAGGGTCCACAAAAGCAGGTGTCACCATTGTGACACTAGCCCCAGTGTCCCTGTAGGCCTGAGCCATTCTTTGGTTGATAAAAGGAGTCTGTCTGTACTTGCCCAGGTTACTGGGGCCTACAGTAGAGGACAAAGCTAAGTCCCCATCACAGATCAGAACAGCCTGAGTAGGTATTCTGACTAGGCCAGAATCCTCCTCAGTTCCCAGGGTTAACCCTACTACACCCTTTTGCTGGGAACCACCACTCACAGCTGAACTAGGGGGTACAGTTGCCTTAGGGGCAATGGTGGCTGGGGGCTTATCCTTTTTGGTGCACTCACTAAACCAATGTGAGTTGGACTTACAATAGTTGCACCAGGGTTTCTTTTGGCCATCTTTCTTTTTATCCTTTTTGGGACCACCCTCCCCCTGAGCCTTTTGGGGGCCTGGTGAAGACTTCTGGTCTTTTTGTTTCTGATCATTCCCCTTCTGGTCTGCCTTTTTCTGATCACCGCCCTGGTTCTGGTTTTTCTGCTTAACTCTAGTCCTGACACATCTATCTGCCTTCTTTCCCAATTCTTGGGGAGAAGTCAGATCAGAATCAATCAGGTGTTGATGCAATAGCTGGTTTTGACAGTTGTTAAGTATTTGTTCTCTCATGATCAAATTATACAATCCTGTATAGTCCTTAACCTTACTTCCCATTAGCCAGCCTTCCAGAGCCTTAGTGGCACAATCTACAAAGTCAGTCCAGTCCTGAGTCTGTGTCTTCTGGGTATCCCTGAACAACAACCTGTATTGTTCAGTGGTTAGGCCAAACCCATCAATCAGAGCACTCTTCAGGACAGTGTAATTATCTGCATCCTCATCACTAACTGTGAGGAGCTTGTCTCTACCTTTCTCAGAGAAGGAGAGCCACAAGATAGCTGCCCACTGACTTTGGGGTACCTGCTGTACTTTGCAAGCTCTCTCCAAAGCAGTTATCCATTTGTGGATGTCATCCCCACACTTGTAGGGAGGGACAATCTTGCTCAGGTTTCTATTATCATAGTGCCTGTCTCTATCCTTAGGGATATTGCTGCCACCAGTGGGTTCTGACCCACTTAACTTTTGCTCTCTAGCCAGAGCAAGCTTCTCCTTGGCAAGGGCAAGTTCTTCCCTCTGAATCCTCAGATTAGCTTCCCTCATTCTGGCTTCATGTTCCTTTCTCTCAGGGGAAGTCATTCCCCTGTGAGAGGAAACACTAGAGATGCTAGAGACATGGGAGTGGATGGATTCCCTTGAAGGGGATCTGTCCTTCCTGCTTCTCTGTGTAAGCCCACTTGGGGGTCTGTATGGGGGGACCCCATGCAAACTCCCATGTAAGCTTAGGTTAGCCTGGCTAAGTCTTCCTACTTGGCCCTGGCTGTCTACCTCTTCATCTGAAGTCCCATCTGACTCATCTGTGGTGGGTAGACCCTCCTTTGTACCTAGGGTACCTGCCTGAGAGGCTTTAAGAGCATCATACTCCTCTAGGAGTTGTCTTAACTGAAGGAGGGTAGGGTTTGCACCCCGTTTTATTCCTCTGGAGGTACACAATTGTCTCATCTCCTGGAATGTTAGGGTATCATATCTAGAGGGGGTCTTCTGCAGACCTGATCCTCCTGAGAGAGCATCTACTTGATCTCCTCCCAGAGACATGATCTAGTGAGGGTGTGGTGTGTGCACCTACCTACACTAGTTGTTTCTACTAAACCTCTCTGGTAGTTGTAGTCAGGGTGTGTTACTCCCTTCAACCTACAACTATTAAGTCCAGTAGGACTTAAGTATTATAATCTATGTTATATGTACCTAGACAATATCTGTGTGATCTTTCAATTTAGTATCTTAAGTTTACAATGGTATTACAACAGCAAGCTCAGATCCCAACCGCTGCTCACCAATGTGAGAAGTTGGCCTGATGTATGATGTCACTAGTTCTAGTGTACACCTTATATCAGTCCAAATACCCTTATGGTGATTGGTTGTAAAGTCAACCTTATAGACCAGCTATCCTAGTGGTAGCATGGACAAGAGCAGTCTTAGGCTAAACTCTGAATGGCATGTGAAGCCAGCTGTGATACCATATATAATCCCTTGAATACCAAATGAAAGGACACCACAACAGATATATATATAAAATAAAGTGTATTTATTCTAGTCAAACCCTCAGCACTCTTTATGAGATTAGAGGGAAGTACAACACAGTCTTATTTAAGCATACATTAAGTCACACAGGTAAGTAATACAGTTAGGCTCTAGGGGCCACGCAAACCATATACTAAGTAAGTGGTATAAGGACCACTGTCACGGCAATAGAATAGGCCTAGGCCTAGGGAATCGCTGGGGCTACACTATACTACCAAAGGTTAGGAAGTGGGAGGCCCACGGGATTCGTGTGCAGAGTGGAAACACTCACGCGTAATGCGTAAAAGTCAATAGCAATAGTACAGTTTAGAAATCGATAGATTTAGGACACTTCCGGAGTAGCTAGGAAGTCGAGACTGGAAAACTAGACACTAGGATAGTCACTATCCTGATGAGCACCGGAGTACCCAAGTTACCTAGCCCACAGGCTGCGGGTGCATAGGGGTGAAGTTGCGTCGGGTTTCGTCGTCGACTCCTATGGATGCCTGAAGAAAGATGCTGACAGGCAGTCAGTGAAGAGTGTCCGGTGGATCCCAAGGCTGGGATCAAGAAGAGAGGAGACCTGCAAGCAGAAGGGACAGAGTCAAGGTCACTAGCCAGTGACCACGTGGAACCAGGAAGGAACCAGGCGATGTCGTGAAGATTGCAGGTGAAGGTGAAGCTTGTCCCTGCAGCCACGAGGACCAGGAAGCGTCGAGGACGACCAGGACCAGGAGGCGAGCTGTCCCACGAAGGCTCTTGCTGTCGGCGGCGTTGAAGTTGGACTAGGACTCACCAAGCCTTGGCAAGCGGAACCCACGCAGAACGGAGGACTTGCTTCTGGTGCAGACCAGGAAGGTCTGGGATGCTTCTCTTTTTCAAAGGAGCAGGAGCCAGTCTGGAGGAGCCAAACCAGCGATGAAGATTTCAGGGTGCGTCGTCACAAAGGCCACTAGCCAGCGGGCAAGCAACCGGACAGACGCGGCAAGCAGGAAAATGCTGAAGGGCCCCACGCAGAACTCGTGGAGTGTGGGGGGCTGATCTTCGGTGCAGATGGTGCTTGGGGTTGGGGCTTCTCAGTCCCCGGTGCACAACTTCGAGGGTGCCTCAGAAGCTGCGCTTGAAGATACTAGCCACTTTTCCCAGGTAGCCGGTCCCACGTCGCTCGTCGCCTCCACGGATCTCAGCTCTGCTGTGGATGTGGATCAGGGTCGGAGAAGTCTGGAAGTCAAGGCTCTGGTCGGGCTCTGCAGTCGGTTCCTCGTAGAACTTGGGCAAAGCAAAGGGTAGTCTCTTGATGGTGCCTGTTTGCACAGGGTAGCCACTCCTTGGCCACAAGGGAGATTCTTCAGTCTTCTTCTTTCGTGGAATGTCGAAGGTCCAGAGTTTCTGTTCAAGTTTGCAGGTTCAGGATAATCTAAAGTCTTGAGGCCCAACTCCCACTCTTATACTAATCTGGGGGGCTGGGATACCTGCTAGGTCACGCCTTATGGGTGGGACCTGGGAGGGGGTGGTTACACCCACTTCCCTTTGTCCAGTTTCGCGCTGGGGCTGGAGTGCCCCAGCGCCGGTTTGAACTGGACTATGCAAGGAACACCTTGTGTGCCCCAGGCATGTCTCATTCCTTTCAGCCCACCCTGCCCCAATACACTAAAGGCTGTCTGGGGAGGTGCTAGCACCTCCCCAAGCAGGAAACCTATTGTCCAGGCCTCCCTGGCTGGGATCACTCCCAGCTGCAGGAGGTCAGACTTGTGTCGTGGCAGCAGCATCCATTTTGTGATGCTGAGGCTTTGGTCAGAGGCTAACAGTGAAGTATGATTTTAACATGTCTTTCCCTCTAGAAGGGGGGAATAATATCCTCATGTCCAGAAATGGTATGGGGGTATTATTCCACAGTGTTAGACACCTTACACGACATGTTTCGATAAAGCCAAACCATAGTTACCATAACCGTTTAAGATTATAAGGCACTTTAAGAGTATATGGTAGGCTATATCATAGAACAGCTATAAGGACATGGTTCCGAAAGCTGCAGACAGGCTCAGCTCATGCTAGAGAGCCATCTCACATGTTACCAAGCACTCTGCCTCCAGGATTGTTAAGGCCTGCCATAGGAGTGACTGATAGGTACACATGTGTCTATATGTAAGTTAGGTATAGGAATACTACACCTAAGCAAGGGGTGATTACACGACCTTGCCCCAGCTGAGTGATCAGCCAGTTGTGTCAGAATGGAAGGCCAGGCCAGGGGTGGCATAATACATGCTGCAGCCCCTGGTAGGCCTAGGGTACACCTATGCCCTGGGTACCTAGGGTACACTGTACAGGGGCCAATAAGGTGATCCTATCCAAATGGGTTATGCACCTAAAGTACATAGTATTAATTTAGAGAGAGAACAGCAGGGCTGTGCGTCTGATTAGCAGGCCCACAGCCACATCTTTTTTTTTTTTTTTTTTTTTAAATTTTTATTGAACAATAATTCGGTTACAAGCACGGGCCTACAACCACCAGGGCCGGCCGCTAGGTACAGAATGAAATATACATTTATCAAGGCTGCAGTCAAGTCCCGGGGCGCAGCCCCGTAGTGGCTCCGGATAGTTCTAAAGGAACAGGAGACTTAAGTCCAACAGACACAAAAACTAAAAGAGAAACAAAAGGCGAGGCATAAGGGCAAACAGTGCGGGTCAGGCTTCCTCCGGGGAACTCCAGTGCAGACCATTAAGCAGTCGGCAAAAGGAAGGAGTACCGGGAGGCTGGGGACGGGGGGGGGGGGTCAAGGGAGATGAACGTCCATATCCACAGCCACATCTAAGTCGAAAACCAGTAAAGCAAAAGCAAAAAGTGGGGGTGAACATAGAAAGCAGACCCTACTCTCCTACACCCCTCAGGTTTGAAAGTAGTGGCTTTAAGCCATCCCTGGTGTCCAAACACTGCAGCCCCTGCTAGCTGACGGAAGTTGGTGTTCACTATGTCCAAGGCACATCTATAGTTTCCGATGCGGCACGTTCTCCTTCCAACAGAATCTTTCTTGCTTTCTGCCTTCGGTCCTCAGGAATGAGGTCAATGAGACTCGCCATGTCTGACCACATTTGACGGTCATAACAGCCGATTATGGCTAGAGGATTGGCAGCTCTAATAGAGGCCGCTGCCATGGTAGAGAATTTTTTGCCTATAAGGTCCAGACGACGTCCTTCCTTGTGTGGTGATAGGCGTTGCGGGATTTTAGATCACTGTTGGGCGGCCTGTAAAATTATTGAAGCTGGCCGAGGGTGACCCATTAGACAGTATGGGCTTTTAGCAGGTGCACAGTATTTCTTTTCTATGCGCGGAAACACTGCTGGAATAGATGTAGTCTAGTATAGGTACCACACTCGAGATCTTCCTGGACTCTTCTTTGAAATCATAAAGGAAACATTGTCTGTTCGACTAACTGGCAGTAGAAGTCTAGTTCTTGCCCGCTGTATTAAATTAAGTACAGGATGCAGTCATAAATGAGGCCATCGTATACGATCTCATCGTAGACTTTGCTGTCGTAGACATGGGTATGTAGGCGAGGTTATTGCAGACGAGGCCGTCGTCATAGATGACCGTCCTGAACAACCATCATAGATGAGGCTGTCGTAGACGACCGTCACAGACAATGCCATCATAGATGAGGCAATCATAGGTGAAGCCATCCATAGATGATGCCATCCGTAGATGAGGCAATCATAGATGAGGCCATTCGTAGATGATGCCATTCGTAGATGAGGCCATCCATACATGATGAGGCTGTCGTAGACGATGGTCATAGACAATACCATCATAGATGAGGTAATCATAGGTGAGGCCATCCGTAAATGAGGCAGTCCTAGATGAGGCAATCGTATGATGAGTTTTTCTTCGAGATGAGGCTGTCCTGGGCAATCTCATTGTAGAGGAGGCCATCGTAGATGAGGCCATTCGTGGGTGAGACCATCATAGATGAGGCCGTCGTCGACGACCGTCATAGATGAAGCTGTCGTCGACGACCGTCGTAGATGAGGCCGTCGTCGACGACCGTCGTAGATGAGGCAGTCGTCGACGACCGTCGTAGATGAGGCAGTCGTCGACGACCGTCGTAGATGAGGCCGTCGTCGATGAAGCAGTCGTCGACGACCGTCGTAGATGAGGCCGTCGTTGACGGCCGTCGTAGATGAAGCCGTCGTCGACGGCCGTCGTAGATGAAGCCGTCGTCGACGACCGTCGTAGATGAGGCCGTCGTCGACGACCGTCGTAGATGAGGCCGTCGTAGACGACCGTCGTAGATGAGGCCGTCGTAGACGACCGTCGTAGATGAGGCCGTCGTAGACGACCGTCGTAGATGAGGCCGTCGTAGACGACCATCGTAGATGAGGCCGTCGTAGACGACCCTCGTAGATGAAGCAGTCGAAGACGACCGTCGTAGATGAGGCCGTTGTAGATGACCGTAGTAGATGAGGCAGTCGTAGATGACCATCGTAGACGAGCATCATAGGAGGCCCATCATAGACGAGGCCATCGTAGATGAGGTCAATATTGGTGAGGCAGTAATATTAGACATGGAGTTTTGTAATAGACTCCTTAATGTCAGGTTAAACAGATTTCCCTGATGCAGGGATGAAAAGGGAGTTGTAAGATCAGCCTCTGAGGAAGTTTTTCCCACTTGCCTCTCTCTGTGAAGTGCCTATTAAGACTCAAGGTAGGTCTTCATGGCTTTTTTGTGCGCCCTCTGGAGGCTTCTGGCGCGACTTCTCCCTTTGACCTCTCCTATGAGGTGAAGGAATCCTCGTTGTTCTCATCAGAAGTGACAGATGAAAGTCTCTGTAGTCCCAATAATAGCCTCATCTCTCAGAACGTGAGAGTTATTGAGGAAAGGTTAGACATATTTCGTAGTCTATTACCTTGTTTCCTGCCACTCTGCCATATTACTGCCTTAATAGGGTCAGAGAAATGAAGTATGATCTTGGATGATCCAAAAAGTAGTAATAGCTGAAGAAACTGAGCAGAGCTCAGGGAGACTCCCTTCACACACGACGTGCAGTGAAAATCTGAGGAGAACTGCCTCTGCTGGGAAGGTTCTGGAGGGTGCTGGCAGCTGATTGGCTGGGACCAATCTTTGGTTCTTTTTTCTATAATGATGTAGATAGGCTACTAAGACTTGGGCCTTAGGCTTTTTCTTTTAGCCTACTACTATTATTTACTCTTGGCACTACTTTTGTATTTACCGTGGGACTCCCGCCTCGGCGACGGGGAAGGATTCAGGCATGTGAATCTATGAAAGATACCCCAATACTGGATAACCTTGCTTCCTCAGATCCAGAAACGACAAGGAAAGAATATAAGAAGAAGGACGAAGAGCCGTGCAGAGCTAACAAGAGGACGACGCCCACTGACTTGGCCCCAGCCCTACAGGCCTGTCTCCCCTCGAACCTACTCCTGCGAAATCCCGGTGTGTCCTGCAGCCAGCAACCTCAAAAACCGCGGAGGATCTGCCTGCCTTCACTTCAAAGACTGAATCTCCTGTGAACACCGGAATTGTTAAAACTGCAGCTTCTGGTGCCAGCCAGAGACCGCGAATCCAGCCCACTCTGCACCCGCCAAACCCGGCCCGAGCTTGAGTGGAAAAACACCACGAGGAGGTCACCCTGCGATCCTGACCTGAGATCCGGCGACCCCTGACCTGCCTCAAGCCTCCAGCCGACGACGGCAGCCTAAATCCAGAAGGCCCCCGTAACCCCGACCAGGAGCTTGTAAGAAGATCTGACCCCAAAAGGCAGCCCTGCACCCGACGACCCATGGCCTTGTGTGCCCAAACCGATGGTGCCTAGCCAACCCTTAACTTCCCAACTTACCTCTCCAAGTGGTGGTCGCACCCAGAAGTCTTTTGTCTTCCTGCCTGCAGTGCTTTTGCAAACCGGAGGTTTGCCATAGAAAACAATAGGGCGCCAGACGTTGAAACAGCACTCTGCACCCGGCCGCCCCAGTGCCACTGAGGGTGCACCTTTTGTGCTATTTTGTTTCCCCATTTGCCCTGAGCTTAACCCTAAGAGCTTTGCTCACACAACCCAGTGGCCTGCTTGCCAGCAGCCACCAACTGGAGGCCCCCTACCCCCCATTGGATAACATTGGGGCTCAACACTCAGCACCCGTTCGCCCTTGTGCCACTGAGGGTGCAACAACAGTGCATCACTGACCCTGGGAGACCCCTGAGTCTAACCCCAGAACCTTAACTCCCACAGTCGTTTACTTACCTGTGAACCGTTAACCTGTTTTCCTTCCATAGGATAACATTGACACTTTTTCTCCCCAAAAATTCTAAGTGTGGAGTTTTGAAAACTGAAAATATTCTTTAAAAATCATGCGAATAACAAAAACGTAATTACTTACCTGTTTCCAGGAAATGTCCCAGTGCTGAATCTAGGTATCCAGCACTGAGTTAGAAAAGTAACGTAAAAAGTAACTTACCTGCAATTTACTGAAAAAGCCTATTCATTTCAATGTACTGTATTTGCTAAGTGTTGCGTACTACTGCTCTCCTGTAAATCAAACAAATTACAATTTCTATTGCATTTTCTAACTGTTCTATATCCAGTAACTTATTACTGAAAAGTATTTAATGCTTACCTGTGCCAGGCTTGCTTGGTTCTAAAAATAAACAACAGTATATTTTTATACAACAACAATTGGCCTAGAGTTCAGTTCTTGGGTGTGTGAATTCATTTGCTGACTGAGTGTGTACATCAAATGCTTAACACTGTCCTCTGATACTGCCTTACTGCTCGACCAAGCTACCACTATTAGAGAGTAAGGTTCTATCTAACTTTAACCTCTGCCTACCTCTGGGGCACTTGGACTCTATACACATTATACCTCATTTTGGTGTAGTATATATAGAGCCACTTACAAGGATCAAACAGAGATGGCATTTCTGAGTGAGAAATGCTGAACTCTGAAAAATAGCAAAAAGGTACTCCAACAGGTAGAAAATGTCGAAGTAATAAGGTTTTGGTGACAAAACAGGAGATCATTTCTGACAAAAAGTAAAAAATGTGAGAGCTGATTAACCAGGGTCCTAACTGAAGGAATCGGAAAGAACAACTGACCTAACTGTCACCCCTGGCACGATGGGAAGCTATGGGTCATGGCTGCCTCAAAGGCACGGTGCCAGTTTCTTTGTGTTTCTCTGGGTTCGCTTTTCAGCTTTCTATACTATTGGAATTACAATGCAGCCTATGAGCTGACAATGCCTGCTTTTCTCTTTGCAGGATTATTACTGTGCATTAAAAGCAGTTCAAATGTCTTATTTTCCTGCTTTGTTTTTGTATGTGTGCAAAGAAAAATGTTACAGCATTGCTCAGTCTGTGGTGTATGAAAGGCTGCATTGATTGTTTTATAAAAAAATTATGGATATATATATTCACAGAAAAAAACATAGGTTTCGGGGACGTTATAGTTAGGAATTAGCATTTAAAAAAACCTTAGAAATTCACTGAAAAACCCATAGCTTTCAGGGATGTTATAGTTAGTTGGACATTTCACTCATAGAAAACCATAGAAATTCCCCTGTTCTAGTTAGTTGAGCCAACTATAACTCGCGCCCCCGCAATGCACTGCTGAAGAAGTCAAATATTACATCATTCATGAAATAGTCAGTAACATCACTGATGACATCTCAAATGACATCACTGATGACATCATCCAGTGAATGTGTGTTTCTATAAAATGTAAATATGTTTTATAAATATATGCCAAGGTGTATTGAAGAATGAATGGGTGTATAAGAGTCAGGATGGATGATTAAGTATGTGTGTGACTGACTGTTATTAGTGAGTGATTAATTGTGTCTTGCTTAATTCATGTTTTAGCCTACTGATACAGACATTCACACAGTTTAGGTTGTCAGTTGGTGTGTAAGCAGTTCCATGGTTTGGTTAACAACTAAATGAGGATCTATATGAGCTATTGATTGCTTGTCTGTCTAAGTACCTGTATGGGTGCCTGAGTGTCTGTGTAGGTGGGGGTGTGACTGTGCATAGATGTGTGAGTGGATAATTCACTGGGTATATGTGGTCAAGTCTGTATCTGTGAAGGGCTGTATGACTTGGAGAGTGTGTGTATGAATGTCTTGGTGAGTAAATGGATGCCTCAGTGGTACATGTGTGAGTAACTCCATATGTGAAAGGCAGTATATATGAGTGTTGGACTGTAAAAAAAAACACTATGTGAGTGAGTGATTGTGAGAGTGCCTGTATGGATCAGTGTGTGCTTGTATTAGTTATTGTATTAGAGTGTAAGTATGTGTTAGTATATGTTTAAATAAGTGACATGGTATGTGTATAACTGTACAGGTGAGTAAATGAAAGTGTGATTGATTAGTTCCATTACTGACTAGGTTTGTGAATAACTATGAATGAGAGGCGGTGTGTGAGTGTCTGTATAGATATGTGACTGGATATGATAATGCTGTATTAATGGCTGACTGTATGTATGAGTGACTATGGGTGAATGAATGGATTTGTGTAGACCGACAAATTAGAGAGTGGATATGCACTAACTGCTATTGGTGTGTTCATGGTTTCAAAAATTATAGTCTGTATTTTAGAGTGGGAGTATCAAGTGTTATATTATGGTCTGATAAGGTGCCTCAGATTTTGACTTGGATGATGCCATCGGTGATGTCATCAGTGATGTCACTGACCATGTCATGAATGATGTAATATGTGACGTCATCAGCAGTGCATTGCGGGGGCGCGAGTTATAGTTAGCTCAACTAACTATAACAGGGGAATTTATACGGTTTTCTATTAGTGAAATGTCCAACTAACTATAACATCCCTGAAACCTATGTTTTTTTCTGTGAATTTCTAAGGTTTTTTTAAATGCTAATTCCTAACTATAACGTCCCTGAAACCTATGGTTTTTTCTATGAATTTCTAAGGTTTTTTAAATGCTAATTTCTAACTATAACGTGCCTGAAACCTATGATTTTTTCAGTGAATTTCAAAGGCTTTTTAAATGCTAATTTCTGACTATAACGTGCCTGAAACCTGTGTTTTTTTCTGTGAATTTCAAAGGTTTTTTAAAAGCTAATTTCTAATTATAATGTTCATTAAACCTATCTTTTTTCTGTGTTTTTTAATTATCAACCCATTCTCAACTTGGTGAAAACTGCAAATCTCACCACTCTTCCATCGATACCTTACGCCAACAAAATCGCCACAAACGAGAGCCACAACTAACACTAATGGAATGCAAAGTAGGCGTTCCCGTGCAAAAAAAACACGAAAACACCACTTCCCCATATTTTCAACGACCAGCCAAATCTGCAATGCGATCCAAAAAGCAGGCGATAAGCTGAGTTAGCAGTAACAAATTAACATTAACCTTTAACTGGTGTAAGGAGGTCGACTATCTACTCCGTGAATTGGACCCAACTCACAGCCACATCTAAAGACCAACACGTGATAGAGCTACTGATCATGCAGGTCCGACACGCAACAAGACCACAACACCCAGCGCCACCACCACCAGAACCTCCCCCCCCCCCACACCACCCCCTACTACCACCAAGGCAGCGCAAAACAGGACGACGGACCTTCCCAAAACACCATGCCCCTCAGCCACACAATAGCTGAATGTTGGGAGATGTGGCAACCAACTATATATGAAGGAGGCAAGTCACCCTTCAACAATAAAGCACACAATGCAAAGTGTAACGCTGATGTGCTGAACAGACCTCACTATGCAAAGCACAAACCTCTCGATGTGGAGATATACTGTTGATACCAGTAGTGTAGTGCACAGTGGACGCAACCATGTTACCTCAGGCAGTGGGGAAGATCTCGGTCATGTAGCTGTGTTGTCCCCACCTGGAAGCGGAGTGGGCTGCTCCAACGTACGCCACTCAGCATAGCAGTATGAATACATAGGCCAGGCCCTAGGCTTGGTTCACTTGAGGGAAGACCAACGAGTCTGTCACAGCGGCAGCCCTCACCCTGGCACGTGGCTGCCGCCATATCCGCGGACCTCCTCGACACAGGCCCCCTGCGAACCCAGCGGCACAGCACCGCAAACTTATGACTGTACCGACTACTGCCTTTGATCTACACTGCGGACAGCAGCGCTCACAATTCAGATGCAGTGGAGATTGCAGATGTTGCAGTCCAGTTCGCAAGACACTTTGCTTACAGTGCGGCCTGCCCAAACCACACATCATCGCACGGTGCGCACACGCTGTGTGCTTCAGATGCTACTAACTCACTGAACCATAAATCATCACCACGTAGCTGTGTGCCGATCCTGACCGCTGCCTCTGCCCTACACTGGGGTTACACGGTTCACAATTCAAGATTAGTAGCAACGCAAATTGTGTAAGACAGTATAATGGGTTAAGAAGACCACATGCTCCCAATCTGTGAAGCTCAAGTCAACGTCACCTGCCTGTGGGCCTTTGCTGACAGCTGCCTCCAGCCTACACTGTGGAAGACCGGCGACATGTGGTGCCAACTAACCCTGTCCAACACAAGCCGATCCCACATGTGTACCTGTGTCCTGAGTCCTCATTGGCAGCGACCACAGCACCACACTCCCTTCGATCACCGAGGGGTATTTCCTCATGGAAGACCGACGACACGTGGTGCCACTGAACCTGTACTACGCAAGGTTTGTTTTGGTCACCAACGTATGCACGTGGCTGTGGACTCTAGCTCACCGCTACCTCTGCCCTACACTGTGGGCGACCGGCGACAAATGGTACCACTAACCGTATTCAACACAGCACCAGACTCCCTTCGATCAGTGAGGGGTATTTCCATATGGAAGGCCGGCGACACGAGGTGCCAATGAACCTGCACTACACAGGCCTGTGGGGCCACCAACGTATGCACGTGGCTGTGGGCCCTTGCTCACTGCTACCTCTGGACTACACTGTGGAAGACCGGTGACAAATGGTGCCACTAACCGTCTTCAACACAAGCCGATCCCACATGTGGAACTGTGTCCTAAGTCCTGAATGGTAGTGGCCCTAACTCCGTGAGACAACCACAGCACCAGACTCCCTTCGATCAGTGAGGCATATTTCCCTATGCAACGGCGGCGACATGTGGTGCCAATAACTCTGTTCAACCCAAGCTGATCCCACATGTGTAACTGTGTCCTGAAGGGCAGTCATCCCAAGACCGTGGCAACGACCACAGCACCACACTCCCTTCGATCAGTGAGGCATATTTCGATATGCAAGGCCGGCAACACGTAGTTCCACTAACCCTCTTTAGCACAAGCCGACCCCACATGTGTAACTGTGTCCTGAGTCCTGAATAGCAGTCACCCCAAGTCTGTGGAAGCGACCACAGCACCACACTCCCTTTGATCAATGAGGGGTATTTCCATATGCAACTACAGACTCCAGTAGGCAACTAACTATCACAGTCCTACACCCTACATATTATCCTTTTAGTATCCTCACTTCAAGACTTTTTTTTTTTATATCAGGTATAACTTTACTACAATGACCAAATGAATCTTCAAATGCAAACTAACATGGAGTTCTACACTACAAGCAGTACAGCTCGCAATTCCAATTTTAAATGGTAATTTGTAACAAGATTGTACTCAGAAAATATAACACTTCGTCAATGTATTCTATACTTATTTCATCATACGCCTACACTGCACTCAGTAGGGCTCACAATGAGTCCACTAGGCAAGTAACTATTACAGGCCTCAAATCTACATAATATCCTTTTAGTATCCTTTCTTCTTGAACATTTTTTATATCAGTTATTGCTTTAGTACAATGACCAAATTCATTTTCAAGTACAAATGAACACTCAGCAGTCTACACTGCGGGCAGCAGACCTCACAATTTGAATTTTGGACACATGGTGCCAACTAACACTGTCCAACACAAGCCGATCCCACATGTGTAACTGTGTCCTGAGTCCTGAATGGCAGTGACCCCAAATCCATGGCAGCGACCACAGCATCAGACTCCCTTCGATCAGTGAGGCATATTTCGATATGCAAGGCCGGCGACACGTAGTCCCACTAAACCCCTTTAACACAAGCCGATCCCACATGTGTAACTGTGTCCTGAGTCCTGAATGGCAGTGAACCCAAATCCGTGGCAGCGACCACAGCAGCATACTCTTTGATCAGTTAGACATATTTCGATATGCAAGGCCGGCGACACGTAGTCCCACTAAACCCCTTTAACACAAGCCGATCCCACATGTGTAACTGTGTCCTGAATGGCAGTGACCCCAAGTCCGTGGCAGTGACCACAGCACCAGACTCCCTCTCATCAGTGAGGCATACTTCCATATCCAAGGACAACAGCACGTGGTGCCACTAACCCTGTTCAACACAAACCGATCCCACATGTGTAACTGTGTCCTGAGTCCTGAACGTCAGTGACCCGAACTTCGTAACAGCGACCACACTCCCTTCAATTAGTGAGGGGTATTTGCATATGGAAGGCCGGCGACTCGTGGTGCCACTGAACCCCCACTACGCAGGCCGGTGGGGCCACCAATGTATGCATGTGGCTGTGGGCCCTTGCTCACCGCTACCTCTGGCCTACACTACAGTCAGCACGCCTCACAATTCAGATAAGAGTCCGGATTCCACATGACGCAGTCCAGTAGCCAAGACACATTGCTCCCAGCGCGGCCCGTCCACACCAAGCATCATCACAGGCTCATACAGTCTCAATACTTCTGCTGCCACTAACCCTCTTTAACACAAGCCGATCCCACATGTGTAACTGTGTCCTGGGTCCTGAATGGCAGTGACCCCAAGTCCGTGGCACCGGTCACAGCACCACACTCCCTTCGATCAGTGACGCATATTTCGATATGCAAGGCCAGCGACACGTAGTCCCACTAACCCTCTTTAACACAAGCCGATCCCACATGTGTAACTGTGTCCCGAGTCCTGAATGGCAATGATCCCAACTTCGTGGCAGCGACCACAGCACCAGACTCCCTTCAGTCTTATTTGTTGTTCTTTTAATAATTATTTTTATATGTAAATCTATACATGACTAAGATTCTTCGTTGTCCAACCGCACAGGGACACTTCCAGGCCCAAGAAGGTTGTTGGGGGTATGATGGTAATGTGGGAAGAGGGTGCGTTACCTGCTGATGTGGGGAGAAGCAGCGTCAAAAGGGGTATCTATCACAGAAAGAACTCTGATATGTTTTCACAAGTGCCTCGGACTAATGCCAGCTGACGGACTGAATCACAAAATGGTTTTTCAATGCTTATGTAGTGTGAGTTATAAACACTTCGCACCCACGTTCGCAGAGGGCCAGCTGCGGCCCGTCCGCTCGACTCACAGATGCAGTACTACGACCCGTCCGCATTATTGTAGCTATCCCTGCCCTGTTCCGTTGTACACCACGCCACGCCACTGCGATTACGTTCAGAGGTTGGCCTCACATAGCTACCTGTCGCAGGCGTACTCACTGTTGGTGTGCAGGTCAGTGGTCTAGTTCTCAACATCTCACGGCCACTCCCTCAGGGCAGGTTTGCACACACACCACACCCATCCGGCACATGCGTCACAGGCCATGTGACCACGCAAATATAATAGATCGACAACGTCACATCCTTTATTGCCGGTGCTGACTAGATGGCGGACGCTCCACGTGTCTCAACCATAAAGAGTCTTTGAAAAGTTGCGCAGAAGGTTAGTCGCACCCTGATCTGTATAGCCATCAGGGGCCTACAACCCCCTTGGCATGGACTTCAGATGCACAGGGTTAGTGCCAACCGAAGCTCATATGGCCATCAGGGGCCTACCACCACGTGGCACAAACTTAACTTCCACCAGCTTAGCGGCCCCAAAAGCTGATGTGGTCTCCGCCATTGATGACTCAGGACTCAGCGACATGTGTGAGATCTGCCGGGCCTTGGAGGAGGTGATGTGGTCTCCGCCATTCATGACTCAGGACTCAGCAACATCTGTGCGATCCGCCAACCATCTGATGTGGTCTCCGCCATTCATTACTCAGGACTCGGAGACATATCTGGGATGACTTTTGACGGGCACATGGAGTGCCCACTGCTGCACACTCCGGTGGCACCAGGTAATTATTTGCTCATGGAGGCGTAGAGTCGGCAGTGTCTGTCTCTCTGTCTCTTTCTTCCTTCTTTTCCTTCTATCTCTCTAACTCTCTCTCTTCATTCTCCCTTTCTCACTCCCTTTCTTTCTCTCCCTCTCTTTTTCTCTCTGGCTTTTTTTACCTTCTCTGTGCCTCTCTCCTTTGATATGCCCATTACACACGTCCTTATTTTGTGCTTTATTTTCCAGGCTCTGTCGTCAACATCCATGTTCCCCACAGGAGCGTTCCGCCTTCTTGTTTTCTATTATTTTTGTTACATTTTGTTTATTCGTTTATCATTTATATCTATGTTAATAAAAAAATAAATTTTGCAAATAGTTTTTCGTTTATCGTTTACATATATATTTATAAAAAAATAAAGTTAAAAAAATTAATAAAGTTTTTGGTTGTTCTCTTCACTGCTGTGTGACTCTTTCTTGTTCTTATTACGGTTATTTGATGGAGTCCACCATGGTATTAAATTTTGGGGCACTTATCGCGGGAATACTGGTGATGTCTGCAGTTTACACCAACTTCTGAATAGTGTGTTAGATTTATCTCAACTTTACTTCCATTAAAGTGCTGATAATGAAATGCAGACTAGCCGTTCCCGTACAAAAAGACACGAGGTGCACCTTTGCGTTTTATTCTAAATACTAAAATCCTGTATTGAATTGCACTGAGGTAGTGGCTGCACTTACAGTGTACACACAAAATCAATTAAGAACTCTCATTGTATTTTTATTGACTGGGTATAGTGTGTCAAGTGCTGGATCTTGATGAGTAAAAGAAACACAAGGGCACCCAAAGCAATAAGTCAGGGACCTTGGGAAGTAACGTATTATAAGAGACAATGGTCCCTGAAAACGAGAAATATTCGCAAAAAACAATGAATATAGCCAAAATTGGTGCTATATTATAGCCTATGTCCAGCCGGACAAGGCGACTTTAATAAGAAACAATAGTTTAGCGGTGATCAAAGGGATGTAAGCAAAATGTTGGTGGGACACAAGCCTGTATCCTGTGGCTTACATATCAAGAGGACATAGTATTTTGGAAAAACATACAGGCAATTGCAGTGATGTTTCTATGTCGGAGAATACTCGATAGTGAAACATCTTAGTATACAGTTTGTCACCTTCACCACATTTTATACACATAGATTGTTTTGGTGTAAGGTGAGCCACATAGTCGACGACGTTTCGATCCTTAACGGGGGGATTTTAGGATCATCATCAGGACTAATTAGTATGAATTGCCAATTTAAGAAATGCCTGAATTTACACAATTAGTACAAAAAACGACATGAACAATGAGGCAGGGAAAAAGATGGGGAAAAAGGAGAAAAGGGAACATGGTGATTAACGATTGATTTAAGTTAATTATACAACATAAGACTAAATTTGTCAGAACACGGACCAGACCAGTCTCTATATAAATACAATCTAACTGCATTGTGGCGTTCAATTTTCAGTAGTAAAAGAAAAGAGAAAGAAGAATAAGTGGTGATGAACATGCTCTCAGGGTAAAGCAGGCTGGAGGGAATCTACCAGCGTGTGTGGAAGACGGTGAATAAAAATATTTTTAAGTGCGTCACGAAGGTATCGGTGAGTGGAGCGGGGGTGTTGTGAGTGTGAAGGGAATAGTTACCTCGGGTGGAGACGAGTACAAAAGTATATTGATTCGTCTGGGTCCAATGACAAGAACGAGTCAAGGTTCCGAAGGAACGGCCTGCGAAGGGAATGCTAAGAAGTAAAAAACCGAAGCGGGAATGGTGAAACGGTGGGGCGAATAAAAAACAGGAATCATTTACCTCGAGTATCCGAGTTTACGAGGCAAAATGGAAATTCGTCTTGGTTCGATGACCTGAGCGAATTTAGGGAGTCCAAGAAGTGAACCTGCGAACGAAATACGAGTCGTAAAAAATCGAAGCAGGAAATGTGAGAAGGACCGTGTCTAAGGGGTGACAGGCTTACCTTGGGCAATGGAGGTACAATCAAGTCAACACGGTGATGCGGTATCTATCGAGGAAAAAGGGGGGGAAAATGAGAAGGGGTCTCATACTGTGACGGCGTGGTGCGTGGCCGGCATAGAGATCGGGGTGGACATACCTCGTTACAATGAAGGAGATGCGTTCCGTGGGGGTCTGCAGGACAGCGCGGTCGGACAATCCCGGATAGGCTGTGAGGAAGGAGTTTGTGTGTGGCTATTTTGTGAGTGCAGATAGTCAGGTGATCAGTCACATGGTAGTCATGTGATCGATCCAGGAAGTGAAGTGAGGGCAAGTGAAAGAGAATTGGCGAGTATTGAGCGCCATATTGGGTGAGTGAAAAGGACCGCCGATGCCGAGAAAGAAGACCGATATTGTAGCATGAATAGACAGTCAAGCAAGCCACATGAAAAAGGGAAATTCAGGGACCATCCATATTCTGTACATGAACATAAATAATAAATCAGTTGTTTAACACAGTTAGCGCGTCTTTTCATTAGTTCAGCTAGTGCGGACGGCAATGGCATAGTTTTTCATATGAGCAGAGGCTCTGTGTTTGCTTCAAGTTTATAGGGAGAGGACTGTGAGATCAAAGCAAGGATGTCCAATCCTCTAAGCGATTTAATCCTTTGTGTATGCTTTCCGTCTTCAGAATCCATTTTAATTCTTCTTTGTTCAGTAATTGGGATATATCCGCACCTCTTGGTGGAATTTTAACAACTGAAACGACTGTCCAACAAATGTCATCCTCAGTATGGCCAGCACTCTCAAAATGTTCCACCAACGGTGCATTAGGTGTTTTGCACCTCAGTCTGCTTCTGTGTTGGCAGATTCTGATCCGGATTTTTTGTGTTGTTTGACCTATGTAAATCATTCCGCATGGACATAAAATAGCATAGATGACATTACTGGTGTTACAATTGCTGAAGTGATTATGAGGTTTACGTATGGTGCCAAAAACAAACTCCTTACAATCAGCAGTGAATTCACAGACAGAGCAATTGCCACATTTATTATGCCCAACAACTGCCGGTAAGGACCAATAATCAAGCAATGTGCCGGTGCTTTTGGGGTCAGGGAGTGCTGCTCTGATCAGATGGTCTTTGATATTTTTGCTTCTCTTAAAAGCAAAAAGAGGTCTCTCAATGTTCAGTATTCCTGCATTCAACACACCCCAGTGTTTGAGAATACTTTTACGTACTTTATTGGATGAGGGACAAAAAGTCGTGACGCAAACTATGCGATTCTCCCTTTTCTTAGTTTTGGGTTCCAGAAGGACATCCCTTGGGCAGTACCATGCTCTCTTCAAGGCACTGCGGACCAGCTTTTTAGGGTATCCCCTAGAAGTTAGTTTACTGCTTAGAGTTTTAGCCTCCCTGAAGTAGTCCTCTTTAAGGGTGCAATTACGTCTGATCCGTAAGTATTGTGAGTAGGGAAGGGAATCTCTTAAGGCCCTAGGGTGATTGCTATTGTATTTTAACAGTGTATTTCGCTCTGTAGGTTTCCTGAAGAGGCTAGTAATCAGGTGTCCATCATCATGTGTTATGTTCAAGTCCAAAAATGGTATAGATGTGTTGTTGTGTGTGAGTGTGAATTTGAGACCTCCACAGTTATTGTTGAGCCAGTGTAGAAAGTTCTCAAGCAAGGTTTCAGTATCATGCCAAATAAAAAAGATGTCATCTATATAGCGTTTCCAGTGTGTTATTGCTGAGTGGAAGGGATTGTCTTGGACCATTATGTGATTCACCTCTAGGGCATTCATGTATAAAATGGCCAAATTCGGTGCAAAAACTGCTCCCATGGATGTTCCCTTGGTTTGTTGGTAATAGTGGCCATCAAATAAAAAGAAATTTCTAGTGAGGCAGATCTCTAGAAGTTGTAAAATGAAAAAAGTGGGAACAGCGTGTGGTCTGGTGCGGCTATCTAGAGTTTGCTCAATGATAAGTAGTGCGTCTCGTTGGGGGATGTTTGTGTATAGTGATTCCACATCTAAGGTGCAGAGAGTGTCGGTTGATGGATTGAAACTATGATTTTCTACTAGGGTGATCATCTGCATACTGTCTCTAACATAGTATGGAGTGGATGGGACAACATTTTTAATGAAATAGTCCACATATAGACCCAGTGGCTCTAGGATAGACCCGCAGCCTGATACAATGGGCCGTCCGGGTGGATTTGAACAGTCCTTGTGGATCTTAGGTAGAGTATAGATGACTGGTATGCGTGGAGCCTTGGCATTAAGAAAATCATACTCATGTTTGGAAAGGAAGCCTTCTTCCAGACCTGATTTTGTTGTCTGCTGTATAATCCGTTTAAGTTCATTTGTAGGATTGGTGGGTAGTTTGCAATAGTGATCTGTATTGCCTAGTTGCCTCAGAATTTCGTTTTTATAGGTGGTGGTATCCTGTAATACTATTCCACCGCCTTTGTCGGCAGGTTTGATGACCATCATGTCATTGGCCTTGAGAGTTTGCAGTGCTGTTTTCTCTTCCAATGCAATGTTATAAGGGATGAACTGGCGTTCTGTCGCCAGTTGAGAAAGGTCCTTTAGGACCAATTTCTCAAAAGAGGAAACCTCAGCTGGAACCATGCTTGCTGATGGGGAAAAAGTGGATGGAGGTCTCAGGGGAGTATTAGATGTTTTAGGTGGAAGAGGGTTAAGTAAGAAATAACTCTGTAGTCTAATCTTCCTGAAGAACCTGAGTACTTCAGTCTGCAGGTCGAGAAAGTTGGTCCTAGTTGTGGGTACAAATGAGAGTCCCTTGCTAAGTATGGATAGTTCGTAGTCATTCAATTGCTGCTTAGTAAGATTAAATATGGGGAGTAGAAGATTGGTTTGTGTCTGATGAGAAGAATTACTACTATATAGTTCTGAGGGGCAGTTTAATTCAGAGGGACAATTTACCAACGGTAGTAGTTGCGTCGGGTTTGTCGTTCTCCTGGAGGGTTCTGCCAGTGAGCACGTTTCAACCCACCTCTTCTTGGAGGTTCGTTGGGGCCGCGGCCTAAAAAAGAGGGCGCTGAGGATTGAGGATTGGGGAGTGCCCTGTTCCCACTGCTAGTCCCTTCACCGGGATCTGAATTGTCTGACGAATCTACAGAAGTATCCGAAAATCCGACAAGGGTATTACCTCTGTTGAATCTACCCCAGGGGCGATTGTAACGTTGATTGTTGTAAGACCTGTTGGTATAATAATCCTTAGTCAGGTAAGGGTAAGTACGTTCGGTGGAATAGGATTTTATGTCTTTCTTAACTTTAGTAGATTTTTTGTTCTGTTCTATTCTGTAGAATTCGTCCACTGTTTTCTGTATTTGTTCTAGCAGTTTCTTGCTATCTGATATAGTGTCACTGGTTGCGATTTGTCTTTCAAGGTCTGTTATCTCATCCAGAGTTTTTTTGAGTTCTTCTGTCGCTGTGTCTATGCCTAGAACTAGCCAATGTCTGGAGCAGGTTGTGCTAATATAGCTAAAGTTAGTGATGTATTTCGGGATATCTGTGAAAATACCAGGTACGTTTCTAACTTGGAGGCCGGTAGGAATGATATTTGCTTTTAGGTACTCTGTAAGCATCCGTATCATAAGTTGCAACCTAACAGACTTTTTCTTTATTTTTTCCAGTTGTTCTGATAAGGTGGAACTAATTTCTTGGGGGACATTAGTAGAGTCAGTAAAGAGGGAAGGGCCTTCTAGAATTCTTTTAATGTATTCATCTGTGTAGAGTGGTGCGTGATCTGACATGACAAGGAAAGGGGAGGGAGTGGGGGGAATCCGGATATGGTAGTCAAGAGGAGAGGAAAGTGACCCACTTTCTAGAAGAAGAGGGAATAAGAGCGTGAGCCCTTGCAATCCAGCGATTGCGCTTAATCAGTAAAAGAAACACAAGGGCACCCAAAGCAATAAGTCAGGGACCTTGGGAAGTAACGTATTATAAGAGACAATGGTCCCTGAAAACGAGAAATATTCGCAAAAAACAATGAATATAGCCAAAATTGGTGCTATATTATAGCCTATGTCCAGCCGGACAAGGCGACTTTAATAAGAAACAATAGTTTAGCGGTGATCAAAGGGATGTAAGCAAAATGTTGGTGGGACACAAGCCTGTATCCTGTGGCTTACATATCAAGAGGACATAGTATTTTGGAAAAACATACAGGCAATTGCAGTGATGTTTCTATGTCGGAGAATACTCGATAGTGAAACATCTTAGTATACAGTTTGTCACCTTCACCACATTTTATACACATAGATTGTTTTGGTGTAAGGTGAGCCACATAGTCGACGACGTTTCGATCCTTAACGGGGGGATTTTAGGATCATCATCAGGACTAATTAGTATGAATTGCCAATTTAAGAAATGCCTGAATTTACACAATTAGTACAAAAAACGACATGAACAATGAGGCAGGGAAAAAGATGGGGAAAAAGGAGAAAAGGGAACATGGTGATTAACGATTGATTTAAGTTAATTATACAACATAAGACTAAATTTGTCAGAACACGGACCAGACCAGTCTCTATATAAATACAATCTAACTGCATTGTGGCGTTCAATTTTCAGTAGTAAAAGAAAAGAGAAAGAAGAATAAGTGGTGATGAACATGCTCTCAGGGTAAAGCAGGCTGGAGGGAATCTACCAGCGTGTGTGGAAGACGGTGAATAAAAATATTTTTAAGTGCGTCACGAAGGTATCGGTGAGTGGAGCGGGGGTGTTGTGAGTGTGAAGGGAATAGTTACCTCGGGTGGAGACGAGTACAAAAGTATATTGATTCGTCTGGGTCCAATGACAAGAACGAGTCAAGGTTCCGAAGGAACGGCCTGCGAAGGGAATGCTAAGAAGTAAAAAACCGAAGCGGGAATGGTGAAACGGTGGGGCGAATAAAAAACAGGAATCATTTACCTCGAGTATCCGAGTTTACGAGGCAAAATGGAAATTCGTCTTGGTTCGATGACCTGAGCGAATTTAGGGAGTCCAAGAAGTGAACCTGCGAACGAAATACGAGTCGTAAAAAATCGAAGCAGGAAATGTGAGAAGGACCGTGTCTAAGGGGTGACAGGCTTACCTTGGGCAATGGAGGTACAATCAAGTCAACACGGTGATGCGGTATCTATCGAGGAAAAAGGGGGGGAAAATGAGAAGGGGTCTCATACTGTGACGGCGTGGTGCGTGGCCGGCATAGAGATCGGGGTGGACATACCTCGTTACAATGAAGGAGATGCGTTCCGTGGGGGTCTGCAGGACAGCGCGGTCGGACAATCCCGGATAGGCTGTGAGGAAGGAGTTTGTGTGTGGCTATTTTGTGAGTGCAGATAGTCAGGTGATCAGTCACATGGTAGTCATGTGATCGATCCAGGAAGTGAAGTGAGGGCAAGTGAAAGAGAATTGGCGAGTATTGAGCGCCATATTGGGTGAGTGAAAAGGACCGCCGATGCCGAGAAAGAAGACCGATATTGTAGCATGAATAGACAGTCAAGCAAGCCACATGAAAAAGGGAAATTCAGGGACCATCCATATTCTGTACATGAACATAAATAATAAATCAGTTGTTTAACACAGTTAGCGCGTCTTTTCATTAGTTCAGCTAGTGCGGACGGCAATGGCATAGTTTTTCATATGAGCAGAGGCTCTGTGTTTGCTTCAAGTTTATAGGGAGAGGACTGTGAGATCAAAGCAAGGATGTCCAATCCTCTAAGCGATTTAATCCTTTGTGTATGCTTTCCGTCTTCAGAATCCATTTTAATTCTTCTTTGTTCAGTAATTGGGATATATCCGCACCTCTTGGTGGAATTTTAACAACTGAAACGACTGTCCAACAAATGTCATCCTCAGTATGGCCAGCACTCTCAAAATGTTCCACCAACGGTGCATTAGGTGTTTTGCACCTCAGTCTGCTTCTGTGTTGGCAGATTCTGATCCGGATTTTTTGTGTTGTTTGACCTATGTAAATCATTCCGCATGGACATAAAATAGCATAGATGACATTACTGGTGTTACAATTGCTGAAGTGATTATGAGGTTTACGTATGGTGCCAAAAACAAACTCCTTACAATCAGCAGTGAATTCACAGACAGAGCAATTGCCACATTTATTATGCCCAACAACTGCCGGTAAGGACCAATAATCAAGCAATGTGCCGGTGCTTTTGGGGTCAGGGAGTGCTGCTCTGATCAGATGGTCTTTGATATTTTTGCTTCTCTTAAAAGCAAAAAGAGGTCTCTCAATGTTCAGTATTCCTGCATTCAACACACCCCAGTGTTTGAGAATACTTTTACGTACTTTATTGGATGAGGGACAAAAAGTCGTGACGCAAACTATGCGATTCTCCCTTTTCTTAGTTTTGGGTTCCAGAAGGACATCCCTTGGGCAGTACCATGCTCTCTTCAAGGCACTGCGGACCAGCTTTTTAGGGTATCCCCTAGAAGTTAGTTTACTGCTTAGAGTTTTAGCCTCCCTGAAGTAGTCCTCTTTAAGGGTGCAATTACGTCTGATCCGTAAGTATTGTGAGTAGGGAAGGGAATCTCTTAAGGCCCTAGGGTGATTGCTATTGTATTTTAACAGTGTATTTCGCTCTGTAGGTTTCCTGAAGAGGCTAGTAATCAGGTGTCCATCATCATGTGTTATGTTCAAGTCCAAAAATGGTATAGATGTGTTGTTGTGTGTGAGTGTGAATTTGAGACCTCCACAGTTATTGTTGAGCCAGTGTAGAAAGTTCTCAAGCAAGGTTTCAGTATCATGCCAAATAAAAAAGATGTCATCTATATAGCGTTTCCAGTGTGTTATTGCTGAGTGGAAGGGATTGTCTTGGACCATTATGTGATTCACCTCTAGGGCATTCATGTATAAAATGGCCAAATTCGGTGCAAAAACTGCTCCCATGGATGTTCCCTTGGTTTGTTGGTAATAGTGGCCATCAAATAAAAAGAAATTTCTAGTGAGGCAGATCTCTAGAAGTTGTAAAATGAAAAAAGTGGGAACAGCGTGTGGTCTGGTGCGGCTATCTAGAGTTTGCTCAATGATAAGATGAGATACACTGCTCAGTTCGTATATTGTTCTGCACACGAAAAAAATCACATCTCGAACTTTCAAACCAACTGCAATGCAAAACAAATTCCGGCGATAAGTCACGTTAGCACCAGGTATTTTACACCTGCTTTCTGCTGGTGTTAAGCAGGACTACTACCTGCACCATGAAACAGAACACAGCCAAGAGCCACACCAGAACACCCACAGGTGCCATAGAATCAATGAGTATGATGCAGGGATACCCATGAGGGCCACAAGACTCATCGCAACAACTCCAGGACCGCCAACGCCCCCCCAAACCCGCATCTGAGCAAGTGTGTCCCTGTGGTCATTGTCTTAGTATGATAGCCACGAGCCCTGCAACATCACAGTGTTGGCAGTGAGCCTAGACATGTAACTACACACGCATCCTCCTGCATGCACAACCGGCTGTGTCCTGAGTACACAGGTCAGCGCAGGGGTATGCCTATCTGGCAAGGGGAACAGGGTGTCTCGACTTGTCCGTGTACAGGAAGTGCGGTAAGTGTGTGTGTTCTGGTGTGACCTGCCACAAAGGCCGCAGCACTCTTATGTTGTAAAGTGGCATGCACCACCTCCAAATGGCACTGTGATGGTGTAGTTTGATTGCAGCAGGACATGCGCGAATAGGCATTACAATGGTGTGTCGTACGAGTGCACGAGATACAACAGCGCACCATAGAAAAGTATGGAGGCTCATGGGAGGGAGAATCAGCTGTTTGGCAATGTAACACACAGTGAACTCGCCCATGTGCCACGTGCTGGGCATCTCATCCTTACATTTACATTGTTTGTCTATACTTGTGCTGTACTTAATTGTGCATGTGTGCCATTCTGCCCATCTCCCCCCGTCCCCCCACTCCCTGCTTCTTCCTCTTCCTGGTACTGTTGTGTCTATAACTTTGTTGCTCCACAGAAACACATGTAAAGAACAAATTAGAATAGTTCCCTGATTCTTTTAGGTTTCAAAACTTCTCTCTATTGGTTTCTTTTTAATTTTCCATATAAACCGTTTTTTAAATATTCAACAACACATAGAAGTCAGAAGTGCAACGCATTCTATCAACACACTTTCTAGAACATTCTACAACACGTGCAGGTTAAAAGTTCATCAATTTTTTTAAACTTAACGATATGTTTTTGCAACATTTTCTTGAACATTTAACGACATGTGCAGGTTAAAAGTTCATGATTGTTTTAAGTTCGAACAGTGCCTTCCAAATGCAAGTAGCAGCTGTGGTTCAGTTGAGCAAATTTTATCCTATGATATGTACTCCACGTTGAAACTGCTTTTTCTTAACCAATCACAAAGATGCTTTTCCATAAAACGAATGTGCACCCTACTTTTAAAAAAGAATGCTTTTCAACTCCCAATCACGTATCGTTTTGTATGGCAAACAAAAGTACTTCCCCACCTTTAAACATATCTCTTATTCTACCAAGAAACTGCATTAGCTACAGACATCTGTCCATACCTTCCAACCATACTTCAAAATGCTAGAGTGGATCGTCGGACATAGCTATATTTTCAGGTGCAAGAGGTATGCAGAACACAGACGTATTGACTTAGACCTAGTGGACATTAAATGGTTTACACAGAGAAGATTGAAGTTGCACCAATTGCTACCTTTGGTTAAAAACTCTTTGCATCTTCCACACCCTGACCTCATGATTGTGCATTGTGGTGGAAATAACCTAGGCACATTGACTGGGGTAGGTTTGGAAATGCTTATGAAGGACACCTCAGCTCAGCACCATGTGACTCTGGTCAATAGCTCACTTAATACCTCACAATTTCCACGCCGGCCTCGAGGGCCTTCAGACCCATAGGGGTGAGTAGTTTGCGCTTTACAAATACCGTATTGATTTGATATGCGCAAATTTACCTTCACACTCCCCTAAGCACCATACACAAGTTACAATGTTCAAAACAAAAGTTCCTCCGAGTAGGCATAACTACATGCTGACACTAATTGACAGATGTGGCACAGCGGCCAGAGCACATGACAGCATATGACACACAGTTTGGACTCACGCTTTCATCCCCGACACCGGCAGCGCCTCAGCTTAGCACCATGAGACTAGACAATACCTCACATATTTTCCATACCCCAGAACTTTCAACCCAGTAGGAATCAGTAGTTCGTCCTAGTAGGTATAAACACATGCTGACACTACTTCCACAGGTGTGCTGCAGCAGGCAGGGCACATGACTTCACACCATAAGACACAGAGTTTAGGCTCACGCTTTCATCCCCGACTCCCACAGCAGCTCACCTTAGCAGCATCAGACTACGCAATACCTTACTTAATTTCCGTACCCAGCACTTTCAGAGCGGTAGGTATGAGTAGTTTGCGTCGCACACCCTCTATAGCACACCCTAAACACCCCACAGAGGTTACAGTGCTCCTACCCTCCTCTTTCCCACATTTTTCGCCCTTTTTCCCACTTACCCGCTTCAACGGAACTTCAACGGAATCACAAAATGGCGGGCAACACTTCCTAGTTGCAAACGCTCGCAGCCAATCAGCAGCAAGCCCGTGCTCGTAACGCCTCAGCCAATCAGATGGCAGAATTCCCAAATATCGATATCTGTAAATTTTGATTTTTCTCAAAAACTACTGAACGGATTTACACCAAATAAACAAAAGCGTGCTTTCTAGACCAAGACCCTTCTCCCTGCCAAATTTGGGGTAATTCCATTCACCCGTTCGACCTGTAGCCTTGTCTAAAGTGTCCTATGGAAATTAACATTAAAAAAACACGTTTTGGGACCCCCCTTTTCTCTGCCCCCCCTTGACGAATCACCCCCAAACTTTTGACATAGGAGCTGATCTCAAAAAAGAATTTGTTTTGAAAATTTCACGAAGATTCATCAATCGGCACCAAAATTATTGCGAATAGAATGTTGCCATTTTCCTATAGTAACTAGGTCCTAACTATAACTACCTACTGGTGACCGCCAGTAGGTAATGTGTGTGTGTGTGTGTATATATATATAATGCTACCTACCAGTATGCATCTGTTCTTGGCATGTAAAGCTGCAGATCCGTACACTGTGCATAGATCGCCATGTGGTGTTGGGCTCGGATGCTTGCACCTTGTTGTCGTCTTGGAAGAAGTCTTTTGTAGTCAAGAGATAGGGGACTCCTCCCTTGGACGATAGTGCGCATGGGCATTGACTCCATCCTCAGATTGTTTTTCGCCATGATGGGAAATGATGGAGTCAGTAAGAAATTGAAGAGATGTCCATGTGAATGTATCTCATTAAGATAATACTGGAACAGATACAGGTTCCGGGGAGGTGGGTGGGAGTGTACGGATCTGCAGCTCTACATGCCAAGAACAGATGCATACTGGTAAGTAGCATTTTCGGTCCGAGGCATTTGAGCTGCAGATCGTACACTGTGCATAGACTGTATAGCAGTACCCGTCCCTAGCGGCGACCACCAGTATCTGTTGTAGTAGTTTGAAAGAGTGTTTTAAGAACAGCTTGGCCTACAGAAGCCTGTTGCTTAGCCTGCACGTGAACACAATAGTGTTTGGTGAAGTTGTGTGGTGTAGACCAGGTTGCTGCTTTACATATGTCATCTAAGAGGATGTTCCCTAAGAATGCCATGGAAGCCCCTATTTTGCGTGTTGAATGCGCTCTAGGGGGAATTGTTAATGTGCGTTTAGCCTTTTGGTAGCATATTTTAATGCATTGTACTATCCACCTCGCGATCCCAGATTTGGAGATGGGGTTACCTTAATGAGGTGGGGAGAAGGCTACAAACAGTCGTTTTGTTTTTCGAAAGGATTTAGTCCTGTCAATGTAATAAAGTAGTGCTCTTTTGACGTCTAGTGTGTGAAGAGCTCTCTCTGCTACGGAGTCTGGGTTTTGATAAAACACCGGTAACTCAACTGCTTGATTAAGATGAAAAGCAGAGATGAGTTTGGGAAGGAATTTTGGATTTGTTCTGAGAACCACTTTGTTACGGTGTTTGTAAGAATGGTTCTTGTATGGTTAAAGCCTGGATCTCACTTACTCTTCCGAGAGAGGTGATTGCGACAAGGAAAGCTACTTTCCATGTGAGGAACTGAAGTTCACATTTATGTAGAGGTTCAAATGGGGGACCCATGAGCCTGGTAAGAACAATATTTAAATTCCACACCGGAGAGGGTGGCAATCTGGGAGGAATAATTCTGTTAAGACCCTCCACAAAGGCTTTAATTGCAGGTACTCTAAATAGTGACAAGTGTTGTCTATTTTGTAAATAAGCAGCAGGTGCTGCTAGATGTAATCGTATGGATGAATATGCCAAATTACATCTTTGCAAGTGTAGCAAATAGCAAATGATGTCTTGGATGGAAGCATCCAGCGGATCAATATGATTGTTACTGCAGTAGATAACAAATCTTTTCCATTTTGCAGCATAGCAAGCTCTAGTAGTAGGGCGTCTGGCTTCTTTAATGATGTTCATACAGTCTGGTGGAGGGTTAAGATAACCGAACTCTAGGACTTCAGGAGCCAGATTGCTAGATTCAGTTGACCTGGATCGGGGTGCCTTATCTCTCCATTGTTCTGCGTTAGCAATGTTGGGGAGAGGCGTAGTTTTTGGTGTGGAAATACTGAGAGTTCTAGCAGTGTTGTGAACCACGGTTGGCGTGCCCATGTGGGAGCCACTAGGATCATCTTGAGAGACTGTTGCCTGAGCTTGCATACTACTAGGGGAATCAGTGGGAGTGGCGAAAAAGCGTACGCAAATCTGCCTGACCAGTTCATCCATATTGCATTTCCTTGGACAACGGGTGTGGAAACCTGGCGGCGAAGGTTGGGCATTTTGCATTTGCGTGTGTGGCGGACAGATCTATGTCTGGTTGAATGGTTGAAGAACTTTGGGTTGAAGTTCCCATTTGTGTATCTGCTGTGTCTGCCGACTTAGCAGATCCGCAATCTGATTGTGAACTCCTGGAAGATGTTCTGCAAGCAGGTATATGTTTTGTGGAATGGCCCATCTCCAAATGTTTTGTGCGAGCTGGGACAGCTGCAAAGAATGTGTGACTCCTAGTTTCTGTATGTAATACATGGCTGTCATGTTGTCCGTCCGGACTAGGACAGTCTTGTGCTGTAGATGTACTTCAAATGATTTTAATGCCAGAAATATTGCTAGTAATTCCAGGTGATTGATATGGAGCACTTTTTGTTGAGTGGTCCATTTTCCTTGAATTGTATGTTTTAGAAGATGGGCTCCCCAACCGGTGAGTGATGCGTCTGTTGTTAGCACTATCTGAGGAACTGGTGCGAGGAACGGCTGCCCTTTGGACAGGTTTTGTGTGTTCCACCACTGCAGAGAGCGATGAGTGCGGCTGTCCACCAACACCAGATCTGTAAGTTGTCCCTGAGCCTGGTTCCACTGATGTGCTAGGCATTCCTGTAAGGGGCGCATCTGAAGTCTTGCATGAGGTACGATAAAGATGCAAGAGGCCATCATTCCTATGAGTTGTGGCTCAATGGTTAGAGTGGCAGACCCTAATGCAGAGGTCTGGCCTGGGACCAGGGTTCAATTCCCGCCTCAGCGGCTCTTGGATTCAATTTCCCCGGACCTGATAATTCTCGCCTCGGTGCCTACTCTAACCATGGGCCCCACTGTGCAACTCTGGGCAATAGCTTGCTTAATCTCCACAACGGCCCCCACAGCGCTAGGATGCCTGGCTTCACCTTGGGGGGTGCCCAGGAGTGGACATCTCACAGGAAAACCACGAAGGGTACCACAGCGGTATGAATACAGCGCTACGAGACCCCTGGGTAGAAGTGCGCTATATAAGTACAAATACATTTACATTTGCATGAATACCCTTGCTGGAAGGGAGTGCTGTGGTTGAAATTTGGTAATTAGGGCCAGTATACTGGCTATCCTGGCTGGATTGGGATATGCCAGAGCTCTGGAGGTGTCTACTGTGGCCCCTAGATACTGATGTATATGAGAGGGCTGAAGATGTGACTTGGTATAGTTTACTGTGAATCCCAAGTCGTGTAGCAGCTGGATGGTTTGATGAGTGTGATGAACACACTTGTTGAATGATTTGGCTTTTATTAGCCAGTCGTAGAGATATGGAAAGACATGGATTTGTTGTCTTCTCAAGTGTGCTGCTACCACCGCAAGGCATTTTGTGAACACTCTGGGTGCGATGGTCACCCCGCATGGAAGGACTTTGAACTGATAGTGTTGTCCGTCCAGTATGAACCTTAGATACTTCCTGTGTGCAGGATGTATGGGAGTGTGTAAGGAAGCGTCCTTGAGATCTACTGTGGCAATGAAGTCGCCTTATTGCAGCAGTGGGAGGACCTGTTGGAGAGTGATCATATGAAAATGATCTAATTGTATATAAAGATTGAGGGGTCTGAGGTCGAGTATTGGTCTTAGAGTCCCATCCTTTTTGGGGATTAGGAAATATAGTGAGTAAACCCCATGTTCGTTGGTGCTGTAAGGGAACTGGCTCTATTGCGTGCTTTTGAAGCAATGAGAGAACCTCTTGTTTTAAGAGTGTAAGGTGTTCCGTGGACATTGGACGCTGTTTGGGTGGTATGGTGGGTGGGGTTGTTGTAAGTTCCAGGCAGTAACCATACTGGATAATTTGTCTCACCCACCTGTCTGTTGTGATGGAGTCCCAGACAGGTAGGAACTGTGAAAGTCTTCCCCCGACCGGAGTGGAATGGTGTGGAGAGAAGTCGCTGTTTATTATTGGGGGAGGCGCTTGTGTTGTTGTTACCTCGGCCTCTCCCTTTGTTATTTCCCCTATATCCACCTCTAAAATATCCTCTGTTGGGGGATGTTTGCGTGGTGTTTTTGTAGGAAGAGGAGGCGGTCTCTGTCCCAATGTTTTTGGATGCTCCTCTATAAAAGGAGCAACAAAAGGAACCACGTGTGGATGGAGACTGTAATGCCCCCATGGGTTTAGCAGTGTCCGTGTCCTTTTTCATCTTTTCTCGAGTGATGTCTACAGCCGGTCCAAAAAGTTGTTCCTGATTGAACGGCTGGTTGAGGATGGTTGTCTGTGCCTCCTGTTTAACGCCTGAAATACGTAGCCAGGCTTGTCGTCTGAGGAGCACACTAGTGTTAATGGACCTAGAGGCTGTGTCAGCTGCATCAAGGGCACACTTGATTGAGGTATTGGTTATTAATTTGCCCTCTTGAATTAAGTAATTTGCCTGGGTTTTGTACTGATCAGGTAAGTGTTGTAATAGGGTTTCTAGTCGGCCATAGTGAGCCCTATCATACCTAGCAAGTAATGCTTGGGTGTTGGCTATGCACCAGTGATTGGCTGCTTGGGTAGCAACTCTCTTGCCAGAGGCATCTAACAACTTAGATTCCTTATCCGGAGGGGGTGCGTCATAGAAGGTTTGAGAGTTGGCGCGTTTCCTAGCGTTAGTTACCACGAGTGAGTCTAAGGGTAGCTGCCCTTTGATGTAGATGGGATCATTGGGGGAAGGTTTATATTTTTTGTCAATCCTGGGATTGAGAATTCTAGCTCTCACTGGGTCTTTGAATATGTCATGGGCATGTTTAATGACCCCTTTTAGCATTGGTAGTATTTGGACCGTCTTCTGTGACTGTTCGAAGGCGTCGAGAAGAAAATCCTCATCTGCAGGGTCTGAATGCATGTGAACACCATGGTAGACAGCAGCTCTATTAACTAGCTGACCAAAACCAATATTTTCATCCGGGGGAGATGGTTTTGTTGGATATGGCTGTGGTTCAGGGAGGTCTGGGGGATCTATTGGGTCAACATTACCGTCCAAATCGTCCTGTGGTGTGTCCGTGTCATCATCAGGGTCAGTGAAAGGGTCATTGTTGCCTCCCCCACCCCCTAAATCATCATTATCATCATCTTGTGGTGGTGAATGTGTTGGAAGTTGTAGAGAAGAGACAGGTTTAGGAGGAAGAACAGGCTCAGGAGGAAGAACAGGAGAAGAGGGTCTTATAGGTGAAGTGGCACAGTCTTTTTTCTTTACAGGCACTGCAGGAGTGTCTGGTGTGTCCAGCTTCCTCTTCTTGTGTGGAACAGTAGCCACATGTCCTGTTTTGGGGTCTATATGGAGTTTTTTCTGCTTGGGTTCGACAGGATCCGGTCGAAAAAGTTCTTCCTCTTCAGTAACCGCTTTCAGCACTGACTTTTTCGGGTCTGGATTTCTGCTCCGAGGCCTTAGGAGGTGGTTTGGAGTCCTTTGGCTTGGTTATGGAGGCGGTAATCTTTTTCGGTTCCGAGGGCTGTGGCTTCAGATCCGCCAGTTTGTCTTTCGGCGTCCAGGTGGTCGGTGCCGACTTCTTTTTGGGAGTAGGATGCTGTCCGGTCTTCGGTGCCGAAGGCGCCTGCGCGACATTGATATGTGGTTTGCTCGGTCCCGAGCCACCGGAAGGCTTGTTTTTTATCTTCAGAGCCGGGCCCGGGGGCAGAGCTTCTGAAGCTTGTTTTCGGTCGCGACTGGGGTCTGCGGGCGAAGTCTTGACCAGGGCCTTCCTTTTTTCAGGTGGGGTTGGGGTAGGGGAAGCTGTACTGACTTGTTGACCAGAAGTCATGTGGTCGTCTGATTCTGAGTCGTCTGCTTCGGACACGATTTCCAAATCCTCGGAATCTTACTCTGGGGCATCGGGCCTTTGTCGAAGATGTCCACTGGTGCTGCTCTCTGCGCCATGATGTGTCATCGGGCCCGACGATCACGGATGGTTTTCTTGGATCGAAAAAAGGCGCAGGCCTGACAATGGTTCTCGTCGTGGTCGGGCGAGAGACACAGGTTACAGATCTTGTGATTGTCACTGTGTGGGAATTTCGCTCCACACTGGGGGCATTTTTTGAATGGAGTCCTTTCCATGGGCTGTAGGCCCAGACAGCGTCGATAGGCTCAGCGGCTCGCGTCGACGACCGGAATCGAGTAGTTGAGACGCTCGAAGATCACGCGATCGAAAACAATACCGTAGATAGTTTGCGTGTCGAAATGGCTTGGAAAATAAGTTGTTGAACCGGAGCGCAAAAGTTACATCCGAACCCGATGGCGGAAAAAAACAATCTGAGGATGGAGTCGATGCCCATGTGCACTATCGTCCAAGGGAAGAGTCACCTATCTTGTGACTACAAAAGACTTCTTCTAAGACGACAACAAGGTGCAAGCATACGAGCCCAACACCAGATGGTGATCTATGCACAGTGTACGATCTGCAGCTCATATGCCTCGAACGCAGCTCATATGCCTCGAACATATGTTTTCACATATATTTTTATACATTTTCTGGGGTCCCTGCGCATGGGCGGAAATATTCAAGTGCTTATGACTATTGATGAAGATCCCCTGGAAGAGAACTAGGATTACAGGTAAGTAACTTATCATAACTAAAGATTCACATGCTTTGCTTACTCCTGCCATCTAGTTTTGGGTCCGGATGTTTGCGAGTTGTTTTTCTTCGAAGAAGTCTTTCCTAGTCACAAGATAATATGACTCCTCCTTTCGGTTAAAGTGCGCATGGTCATCGACTCCATTGTTAGATTTTTTTCCCGCAAGAGGGTGAGAATGGAGTAAGTAAGTGTAGTATAGAGATGTCCATGCGTATAAATGTATAATGAAGAACTGCAACCACTACAGGCACCCGGGTAGGCGCATGCGAATCTACAGCCCTACATGCCAAGAACAGATGCTTACTGGGTAAGTGATATTATCCGTTCGAGGCTTGTGTGCTGTGGATACACATGCTTTGCATAGTCTACAAGGCAGTATACTCCCAAAGCGTTGGCTAACCTGTAGATGTTGCAGTTGTTTGCAACAGTGTTTTTAGTACTGCTTGGCCTACATTAGCCTGTTGACGTGCTAACACATCTACACAATATTGTTTGTTAGATGCCTTACATATGTCCGCTAGAGGGATGTTGCCTAAAAAGGTCACTGATGCCCCTATTTTGCAAGTGGGATGCGCGCTAGGGAGTATGGATAAAGTTCTTTTAGCTTTAATATAGCAAGTTTAAATGCATTTCACAATCCATTTGGCCATTCCAGATTCTGAGAAAGGATTGCCTTTGTGAGGTGGAGCAAATGCAACAAACAGTTGTGTTTTCTTTTGAGAAAGTCTTTAGTCCTATCTATGTAGTACAGTAAAGCTCTTTTAACATCAAGCGCGTGAAGAACGCATTCTACCACAAAATCAGGTTGAGGAAAGAAAACTGGTAACTCAACCGATTGGTTTATATGATAAGCAGAAACTTCCTTGGGATGGAATTTTGGGTTGGTGCGGAGAACTATCCTATCTTTGTGTAGCTGAAAGAAGGGTTATTCTAAAGTTAATGCCTGTAGCTCACCAACTCCCCTCAGTGAAGTGATAGCAATGAGGAAAGCAACTTTCCATGAGAGGAATTGTAAGGGACACTTGCTTAATGGTTTAAAAGGTGGACCTATGAGGCTTGTGAGAACAATGTAGAGATTCCACACTGGGGCATTATCCTTTTCAAGCCTTGAATGACGGCTTTGCTTACAGGAACTCTAAATAGTGACAGATGTTGTCTATTCTGTAAGTACGCAGCTACTACTGCAAGGTGCAAACAAATAGATTTGTAAGCTACTCCTGATAGTTGTAAATGTAATAAGTAACAAATAATGTTTTGCATAGACGCATCAAAGGGATTGATTTTGTTGTTATTGCAATATACAACAAATCGTTTCCACTTTGCTGCATAGGAAGCTCTGGTGGTAGGCCTTCTTGCTTTTTTCAGAATATTCATACAGTCTGGTGGTAAATTCAAATATCCAAACTATGACTTCAGAAGCCAGATTGCTAAATTCAGTCCTTGGGATTTGGGTGTCTGACTTCTCCAAGCTTCTGTGTGAGAAGACTGGAGGTAAGGTGCAGTTTTTGATATGAAACTAGTGACAGCTCCAATACGGTGGTGTACCATGATCGACGTGCCTATTTTGGAGCTACCAGAATCAGTGTGAGGGATGCTTGGGATTAGTTACTTACCTGTAATCCTAGTTCTCTTCCAGGGGTATCCTCATCAAAGTCATAAGCACTAGAATATTCCCGCCCATGAGCACGAACCCAGAAACACAATCATATATGCATCTCCACACACGCATACATATATACAAAC